>NC_090420.1:320625-641250 GCF_036365525.1 Heterodontus francisci
ATTCTGAAACTGTGTCCCCTAGTTCTAAATTCCATCATGAGGGGAAACATCCTCTCAGCATCCACCCTGTCAAGCCCCCTCAAAGTCTTATATGTCTCAATAAGATCACCTATCATTTTTCTCAACTCCAATGAGTATAGGTCCAACCTGATCAACTCTCCACATAAGACAACCACTTCACCAGAGGAATCAATCCAGTGAACCTTCTCTGAACTGCCTCCAATGCAAGTATATCCCTCCTTAAATAAGGTGACCAGAAGTGTACACAGTACTCCAGGTGTGGATTCACCAACACCCTGCACATTTGCAGCAAGACTTCTCTTATTTTATACTCCATCCCCCTTGAAATAAAGGGCAACATTCCATTTGCCTTCCTAATTATTTGCTCTACCTGCATGGTAACTTTTTGTGATTCATGTACGAGGACACCCAGATCATTCTATACCGCAGCATTCTGTAGTCTCTCGCAATTTAAATAATATTTTGCTTTTCCATTCTTCTTACCAAAGTGGATAACCTCACATTTTCCCACATTATACTCTACCTGCCAAGTATTTGCCTGGAGTCGAGGAACCCTGGCAGAACCTAAACTGAGCATCGATGAGCAGATTATTGCTAAGTGTCTGGTGCTTGATAGCACTGTTGATGACCTCTTCCATCACTTTGCTGATGATCGATAGGAGACTGATGGGGTGGGAATTGGTCAGATTGGCTTTGTCCTGCTTTTTTTTTATGGAGTGGGCACACTTGGGCAATTTTCCACATTGTCGGGTAGATGCCTGTGTTGTAACTCTACTGGAACAGTGTGGCTGAGAGCGCAGCTAGTTCTGGAGCACAAGTCTTCAGTACCAGAGCCGGGATGTTGTTAGGGCCTATTGTCGTTGCTGTTTCGAGTGACTTCAGCTGTTTCTTGCTATCATGTGGAGTGAATCGAATTGGCTGAAGACTGGAAACTGTGATGATGGGGACCTCAGGAGGCCGAGATGAATCATCCACTGAGCAATTTCTGATGGAAGATGGTTGTAAATGATTTAGCTTTGGCTCCACCATTATTGAGGATGGGGATTTTTTGGAGCCTCCTCATCTGGTTAGTTATTTAATTGTCCACCATCATTCATGACTGGATGTGGCAGGACTAAGGACCTGGGATCTGATCATGAGGGAGACATCCATGCATGGAGTGGTGGGATCTATGGAAAGTGATCCTGAAGAGGGTGTCCGAGCCTGGAGTGGCGGGATCTGTGGAGAGTGATCCTGACGAGTGTGTGCAAACCTGGAATGGAAGCTTTCTGTGGAGGTAGAGGAGTAGGCCATTCAGACCCAGTATTTTATAAAGGTTTATCATAACTTATTTGCTTTTACTATATGTCTCTATTAATAAAGCCAAGTGTCCTGTTTGCTCTTCGAAGCCTTTTCAAACCTTCCAAGATTGGTGTACATTGTCTCTCTGTTCCGGCACCCAGTTTAGAATTGTACCATTTCATTTGTATGCCCTCTCCTTATTCTTCCTCCCAAATTGTATCTCTTCACAATTCTCTGTGTAAATTTTAACTGCCATGTGAAAGCCCATTTTACCAGTTTTTTTAAGCTCCCCTGAAGTGTGTTACAAGCACTGGCACAGGATGAAATTCTCGAGCATTCTTTGATGCAATCTCCAGGGAAAGAGCAATCTTGCATGCGAGCTCGAATGTGAGATTTTGTGTGTTTCGTATCTTTTCTCATCCACCAATATAAGCACAAATCTGTCTCATAATGCACGGTCTAAGAATATGCCAAAGTTGCAATGTAGTGATAAATTCTTCAGTGCCACAATGTACTCACCAACTGTTTCACTAGTTTTCTGATTTCTGCTTCCAAATTTCTAGCTTGCCGTGATCTCGAGTGGCTTTGGGTTGAAATGTTCCTCCAACTTGGTGATGATTGTTTTGAATGGCACATCTTTTGCCTTGATGGGAGCAGGAAGCTTTGTTAGCTGGTCATACACTTCCAGGCTAATTTCCATTGGCAAAATTGCTTTCTTGCCCTCAAGAATTGCCTTATGCTGAGTCTTGACCTCTGCACTTTCACCTTCAAATTCCAAAATGTTATTAGCTCTGAAAAACATGTCCACTCTTTCAATATATAAACTGAATGGTTCTCAAGCCCTCTCATAAGTTCCTCACCTTCCGATGTATCCCACATGTGTGCAGCCATATTGTCCCAAATAAACAATTTGAATCAGATGCACAGGAGGACCCTGCGGAATCTCATTCAACTGAAGAGACATTCTGTGGCCCAGGCTTCACACAATCCACCTAAAATCTCCACCATCCGAGCAGGTAGGTCACCAGGAGCTGCCTGATCCTGTTCACTGCAGTCCCTGCTGCTGTTTGCTGCCTATATTCACAGACTTTTATCTCATCCTCATCACCATTTTCTCTAATATATTCAGGGGGCATCAGCAGAGAAAATATACACCAAGCGTGGCAAGTGCAAGGAATTGTTTATTTGTGTCATTATGTCATGCACATGATATACAAATACATTACATGTGTGAATCATTTCTTGAGCACTTTTATACCAGATGTGTCTGAATAAATGGAACTCCGTCACAATAAACACTGTCACCTTTCAATGTTTAATGGGGGGGTCTGACGGCCTGATGTGTGTGATTCCCACATTAATGTGTTTCTACAAAGTTCGGAGAAAGACGGAGATATGAATAATTTGCAGGGAAATCTTTAAGCATATTTCCATGTTTCTCACTGACAAAATTCTGCAAACACATGGATTCAGAAAGAACCTGAGTGCAAAATCAACAAAAATAAACACAGCCAGAGAGACTTGCAATAACCTGTAGCTCAGGGAAAGTACATGATGTTATGGAAGTGATTTTGATTTTTTTTTTGTGAAATTTTTTTTGAGGAATTCATCGTCAAACTTAACAAATGTCAGACCAGTTCTTTTTCAAGAGGGTACTGAAAGTACTAATTTGGCAACTATGTTTACTGGTTGTCACATGACTCAAGTTAAATGTAGAACAGAAACCCTGGTAACAGGGGGAAATGTGGACAGAGAAGTCAGTTGCGCATCTTGATTGGACAAACCCGGCAGCAGCAGCACTCACCGAAGAGGGCAGAAAAATCACAAGCTTTTATTTGTCGCAGTCATTGTGTTTTACTTTCTGGAGTGAGCAGCTGATAAAGTTGGCCTGAAGAAGTGTCAAGGAAGGAGAGAAGATCACAACCCACGTTGTTTTGCAGCAAATCTTTAAAAGACCCTGAGAACTTCACTGTGTCAATTCATCTCTTCTCCTGTCTTTGAAGAAAGCCTGCTACAATTAATTCTCAACACTGACCCTAAAAAAACTGTTCTAAAAGACCCTCGTGACCTGTCTACGCACACTCAGAAGTTAGACTGTATGCCAGTTTTGGAACAACATATCTCATCTGCTGTTTTCTTCAGGAATGAACGAGTAATCAGCCCAAGTGTTGTTTTTGTCTTTAACAGAACTCAGAATTGCAAAAAATAATTCTTTTTTTCAGTGAACCGGTGTATGTGTGTGTGCGTGTGTGGGGCTGTGGCAAGAAAGGGGCTCTAAATGTTGGTTAAGGTAAAAAGGGAACTTTTAAAATTTCTACCTGTGTATTTATGCTTTATTTCATGACTAGTTAAAACTTGTTCTGTAATAAACTGATAATTTTGCTGTTCATTAAAGAAACCTGGTCAGTGTCTTCTATTCTGGGAAGAATAGAGTATATGATTGACTGTTTCAGGAAGTGCGAAAAGTTAAAATATATGTTGTGACCTGTGGAGAAGTGGGATGAGAATATATAGAAGGGTCTGAAGAAGGGTCATTGACCTGAAACGTTAACTCGGCTTCTCGCTCCACAGATGCTGCCAGACCTGATGAGTATTTCCAGCGTTTCTTGTTTTTATTTGAGAATTCCAGCATCTGCTGTATTTTGCTTTGATATTGTTATTATATGAGAATAAATAGTGCACTCCTCTGATGTCAACAGTAGCAACTTCTGTCTCTGTAGCTTAGTTGGTTAAAGCACCTGTTTTGTAAACAGGAGATCCTGGGTTCAATTCCCAATAAAACCTTATTTCACATTTGTGATGCAGAAATTACCTGATCAATCACTTCTATCTGTGTCTTCTGACCTTGAAGTGAGAATTGAAATGACATGATGAATTTTCGTCACAGGAGAAAACAGCCTTTGTGAAGGATGTGAGTTTGGAATGGCTGTTCCTCCTTGTACAGAAATTCAGTGCTGATATTTCAAAGGCAACTTCTTTGATACAAATTTGTTCACAGTTGCATTCAACCTGGAAAACAGCTCGACATTATTGTCACTGAAGGAAAGTGTGACTGCGTTGTATGTTTCAGAGTGTTTGTGTTGTTATGTGTTGCTTGTGACTGAGACTGGGACATGATGCAAGTGGGAGGGTTGATCTGAGGTTTGGAATATTTGTCAATCAGGAACAAGAAAAATCAAAGGAACCAAATAAGAAAACCTATGTCTCGTGGTTACCGAGAAACGGTGAGAAGATAGTAAACTTTGTTCTCTTCAACACAGCTGTGTGAACTTTGACCTTTACTGCCTTTTATAAACAGTATTTGAAGTGTCTCGGTAACAATGTTCAGTGTTGATGAGAGTGGGGTCTGGGTGAGCTTCTGTGAGTGTGACAGGGTCAGGACTGGATGCAGGAAGTTCTCTGACAGTCTCTCTCTCTCTCTCTCTCTCGCTGATGGGTTTGAGTTGATCTTCAACTGGCAGCTGTTGGTGTTTCGATAAATCAAGTTCCCTCCACCCATTTTTTTGGACAGACAGTGTAGTATAAGGATGTAAAGGGTTAATGCTGAAGACATTGGGATCAATCACTCCCACTGTCAAAGTGATGATGTAACAGTCACAGGAGATGAGGTTTGGGAGAAGAGAGAGCAGCACCAAGGATGCTAGCTTAGGAGGCATGATGAGTGTGCATATAGTATTGTCTAAATTAGAAAATAGTTCTTAGTTCTTTCAGCAGGAAATGTGTCCCGAAAATATCGAGAAACTCACAATTTTATTATTCAGGAGTCGGAACACAGATATTAATTCCAAGTGACCGTTCTGGGTTCATTAACAAAAAAAGGTAGAGAATAATATTGCTCACTGATTGAAATCCCCCAGTGAGGAGACAGTTAAACAGGTGATCTGTTGGGGCATCCTTCGATCCAAGGTTTCTGCAGCATTTAATCTCCCTTTTTGGTGAAATTCTCTGTTATATGCAACTTTTTTTTATCCATCTTTGATGTCAAGTGAAAAAACTGAAAAAACTGAACAGTTCCATCCTTTCTTTTCTTCCTTCTTTCCAACAATTTCTCTTTTCTGTCCCAGATCAATATAATGATGAGAATCCCAATTTAATCTGCTATTTCTGGTGTTTTATTCATTCCAATCGAATTCAACATTCCAATCAAATCAATTTGTTATTCCACAGTGTCTCTCCATGTGTTTTATTCTGTTGTATTCTCTCACAGTCTGTTTGATGATCAATGCTACATCTCCCTCTCTGTTCCAGTGATGATCAGAAGCAGTGATATCCGTTTGCACCACCCACCAAGTCGGACTGAGGCTGTGTCTCGCCGATCATGTGGAGTTAGGAACATTGGAACATAGGAGCAGGAGTTGGCTATTCAGCCCATCGAGCCTGCCCCGCCATTCAATATGATCATGGCTGATCATCCGCTTCAATGCCCTTTTCCACACACTTTCCTCATATTCCCTTATGTCATTTGTGTTTAGAAATCTGTCAATCTCTGCTTTAAACATACTCAACGACTGAGCTTCCACAGCCCTCTGGGTTACAGAATTCCAAAGATTCACAACCCTCCGAGTAAAGAAATTTCTCCTCATCTCTGTCCTCAGGAGCTTCCCCCTTATTTTGAAATTGAGCCCATGGTTCTCGACTCCCCATCCAGATGAAACGTCTTAGCTGCATCGACCCTGACTGTCCTTTAAATATTTTGTAGGTTTCAATGAGATCACCTCTCATTCTTTGAAACTCTAGAGAATACAGCCCCATTTTCCCAATCTCTCTTCACAGAACAGTCCCACCATCCCAGGAACAAGTCTGATGAACCTTCGTTGAACTCCCTCCATGGCAATAATATCCTTCCTAAGGTAAGGAGACCAAAACTGCACACAGTACTGCAAGTACGGTCTAAACAAGGTTCTATACAATTGTGGCAAGAATTCACTACTCCTGTACTCAAATCCTCTTGTGATAAAGGCTAACATACTATTAGCCTTCCTAATTGCTTGCTGCACCTGCATGTTAGCTGTCAGTGACTTATTGACTCGGACACCCTGATCACCCTTATATTCTATACCTCAGTTAATAAAGGAAAGGATTCCATATACCTGCTGAACCACCTTATTGACCAGTCCTGCTACCTTCAGGGATCTGTGGACATTCACTCCAACGTCTCTCACTTCCTCTGCACCGTTCAGTGTTCTCCCATTAATTGTGTATTCCTTTGCCTTTTTTGACCGCCCAAATGCATCACCTCACCCTTGTCCAATTTGAATTCCATTTACCACTTCTCTGCCCACCTGACCAGTCTATTGATATCTTCCTGCAGTGGACAGCTCTCCTCCTCCCTATCAACAACACGGACAATTTTTGTGTCATCTGCAAACATCTTGATTGTGCCCTCTACATTTATGTCCATATCATTAATATATGCCGCAAAAAGCAGGGGACCTAGTTCTGAGCCCTGTGGAACACCACTGGAAACAGTCCTCCAGTTGCAAAAACACCTGTAACCAATTCCTTTTTGTTTCCTGCCACTGAACCAATTTTGTGTCCAGCTTGCTACATTCCCCTGGATCCCATGTGCTTTTATTTTTTTTAACCAGTTTGCCATGTGGGACCTTGTCAAAAGTCTTGCTAAAATCCATGTAGATCAGATCAACTGCACTATCCTCATCAATCCTCCTTGTTCCTTCTTCAAAAACATTCAATCAAGATAGTCAGACAGGAGCTTCCCTTAACAAATCCATGCTGACGATACTTGATTAATCTGTGCCTTTCTAAGTGACAGTTTATCCTGTCTCTCAGAATTAATTCCAATAATTCGCCCACTATTGAGATTAGGCCCACTGGCCTTTAATTAGTTGGTCCATCACTCGCTTCCTTTTTCAAGAATGGTGCAATGTTAGCAATAAAAACAAAAAGTGCTGGACATACACAGCAGGTCTGGCAGCATCTGTGGAGAGAGAAGCAAAGTTAACATTTCAGGTCAGTGACCTTTCATCAGAACAGAAACGTTAACTTTGCTTCTCTCTCCACAGTTGCTGCCAGATCTGCTGTGTATTTCCAATGCAACTAGTTTTTATTTCAGATTTGCAGCATCTGTAGAATTTTGCTTTTATTGCAGTGTTACGAGACCTCCAATCCTCTGGCATCACACCCGTATCCAGTGAGGGATTGGAAACTGATGGTCAGACCTTCCACTATTTCCTACCTGACTTCTTTTAACAGCCTGTGGTACATTTCATCCGGCCCTGATGATTTATCCACTTTCAAGGATGCTAATCCCATTTATACTTCTTCTCTCCCTCAGTTTATCATGTCCAATACTCCTTCTCCTTAATTACAATATCTGCATCAACCCCTCATTTGTGCAGACAGTAAAATAGTCATTAATAAACATACCAACATCTTCCACCCTGACACATAGGTTACATTTTTAGGTCTTTGATGGGCCCTACTCTTTCCTCAGTTGCCTCTGACTGCAACGTATTGATGAAACATCTTTGGATTTGTTTTTATTTTGCTTGTCAATATTCTTTCATGATCTCTGTTTGTTCTTCATCGCTACTCCCAAATACCTCTAGTCATGTCAAAACACAACTTATCAGAAGGGGAATTTGAACCCACCCCTGCAGAGACAATTGTGATCTGAATGAACCGTCTCAGACTGCTCGACCATCCTGACTACCCCATGTGTATGTTTAATGCTGACGTAATTACCCATTCATTGTGAAAGTATTTGTGAGATTGTGGAAATGTCTGGAAGAGGAAAGACCAGCGGGAAAGCTCGGTCCAAGGCCAAGTCTCGCTCCTCCCGGGCTGGACTGCAGTTCCCGGTGGGCCGTGTTCACAGGCTCCTGAGAAAGGGTAACTATGCTGAGCGTGTGGGTGCCAGAGCTCAGGTCTATCTGGCTGCTGTGCTCGAGTATATGACCCCTGAAATCCTCGAGCTGGGCAGTAACGCTGCCCGGGACAACAAGAAGACCCGCATCATCCCCAGACACCTACAGCTGGCCGTCCTCAATGATGAGGAGCTCAACAAGCTGCTGGGAGGGGTGACCATCGTTCAGGGTAGGGTGCTGCCTAATATCCAGGCCGTGTTGCTGCCCAAGAAAACCAGCACTCAGGGCACCAAAACCAAGTCAATCTGCCAGGATTTTTTCAAATACTCAAAGGCTCTTTTCAGAGCCACCCACAGTATCTGAAAGGGCTGATTACTGTCTGAAGTCTGCTGTACCCACACCTCTGTCTATCCCTCTTCATCTGGAACAATCAACGCTATCTTCCATTCCTTTCACCATTATGTTTTTAACTAGCTTCTCCTTATAGTCAGTCCAATATCAATGTACTAATGAAATGATCTGTGTCAGTGCTGGCAATTTCCATAGAATCATAAAAAAATTAGGGCACAGAAGGAGCCCATTCAGCCCATCGCGTTTGCTCTGGCCGAAAAACTAGCCACCCACTCTATTCCCACCTTCCAGCACCTGATCCGGAGACTTGCAGGTTACAGCACTTCAGGTGCATGTCCAGGTATTTTTAAATGAGTTGAGGGTTTCTGCCTCCACCACCATTCCTGGCAGCGAATTCCAGACACCCACCAACCTCTGGGTAAAAACGTTTCCCCTCATGTCCCCTCTAATCCTTCGACCAATCACCTTAAATCTGTGCCCCCTGGTAACTGACCTCCCCACCAGGGGAAACAGGTCCTTACTGTCCACTCTGTCTAGGCGCCTCATAATTTTGTACACCTCATTCAAGTCACCCCCCAGACTCCTCTGTTCTAAGGAAAACAACCCGAGCCGCTCCAATATTTGCTCATAGCTGCAACTTTCAAGCCCTGGCAACGTTCTTGTAAATCTCCTCTGTATTCTCCCCAGAGCAATTATGTCCTTTCTGTAATGTGGTGACCAGAACTGTACGCAATACTCCAGCTGTGGCCGTTTTGTACAGTTCTAGCACTACATCCCTGCTTTTCTATTCTGTACCTTGGCCAAAAAAGGAAAGCATTCTAAATGCGTTCTTCAACACTCTATCTACCTGTCCTGCCACTTTCAGGGACCTGTGGACATGCACTCCAAAGTCTCTCACTTATTCTACCCCTCTCAATATCTTCCCGTTTATTGTGTATTCCCTTGCTTTGTTTGCCCTCCCCAAATGCATTCCCTCACACTTCTCCAGATTGAATTCCATTTGCCATTTTGCCGCACACTCAACCAATCCATTCATATCATTCTGAAGTCTACAGCTATCCTCCTCACCATCAATTACACGGCCAATTTTTGTGTCATCAGCAAATTTCCCAATCATAGCTCGCACATTTAATTCCAAATCATTAATATATACCACAAACAGCAAGGGACCCAAAACTGAGCCCTGTGGAATGCCACTGAAAACTGCTTTCCATTTGCAAAAACATCCGTCGAAAACTATACTTTGTTTCCTGTCACTGAGTCAATTTTGGATCCAACCTGCCACATTCCCCTGAATTACATGGGCTTTCATTTTACTGACCAGTCTGCCATGTGGGACCTTACTAAAATCCATGTAGACCACATCCACCACACTATCCTCTTGTTACTTCCTCAAAAAACTCAATCAATTTAGTGAGACATGACCTTCCCTTAACAAATCCATGCTGACTATCCCTGATTAATCCGTGCCTTTCTAAGTGGCAGTTTATCCTGTCCCTCAGAATTGATTCTAATAATTTACCCACCACCGAGGTCAGACTGACCGGCCTATAATTATTTGGCCTATCCCTCACATCCTTTTTAAATAATAGTACAACGTTTGCAGACCTCCAATCCTCCGGCACCTCCCCCATATCCAGTGAGGATTTGACGATGATCCTCAGCGCATCCACTATTTCCTCCCTGGCTTCCTTTAACAACCTCAGATGCAAACCATCTGGCCCTGGTGATTTATTCATTTGGAAGGATGTCAGACTCTCTAGTACTTCCACTCTCATTATGCTTATCGTATCTAATATTTCACACTCCTCTTCTTTGTCTGCATCATCCCTCTCCTTTGTGAAGGCAGAGACAAAAACTCATTAAGAACCCCACACACATCTTCTGCATCCACTCATATGTTCCCTTGTACATCTCTGATAGGCCGTACCCTTTCCTTAGTTATCCTCTTGCTCTTAATGTACTGATAGAACATCTTTGGGGTTTCCTTCAAGTCGTTGTATCCAGTCCACATCCATCAAGTCACCTCTCAGTTTTGTAAAATTTGCCTTCTCCCAATTTAGAACTTTTACTTCTGTTGTATCTTTGTCATTTGACATGATTATGCCAAAACTAATTGCAGTATGGTCACTAGGGGTGGTGGTGGCGTAGTGGACTTGTCAGTGGATTAATAACCCAGACACCTAGTGTATTGCGCAGGGGACGTGGGTTCAAATCCCACCATTGAAATTTAAATCCAAATAATAAATCTGCAATTAAAAAGCAAGTCTAATGATGGCCATGAAACCATTGGTTCTGGTTGTAAAAACCCATCTGGTTTACTAATGCCCTTTTGGGAAGGAAATCTGCTGTTCTTGTCTGGCCTGCATGTGACTGCAGACCCACAGCAATGTGGTTGACTCTTCCATGCCCTCTGAAATGGCCGAGCGAGCCACTCAGTTGAAACTGAACACTACGAAGTCAATAAAAAGGAATGAAACCAGACGGACCACCCGGCGTCGACCTGGGCACCAGAAATGACAATGGCAAACCCAGCGCTGTCGACCCTGCAAAGTCCTCCTTAGTAACATCTGGTGGCTTGTGTTCAGTTGGGAGAGCAACAGCCTGACGTCGTCATACTCAAAGAATAATACCTTACAGGCAATGTCGCAGACACTGCCATCACCATCCCTGGGTATGTCCTGTCCCACGGGCAGGACAGACTCACCAGAGGTGTCGGTACAGTAGAGAGGGAATTGCCCTGGAAGTCCTCAACATCGACTCTGGACCCCATGAGGTCTCATGGCATCAGATCAAACAATGGACAAGGAAACCTCCTGCTGATTACCACCTACTGCCCTCCCTCAGCTGATGAGTCAGTACTCCTCCATGTTGAACAGCACTTGAAGGAAGCACTGAGGGTGGCAAGAGCACAGAATGTACTCTGGGTGGGGGACTTCAATGTCCATCACCAAGAGTGGCTCGGGAGCATCTCTACTGGCCGAATCCTAAAGGACATATCTGCTGGTGCTGCTTGATGGCAATGTTGATGACACCTTCCAACACTTTAGGCCCCATCAGTCGACTCTCAATCATTAGTAAAATGATGGAAGGTGCCATCAAGCGGCACTTGCTTAGCAATAACCTGCCTCAGTGACGCTCAATTTGGGTTCTGCCAGGACCACTCAGCTACTGACCTCATGACAGCCTTGGTTCAAACATGGACATAAGAGGTGAGGTGTGAGTGATTACCTTTGACATCAAGGCAGTATTTGACCGAGTATGGCATCAAGGAGCCCGAGCAAAACTGAGGTCAATGGGAAATCCCTCCACTGGCTGGAGTCATACCTAGCGCAAAGGAAGATGGTTGTGGTTGTTAGAGGTCAATCATCTGAGCTCCAGGACATCACTGCAGGTGCTCCTCAGTGTAATGTCCTCGGCCCAACCTTCTTCAGCTGCTTCATCAATGACCTTCCTTCAATCATAAGGTCAGAAGTGGGATGTTCGCTGATGATTGCACAATGTTCAGCACCATTCATGACTCCTCAGATACTGAAGCAGTCCGTGTAGAAATGCAGCAAGACATGGACAATATCCAGGCTTGGGCTGATAAGTGGCAAGTAACATTCGGGCGACACAAGTGCCAGGCAATGACCATCACCAACAAGCGAGAATCGAACTAACTCCCCTCGACATTCAATGGCATTACCATTGCTGAATCCCCCACTATCAACATCCTAGGGGCACCATTGACCAGAAGCTGAACTGGAGTAGCCATATGAATTCCGTGGCGACAAGAACAGGTCAGAGGCTAGGAATCCTGAGGCGAGTAACTCACCTCCTGACTCCCCAAAGCCTGTCCACCATCTACAAGGCACAAGTCAGGAGTGTGTTGGAATCGTCTCCACTTGCCTGGATAGGTGCAGCTCCAACAACACTCAAGAAGCTCAACACCATGCAGGACAAAGCAGCCCACTTGATTGGCACTCCATCTACAAACATTCACTCCCGCCACCACCGACGCACAGTGGCAGCAGTGTGTACCATCTGCAAGATGCACTGCAGCAATGCATCAAGGCTCCTTGAACAGCACCTTCCAAACCTGTGACCTCTACCAACTACACGTACAAGGGCAGAAAATGCATGGGAACACCGTCACCTGCAAGTTCCCCACCAGGACACACACCATCCTGACTTGGAACTATATCGCTGATCCTTCCCTGTCACTGGGTCAAAATCCTGGAACTCCATTCTGAATAGCACCGTGGGTGCACCTACCCCCAAATGGACTGCAGCAGTTCAAGAAGGCATCTCACCACCACCTTCCCAAGGGCAATTAGGGATGGGTAATAAATGCTGACCTGGCCAGTGACGCCCAAAATCCCATGAATGAGTAAAAAAAAGCTATCTCCAAAATGGTCACCCTCTGCTACTTGCCCAGTATCATTACTGAAGACTGCTCTAGAATTGTGCCCCCTCTCATTGGGCTTGTGACGTGCTGTCTATTAAAGTTCTCTTGAATGCAGTTCAAGAATTTTGTGCCCTCTGTGCCCTTCACACTGTTTGTATCCCAGTTGATATTGGGACAGTTGAAATCCCCAACTATTATTTCCCAATAGTTTAACACTCTGCAATTTGCCTACATATTTGTTCTTCTATCTCTCTCTCTCTCACTATTTGGTGGTCTACAGTACACTCCTAGTAGTGTGGCTGCCCCTTTTTTATTTCTGAGCTCCACCAATATGGCCTCATTTGATGATTCATTTGGCACATAATCCCTCCTCAAAGCTGTATGCCTTCCTTAGCTAATGATGCTACACTCCGACCTTTTTTATCCCTATGCCACATGAAAACTCTATATCCAGAGATGTTGAGCTGCCATTCTTGCCCTCTTGAAGCCAAGTTTCCCTTCTTGCAATGATATTGTGTTACCATGTGTGGGCACAATGGCGCAGTGGTTAGCACCACAAATCCAGAAACCCGGGTTCGATTCTGGGTACTGCCTGTGTGGAGTTTGCAAGTTCTACCTGTGGGTTTCCGCTGGGTGCTCCGGTTTCCTAGCACAGCCAAAGACTTGCAGGTTGATAGGTAAATTGGCCATTGTAAATTGCACCTCGTGTAAGTAGGTGGTAGGGAATATGGGATTACTGTAGGGTTAGTATAAATGGGTGGTTGTTGGTCAGCACAGACTCAGTGGGCCAAAGGGCCTGTTTCAGTGCTGTATCTCTAAATAAAAATAAAAAGTGTGATGTTACTTTATCAGCACAGGCTTGGAGGGCCGAATGGCCTGTTCCTGTGCTGTATTGTTCTATGTGTCTATCTGTGCCCTCAGCTCATCAGCTTTATTCACTATATGAATAGACATACAAGTATAAAAATTAGGAGCAGGAGTAGGCCAATCGACCCCTGGATCCTGCTTCCCCATTCAATAAGTTCACGGCTGAACTGATTCCTCCACATTCCCGCCTACCCCCGATAACCTTGCACCCCTTTGCTTTTCAAGAATCGATGTCCCTCTGCCTTAAAAATATTCAAAGTCTCTGCTTCCACCGCCTATTGAGGAAGAGAGTTCCAAAAACTCACCACCCTCTGAGGGAAAAAAATTCTCCTCATCTCTGTCTTAAATGGGTGACCCCGTATTTTTTAACAGTGACCCCTAATTCCAGATTCTCCCACAAGGGGAAACATCCTTTCCACATCCACCCTGTCAAGACTCCTCAGGATCTGATATGTTTCAATCAAGTTGCCTCTTTAAATAAATAAATATCCTTTAACACTGCCAAATTCCTCTGCTGCACACTTATTAAACTTTGCTTCTTCTGTCTTTCAGAATCATTCGCTAATTTTCTGCCTCCCGTTCCCAGCCCTGAAATTTCCCTGTCTGAAACTGCCCTCAGGTTCCCATCAAGCTGCCAAATTAGTTTAAACAATCCCCAACAGCACCTGCAAGGATATTCATCCCGGTCCTGTTCAGGTGAAGACTGTTCAACTTATATAGGTCCGACCTTCCCCAGAACTGGTCCCAATGCCCCAGAAATCGGAAGCCCTCCTTCCTGCACCATCTCTCCAGCCATGCATTCATCTGGTGTATTCTCCTATTTCTATACTAACCAGCATGTGGCCTTGGGAGTAATTTGGAGATTACTACCTTTGAGGGCCTGCTTGCTAATCTCTCCTAACTCCCTAAACTCAGCCTGAAGGATCTCATCCCTCTTCCTTCCTATATCGTTGGTACCGATGTGGACCACGACCTCTGGCTGTGCATCCTTGCCCTCCAGAATGCTCTGTAGCCACTCAGTGATATCCATGATCCTTGCACCAAGGAGGAAACCTGGTTTGCGAGCACTGAAATACCTATCTGTTCCCCTAACTATACAATCCCCGACCAGTATTGCTCTCTTGTATTTTCTCCTCCCTCCCTGCACAGCTGAGCCACCCATGGAGTTCTGGTCATGACTCTCACTGCACTCTCCAGAGGAACCCTCTCTCCCATCAGTACTCAGAACTGAATACCAGTTAGAAAGTGGGATGCCCTCCAGGGACTCCTGCACTACCTGCCTTGACCTTCTTGTCTGTCTGGCAACCACCCAATCCCTCTCAGCCTGTGCTCTCTTCAGCTCCGAGGTGACAACCTGCTGAAAAGTCCTATCCACATAGTTCTCTGCCTTGCGGATGCACAACAGTGATTCCAGTTGCTGCTCGAGTTCTGAAACCTGGAGCTCAAGCTTCTGCAGCTGGTGACACTTCCCGCAGATGTGTTTGTCAAGGACACATGGTGCATCCATGACTTCCCACATACCACAGGAGACACATTCTAATTGGCCGAGCTGCCCTGCCATTACTTAGCTTTACAAACTAATTGTTGCTCGTGTAATAAGTGTAATAAGTAGAATAATTTACCAGTTACTCACCGATCAGCTTCTTCCCCTAAACCATGGAGGCTGGAAAGGCAGAAAAGAAAAGACCAAACAGCACCTCCTTCCCCTAGTCAGTGAAGTCCCTCACACATCAACTCACAGCTTTACACTCTGTCCAAACAGCACTTTCTAATTAGTAATTATTATAAATTACACTAACTAAAACATTAGTAACCTTACCGATTACAAGGTAGCTATTTGAGGGTTTTTAAACAAAGAGCTTTTTCCCCTATCCTGATTTCAGGCCCCACTCTGGACACTTGCTTTTGATTCCAGGACACTGAGGGCTGGGTGCTGTCGAATATCCAGGTCGTGTTGCTGCCCAAGAAAACCAGCGCTCCGGGCACCAAAACCAAGTCAATCTGCCAGGATTTTATCAAATACCCAAAGGCTCTTTTCAGATCCACCCACAGTCTCTGAAAGGGCTGATTACTGTCTGAAGTCTGCTGTACCCACACCTCTGTCTATCCCTCTTCATCCAGAACAACCAGCGTCATCTTCCATTCCTTTCACCATCATGTGTTTAACTCGCTTCTCCTTATAGACAGTCAGATATCAATGTAATAATGAAATGGTCTGTGTCAGTGCTGGCCATTTCCCTGTCCTGATTTCAGACCCCACTCTGGACACTTGTTTCCCATTCCAGGACCTTCTTGTATTAATATTCAGCACCACCTGTCACTCAGAAACTTGTCACAATGAACCGATCCTTTTACTGAACTTCCAACTACTGCTGTCTATTTCTCGAGGGAAAGAGCTGCTCACTGTTTAAGGATGTGAAGGGAATGTAACCCGGCTGCTGGTGAGAAGGTCCCGTCTTCTCAATCAAAAGCCTTTTATTTTACTATAGTGATTCCCAGATTCCCAGCTGGTCCATTGAGGATTTTGTTTTCACAGAAATAACTTGTGAAATACAAATCTGATTGCAACACGTCAATAACAGGGCAGAATGGGAACCTTTTAAAAGGATGAATCAACTATTTCAGTGGCTTCTCACTGTCCCCCTGAAGCCTGTGTGAAGGGGAATTACAAATAGTCTGTAATTTATTACTTGCACACCGAGTTTGAGTTATTTGTCGTGTGAAAGTTTGCTGAACGGAGTCTTTTCCTGTCAGTTACGGATAAGAAGTTGACAAAAATTGGCAAAATAAAGCTGTTCATAAAATAGCGCCCGCAATTTGAGTCGGTAAAAGCAGAATTGTGTTTTAAAAGCTTTCTTTAAAATCGTGACGGGAAAATAGATTTTTATGTACTTTTCCAGTCGATCACTTCTTTTCCACAGTGAAATTGGCGGCTTTCACAAATTCAAAAATTGTGCCAGGTTGACAGGTTCAACCAATGATTTTTTGTATTTTGTGCTTCCAGGTTCTCCGATTGGATCATTCATTTTATCTAATGGCCTTGTGGCAGAATGGATAAGGCGTTTAACTTCAGTATATTCTCTGAGTTTATCAGAAGATTGTCGGTTCGAGTTCTGCCACGGTCATTTTGACCCAAAGGGATTATGCAGGGCTTTGGGGATCGAGTCGGGGACTGAACAGATTGGAAACACGACATGGACTTGATGGGGCGAATGGCCTCCTCATGTGGAAAGAGATGCAGTGGTTTTTGTCGAGGTTCATCCCAAGCAGCTCTGTAACACAGGAGTCTGTGCTCTCCGGGCTGTTCCCAGGGACGCACACCGAGACAAACATCAACTGCTGCTGGAGGACTCTCAATTCGGTGAAAGACGCCCTTTGGTCTGCCCGAAACTTGCTGGTCTTCCAGCGCAAAGTGTTGTCCACCACCGAATGTTGCAGACTGGCACATTCCAAGGTCCAGGACTACGTGCTTAGGGACGCACTCAAGCTTGGGGCAGCCGCAGCAAAGGCTCAATGGGGAAAGACCATTGTGTAAGGTCCCCCCCACCAAGCTGAACTGAGGGGCTGGATTCATGGAAACCCCTCGAACAGTATTGTTGATATTTTCATTTACTGTCAATGTGAAACTGTAATTGGCATGACAATAGTGAAATGGAAGGGTTGTGAAGAAACTCATGATAGTATAGAAGGAAACTGATCTCCCTTGCAATGCTTGTATTTTTGGTGCTGTTTGAAACTGTTTGGCAATGTAATTTTTGCAGATTTTTATGAATAAAGTATATTTTGGAAATAAAAAAAAGTGCTGTCACTGACTTTATGAGAAGAGGGTGACCAATCAGAAGAGGGCTGGGGTTACAGCAGGTTCAAACTGCAGGAATTCCAGGTCCCTGAATGTCTGAGCTGAAACCGATCAGTTTCACAAACCCTGTCAGTTTCACTGCAGGAAACACCGTCTCAGGGGAAATAACATCACAAATAATTCCATTTGACTAATTATTCAATTATAAAACAATGGGCAGATGTGAAGGTGCGATGTTACTTTTCACTGTGAGGGGAGAATCCGCCATCTGGGTAAATCAGCAACTTCATAACATCGTCTGTACGTTTAGAAATGAAACGATGAAAACTCTCCCCAAAACCCTGGTGCGGTGGAAAGGCTCAATTCAGAGATTGGAATATAACGAGAGCACAACATAAATCATTAACTGATATTTCCGGCAGAAAACACACCCCAGCTCCCGTTCCCATGTCACTGCTGTCCCTATGAGGCGGTGGCTGACTCTGAAAAGAGACTTTGTATTGTGTTTCTGCAGGAAATCCACAAAGATCCTCCCAGGCAGTGAAACTCATCTTCCCAGAATCTCCATACCAGATTGAAACAGAAAACACAAAGACAGTGAGAAAGTTCCAGAGAGTTACTGAGCATTCAAACCAATTAAATAAACCAATTCCGGAGAGATGTTTGTGCAGTTTTTTCAGAGAGATTGTGGGTGGCTCTTAAAAGAGCCGTTGTGTTTCGAGTGTTTTCACTACATGGTGGAGTTTTACTTGGAGTTGATGTACTTGGTCACTCACTTTGTCCCTTCTCACATTCTGAGCGCTTTGTTGGGTGGAAATGTTTCTTCAGGCAGTTTCAACAGCTCAGAGCCGACATTGAGTCAGAAACCAGAAATTGGAGTACGGGACACAGACAAGGAATTGAGGCTGAACCTTTATAAATCTCACTGGTTATAGGCCTCAGCTAGAGCATTGTGTCTAATTCCATGTTCCACACTTTAGCAGGAATGTCAAGGCCTCAGAGAGGGCACAGAGGAGATTTACTAGAATGGTATCAGAGATCCAAGAATTCAGCTAATGTGGAAAGAATAGGGGTCTGGGGTGTGTGAAGCAGGGGTCCATCTTCTAAGAGCAGAGGTGTTAATGAGGCAGTTAATAGTTGTGTTCAACATTGTGAAGAGTTTTTATAAGAACAAAGAAGTTTGACTACAATTAGACAGAGCCTTGGTGAAATCACACCTGGAGCACTGTGTACAGTTTTGGTCCCCTTACCTAACGAAGGACATTCTTGCCTTAAAGGAAGTGTAACAAAGTGTCACTCGATTGCTTCCTGGGATGAGGGAATTGTCCTATGAGAAGAGATTGAGTCGACAAGGCCGATATTCCTCGTACTCGGCCTTGTGGGACTGGGTCGGCCCGGACCTGCTGGAAGTATACGAGAGTATGCTCCTGGCCGGCAGCATGTCAGAATCCATGAGGAAAGGCATCATCACCCTCATTTACAAGCGGAAGGGGGAGAGGGCAGAAATCAGAAATTGGTGGCCCATCTCACTGCTTAATGTTGACGACAAGATTCTGTACAAAGTCATAGCCAGTCGAGTCAAGTCTGCTCTGGAGTTGGTGATCCACCCTGACCAGACCTGTACTGTACCTGGCAGGAGGATCTCTGATAGTCTCGTGCTACTCAGGGATACGATCGCCTACGTACGGGACAGGAGGGTGGACACCTGCCTCATCAGCCTGGACCAGGAGAAGACTTTTGACAGGATATCGCACACCTGCATGATGGATATGCTTTCCAAAATGGGATTTGGGGAGGGAATCTGCAATTGGTTCCAACTGCTCTACACAAACATCAGTAGCGCAGTCTCAATCAACGGGTGGGAATCGGAAAGTTTCCCGATCAAATCTGAAGTCAGACAGGGCTGTCCTCTCTCCCCGGTCTTGTTTGTTTGCTGTATTGAACCCTTTGCTGAGTCTATTAGGAAGGATGCGAGCATAAGACGGTTGACAATCCCAGGCAGCGGAGGCACTCAGGTGAAAACCTCCCTGCACATGGATGATGTCGCCGTCTTCTGCTCAGATCTGCTGTCCGTGCGCAGACTGATGAGCATCTACGACCAGTTCGAACTGGCCTCGGGAGTCAAAGTTAATCATGGCAAGAGCGAGGCCATGTTCTTTGGGAACTGGGCTGACCGATCCTTTGTCCCCTTCACCGTCAGGTCAGACTACCTGAAGGTGCTGGGGATATGGTTCGGAAGGGCCGGCGCGTGCACCAAAACATGGGAGGAGCGAGTAGCCAAGGTACGACAAAAGTTGGGCATGTGTGGGCAGCGATCTCTCTCCATTGTGGGTAAGAACCTGGTCATCAGGTGCGAGGCGCTCACGTTGTTGCTCTACGTGGTGCAGGTCTGGCCCATACCCCACTCCTGCGCTGTGGCAGTCACCCGAGCCATTTTCTGCTTCATCTGGGGATCTAAAATGGACCGGGTCCGGAGGGACATGATGTTTAAATCTCTGGAAAAGAGCGGGAAAAATGTACCCAACGTGGCCCTCATCCTGATGACCACCTTCGTGTGCGGCTGCATCAAGCTGTGTGTAGTCCCCCAGGACGCAAACTCCAAGTGTCACTACGTGCTGAGGTTCTATCTGTCCCCGGTGTTGTGAAGTATGGGCTTGGTCACATTGCCGCGGAACGCTCCATGCAGTTGGGTCATGCCGTACCACCTATCCTTCGTGGAGCAGTTTCTGCAGGAAAACACCTTTGACCACCGGTCCATCAGGCAGTGGTATGCACGGAATGTCCTCAAGGCCCTACGGGAAAAGGAGACTGTGGATCCTGTCGGATAGTTCCCCGAGCAGACCGTCACGATCATTTGGCGGAATGCCTCATCACCAGAACTTTCAAACAAGCACCAAGACGTAGCTTGGCTGGTGGTGACAAGGGCCCTCCCCATCAGATCCTTCATGCACACCCGACGTTCCGCCCCCTCCGCACAATGCCCCCGCGGTGGCTGTGGTGGGGAAGAGACGGTCGCCCACCTCCTCCTGGAATGTGTTTTCGCAAAGCAGGTGTGGAAAGAGATGCAGTGGTTTTTGTCGATGTTCATCCCAAGCAGCTCTGTAACACAGGAGTCTGTGCTCTGCGGCCTTTTCCCAGGGCCGCACACCGAGACAAACATCAACTGCTGCTGGAGGACTCTCAATTCGGTGAAAGACGCCCTTTGGTCTGCCCGAAACTTGCTGGTCTTCCAGCGCAAAGAGTTGTCCACCACCGAATGTTGCAGACTGGCACATTCCAAGGTCCAGGACTACGTGCTGAGGGATGCACCAAAGCTTGGGGCAGCCGCAGCAAAGGCCCAATGGGGAAAGACCATTGTGTAAGGTCCCCCCCACCAAGCTGAACTGAGGGGCTGGATCCATGGGAACCCGTCGAACTGTATCGTTAATATTTTCAATTGCTATAAATGTAAAACTGTAATTGACATGACAATTGTGAAATGGAAGGGTTGTGAAGAAACTCATGACAGTATTGAAGGAAACTGATCTCCCTTGCAATGTTTGTATTTTTTGGTGCTGTTTTGAAACTGTTTGGCAATGTAATTTTTGCAGATTTTTATGAATAAAGTATATTTTGGAAATAAAAAAAAAGATATTCCTCAGAATTTAGAAGAGTGAGAGGTAATCTTACTGGCACCTAAAAATCTTAAGGGATTTAACAGGTTAAATGCTGGGAGGATGTTTCCTCTGGCTGGGGAATCTAGAACTAGGGGTCACAGTCTCAGTATAAATGGCTCAATCATTTAGGACTGAGAAGAGGAGAATTTTTTTTCACTCAAAGCATTGTGAATGTTTGGAATTCTCTACGCACAGTGGTTAGCACCGCAGCCTCACAGCTCCAGTGACCTCGGTTCCGTTCAGGGTATTGCCTGTGCGGAGTTTCAAAGTTCTCTCTGTGACCACGTGGGTTTCCGCCGGGAGCTCCAGTTTCCTCCCACAGCCAAAGACTTGCAGGTTGATAGGTAAATTGACCATTGTAAATTGCCCCTAGTGTAGATAGGTGGTAGGAGAAAGGTGGGAACGTGGTCGGGAATATGGGATGAATGTAAGATTAGTATAAATGGGTGGTGTTTGGTCGGCACAGTCTCGGTGGGCCGAAGGGCCTTTTTCAGTGCTGTATCTCTCTGTGACTCTAGAGATGTGGATGCTCAATCATTGGGTATATCCAAGAGAGAGAGCGATAGGTTTTTGGATACTAAGGGAATCAAGGGATCTGTGCTAGTGTGGTGAGATGGAGTTGATGTCGGAGATCAGCTGTGATCTTATTGAATGGCAGAGCTATTTCGATGGGCCGAATGGCCTATTCCTCTTTTTTATGTAAAGTTCCATTCCTCTCAGGGAATATTTTATTTTCAAAGAGAGAAAGACTGCACACACTGGAAATCTGAATAATAACAGAAGATTCTGGAAACAGTCAGCAGCTCCAGCAGTATCTGTGGAAAGAGGAAGGCAGGAGCAATGTTTCAGGTCGATAGAAGGGTCACAGAACTGGACCACTAACCTGAGCTTCTCTTCTCCACAGTTGTTTCCGGACTGGCTGAGTGTTTTCAGTATTTTAGGCTTTTTCTTTCTGTATTTCATCCATTTCCCATTTGACTGTTTGCTGTGAAACTTTCAGCGTTGTGCTCAATTCTTTGTGTCGTTAGGTTTTCTTTATTAGAAGTAATGTAAATAGTATCCTGAAATGAATTTGCCAAATGGTTGGGCAAATTGTTACATCCAGTTTTTGAGCAAGTTCTCCACATGCACAGTGAAGGATTCCTTCACATTTGTGAAGACCACACAGGACTTGCATATCGATAGCAATGCCGTGTCCATGTGCTCATTTGACATTGCTAGCCTATTCACCAATGTACCACTTCAGGAAGCCATAGATATTTGCACTGCAGTGCTATATCATGGCGATCTAGACCCGTCACCATTGTGTGAATCCGTATTCATTGAACTTATGAACTCGGCAACTTGCACAGTTGAGTTCAGTTTTATTGACACCATGTATCGCTGGTGTTGCCATGGGATCCCCTCTTGGCCCAGCTCTCACAAACATCTTTGTTGGATTCCATGACAAACCTGTTTTTAAGGGAATGACACCTAACCTCCTACCTCTTGCATATTTCCAATATGTAGATGATACGTTTGCTATATTTGAATCCGCAGCTGCAAGAAATAACTTCCTTGCACGTCTTCATGGGCTCCATCCTGCACTCATATTCACCTTTGGAATGGAGCAGTCAAATGAGCTCCCTTTCCTTGATGTACTAGTTGAGAAATCTGCTCAGTGGTTTTCTACCACGGTCCACCACAAACCTACCTTCACTGGTCAATACACGCGTTGGGATTATTACAGTTCCACGCGCTATAAGATTGGTCTTATCGACAAACTCATAAATAGGGCTGAGCCATTTGCTCACCATGCAAGCTTGATGCTGAAATAGGGCGAATCAAAGACATCCTGCATTACAATGGCTACACTGATCAGATCATTTCTATCTGTGTATCGCAAAAACTTATAAACGGGCTGAAGGTCGTCATTTTGAGCCCGAAAAAGTGCCCAGTCTCCTCAAATTACCCTGGAAGGGTTGTTTATCCCCAGTATTTCAGTAACAGGTGAAGCGAGCTGTTTCCTGCTGTTACTATGCAGGAGCAACAAGTGTGGTGTTCACCACTAACAGGATGCTGCTGTCAAGCAAAAGAGACGTCCTGCCTATCACACAAATAAGTAACGTGATATATGAATTTCAATACCAGTGTGATGCTCGGTTTCCAGACCGTACATCCCAAGACTGGCGGATTGTATCAAATAGCATGTCCCTTCCGCTGTTCGCAATGGGCCCTACCCAACCAACCCATGCTTGCAAAACCCAAAACACAGTATCCAACATGAGATGTGATTCCACAATCGGACAACATTTGCTAAATAATTCTCAGTGTGCTAAGAATTACACTGACAACCGATTTAAGACTGTCAGTCGGGCTCACAGTGTGGTGCATTGGTGTGCACTGTAAGCTACATATATTAATGCACAGGGCCCTGTTCTTTGCAGACAGAAAGAACACGCACACACATTGTGCCTGTTTCAGCTAAACAAAATAAGTGACAGCCATTCACTGGCTCATTCCTCAGGACAATGCCCTGACCAATCAGAGTCAAGCTGCCTGGTTTAAACTTCAAACAAAGCTGGGCAGTTATCTGTCAGTTACCATAAACTGATGCATTCTGAATGGCAATGCCTCGACCAATCAGAGTTCACTTGCCAACCAATCAGCACTCTATTCTCATACAGAAGAAAGCTGTTGTTTTCCTTTAAATTGGTATTCTTGCGGATTGCCCTGCTGAGTGCAAGACGAAAACAACTGGCTACCAAAGTCTGGACAACATGTCACTATTTTCACGAAATGATTACTTTTATTTTCAATATAAAAGTATAAAGCAATATGAGTGTAACATTTACAGACAAATTCTATTACCTCACATTGCCTGATTCTTTCACACTGACAGACTATGTGAACTACTGTCCCGATTTTGCAGTTCTCACTTCCAGTTAGCAAATGTCAGCAATCTGTGTTACAGTGCAGTTTACAGACCAGACCGTCAATCATAACAGGCAATAATTGTTCAGCATATGTTGGACTGGTGGGATTTAGAAATACCAGGAATTGAGATGAGCTGTTATTGTATTTAATTGTTTGTTTCATGGGATGTGGACGTCGCCAGCCAGACCAGCATTTATTGCCCATCCCTAATTGCCCATGAGAAGGTGGTGGTGAGCTTCCTTCTTGAACCACTGCAGTCCATGTGGGGTAGGTATACCCACAGTGCTATTAGGAAGGGAGTTCCAGGATTTTGACCCAGCGACAGTGAAGGAATGGCGATATAGTTCCAAGTCAGGATGATGCGTAGCTTGGAGGAGAACTTTCAGGTGGTGGTGTTCCCATGCATCTGCTGCCCTTGTCCTTCTAGGCGGTAGAGGATGCAGGTTTGGAAGGTGCTGCCTGAGTAGCCTTGGTGCATTGTTGCAGTGCATCTTGTAGATGGTACACACTGCTGCCACTGTACGTCAGTGGTGGAGGGAGTGAATGTTGTGGATGGGGTGCCAATCAAGCATGTTGCTTTGTCCTGGATGGTGTCGAGCTTCTTGAGTGTTGTTGGAGCTGCACTCATCCAGGCAAGTGGAGAGTATTCCATCACACTCCAGACTTGTGCCTTGTAAATGGTGGACAGGCTTTGTTGAGTCAGGAGGTGAGTTACTCACCGCATGATTCCTACCCTCTGACCAGCTCATGTAGTCACACTATTTATAAGGCTACTCCATTTCAGTTTCTGGTCAATGGGAACGCCCAGGAAGTTGATAATAAGGGATTCAGCGATCGTAATGCTGTTGAATGTCAATGGGAGATGGTTAGATTCTCTCTTGTTGGAGATGGTCATTGCCTGGTACTTCTGTGGCATGAATGTTACTTGCCACTTATCAGCCCAAGCCTGGATATTGTCCAGGTCTTGCTGCATTTCTACATGGACTGCTTCAGTATAGTGAGGAGTCGCGAATGGTGCTGAATTTTGCAATCATCAGCGAACATCCCCACTTCTGACCTTATGATTGAAGGAAGGTCACTGATGAAGTAGTGAAGAAGGTTGAGCCGAGGATACTGCCCAGAGGATCTCCAGCAGTGATGTCCTGGAGCTGAGATGATTGACCTCCAATAATCATAACCATCTTCCTTTGTGCTCGGTATGATTCCAACCAGTGGAGAGTTTTCCTCTTGATTCCCATTGACTCCAGTTTTGTTGTGGCTCCTTGATGCCATACTCAGTCAAATGCTACCTTGATGTCAAGGGCAGACACTCTCACCTCACCTCTTGAGTTCAGCTCTTTTGTCCTTGTTTGAACCAAGGCTGTAATGACGTCAGGAGCTGAATGGCCCTGGCAGAACCCAACTGAGTGTCACTGAGCAGGTTATTGCAAAGCAAGTGCTGCTTGATAGCACTGTCGATGACATCTTCCATCACTGTACTGATGATTGAGAGTAGACTGATGAGGCAGCAATTGGCTGGGTTGGATTTGTCCTGCTATTTGTGTACAGGACATACCTGTGCAATTTTCCACATTGCCGAGTAGATGCCAGTGTTGCAGCTGTACTGGAACAGCTTGGCTAGGGGCGCGGCAACTTCTGGAGCACAGGTCTTCAGTACCATTGCCGGAATCTTGTCAGGGCCCGTAGCCTTTGCTGTACCCAATGCCTTCATTCGTTTCTTGATATCACCCGGAGTGAACTGAATTGGCTGAAGACTGGCATCTGTGATGCTGGGGACTTCAGAAGGAGGCCGAGATGGATAATCCACTCGGCACTTCTGGTTGAAGATTGTTGCAAATTCTTCATCCTTGTCTTTTGCACTGATGTGCTGGGCTCCCCCATCATTGAGGTTGGGGATATTTGTGGAGCCACCTCCTCCTGTTGATTGTTTAATTGTCCACCACCATTCATCATTGGGTTTGGCAGGGTGTAGATCTGATCCGCTGGTTGTGGGATCACTTAGCCCTGTCTATTACATGCTGCTTCTGCTGTTTGGTAATGCAAGTAGTCCTGTGTTGTCGCTTCATCAGCCTGACGCCTCATTTCAAGGTATGCCTGGTGCTGCTCCTGGGATGCCCTCCTGCACTCTTCATTGAATTAGGGTTGATCCCCCAGCTTGTTGGTAATGTTAGAGTGGGGGAATATGCCGGGCCATGAGGTGACAGATTGGAGTTGAGTACAATTCTGCCGCTGCTAATGGTCCACAGCACTTCATGGATGCCCAGCTACGCATTGATAGATCTGTTCAAAATCTATCCCATTGAGCACAGTGGTAGTGGCACACAACACAATGCAGGGTATCCTCAATGTGAAGACGGGACTTCATCTCCACAAGGATTGTGCAGTGGTCACTCCGACGAATACTGTCATGGACTGATGCATCTGCGGCAGGCAGATTGGTGAGGATGAGGTCAAGTATGTTTTTCCCTCTTGTTTGGTCCCTCACCACGTACTGCAGACCCAATCGAGCAGCTATGTCCTTTAGGACTCGGCCAGCATAGTCAGTAGTGGTGCTACCGAGCCACTCATGGTGATGGACATTGACATCCCCCAGCCAGACTACATTCTGCGCCCTGATCCACCTCAGTGCTCCCTCCAAGTGGTGATCAACATAGAGGAGTACTGACTCATCAGCTGAGGGGCGGGGAGAGGGGGTGGTTGGGAGGGGGTGGTAGGTGATAAGGTGATAATCAGCAGGAGGTTTCCTTGCCCATGTTTGACCTGATGCCATGAGTTAGCCCAAACATTAGTTGCACCGTTTTGCCAAATCAGTCGGTCTGTTGCCCTGTGCATGTCAGAGAGAATCATTCTCAGCGCTCAGAACTCCCAGAAAAAGTAAAGTGGAAAATGTCATTTCATAACCCAAGCGCTCTTTTCAGAACCACCCACAGTCTCTGTGTCAGGATTAGTTACTGTCAGGAGGGAGTCAGAGATGGAGTTATTGCAACAGTGGATTGATCAGTTTCACATCTGATGAAAGGTCACTGACCTGAAACGTTAACTCTGCTTCTCTCTGTACAGATGCTGCCTGACCTGCTGAGTATTTCCAGCATTTCTTGTTTTCATTATAGCACATAGTTCCCTTTTCAAAGTTACAGAATTAACCACAATAATGTACTCTGAGATTCAAGTTAAATACCAGCCCAATATTGACACACGTTGTGAGTTTATAAGTTTCAGTATTAATTCCCATCGTATATCCTGACATATACATTAGATATAACATAACATAAGAAATAGGAGCAGGAGTAGGCCATTCGGCCCCTCAAGCCTGCCCTGCCATTCAGTAAGATCAGGGCTGATCTGCCCCATACCTCAATTCCTCTTTCATGCCAGCTCTTCAAAGCCCTCAACTCTCCAATATTTCAAAAATCTATCTACTTCCTCTTTAAATACTTTCAGTGATCTAGTCTCCACAACTGTCTGGGGTAGATAATTCCAGACATTCACTACCCTCTGAGAGAAGAAATTCCTTTGCATCTCAGTTCTAAATGAATGTCCTCTTATTCTGCAACTATGTCGCCTACTTTGAGATTCCCCCACTAGTGGAAACATCTTCTCAACATCGACCCTGTTAATAAAAACAAGAAATGCTGGAAATACTCAGCAGGTCTGGCAACATCTGTGAAGAGAGAAGCAGAGTTTATGTTTCAGGTCAGAGACCCTTCTTCACCCTGTTAAGCACGCTCAGAATCTTGTTCGTTTCAAAAAGATCACCCCTCATTCTTCTGAACTCGAATGAATAACCTGTTTAGCCATTCTTGATAAGTCAACCCCTTCATCTCAGGAATCAGCTGAGTGAATCTCTTTTGAACACCTCCAATTCCAGTACATCCTTTCTTAAGTCTAAATCTCAAGTGCGTCATCAGATTGAGAGAATCTGAAAGATAGTATAACCTGAGATACAAACTGAGAATTCAGTTTAAAATTCCCCCGGATTGTGAAACTAAAAGATACAGCAGCAATTCAATTTGTATAGACTGTGCTTTGGATCACATTCCAGCCCTCATACAGTATCAGACTGGAAGATACTGCAGCAATTCCATTAGTGCAGACTCAGCTCTACATTACAGAGCAGGGAACATATTTAAACAACCCGGAACACTTTTACACAAGATGGATCATATTTACACAACTAAGAAGATCTTTACCCAACAGGGAACCATTTTACACAACAACAGAGAAAATCTTTACACAACAGCGAATATAGTTACACAACAGAGAACATATTACACAGCAGGAAAAATATTTAAAAAACACAGGGGACATCTTTACACAATAGAGAACACGATTACATAAATCATTGGTTTCTCGCTGCCTCTGCCTGGTTTTCTGTGTGTCTTTCTCTGTTTGTTCCTTTCTGGGTCCTGATAATCTCTTCCTGGTTTTCTGTGTGTCTTTCTCTGCCTGCCTCATTGTCGGTGCTGTTACTCACTGTCCTTGTGTCATTGCGCAATGAGGGTGAGTCCGTCAGCACGTGTGTTGCTGAGTCTGGGATTCTTGAGCATTCAGGCGACAATCCTATTTTTATAAAAACATTGGGGAAATGAACATATTTCACTAACAGGCAGCTAAAATTTAACGCGGTAGTTAGCAGAGTGGTGCAGCGGAAGCGTGCTGGGCTCTTAACCCAGAAGTCAATGGATCGAAGCCATTCTCTGCTATTTATGCTTGGTAGTAACACAAACAGTTCACTTTCAAAACATCAAGTATTTACCCAGAATAACAAGATGCTTCCAAAGGCACTCTATTGCAATCAGCATTTTTCTTCCAGTGAACACACCAATCAGCAACAAATCACTTTTGCTCACACGAACACAAGCTGCAAACATGAACCAGCCGAGTCTCTCCCACTTTGTCAACCCCTCCCTGCAGAGCCTCCTCTCCACCACCAGATGCTGATGTTGGCCACAATAAAACCAGGGCAAATGGTCACAGTGAGGAGATGGTCAGCAACAGCAAATAAAACAATAACAGGGAAAACCTTTACACAACAACAGGGGACATATTTACACAACAGAAAACATAATTACACAGCAGGGAATACCTTCAGATAACAGGGATAACACAATCATACAAATGCCTTGTTTCTCCATCTCAGTCTCGTTGTCTTTCTCTCTCTCTGTCCCTCACTTTTGCTTCCTCACAGTCTATTCTTAGTTTTCTGTGTGTTTTTCTTTCTGTCCCGTTGTCGATGGTGTTACTCATCGTCCTTGTAACATTGTGTAGCCAGGTTGAGCCTCCCAACACCTGTGTTGCTGTAATAAAAACAAAAAATGCTGGAAATGATCAGTAGGTCTGGCAGCATCTGTGCAGAGAGAAACAGTTAACAGGTCAGGTTTGTTTCGTTAGCTGACATTAACTTTGTTTCTTTCTCCACAGATGCTGCCAGACCTGCTGAGCATTTCAAGCATTTTCTGTTTATGTTTCAGATTTCCAGCATCCGCAGTATTTTGCTTATGTACGTGTGTTGCATTGTCTGGGACTGTTTGAGTGCAATGCTATTGCTTTGTAAACAGCGTTGAAACAAACATTTTTCTCGCTAACACACAGCACTAATACACAGCTGGATATAAACAGCAGCCTGCAGAAGAGGGCGCAGTGGAAGTTTATTAACACAACTAATTCACCGACACAATATTTACTGCTATCCTCAATCACACCACACTTCATCTTAACACGTTTTACTCTTTACTTACATCAGCAGCACAGTGGTGCAGCCTCGCAGCTCCAGCGACCCTGGTTGAATTCCGGGGACTGCCAGTGTGTAGTTTGCAAGTTCTCCCTGTGTCTGCGTCGGTTTCCTCCCACATGCCAAAGACTTGCAGGTTGATGGGTAAATTGGCCGTTAGCAATTGCTCATAGTAGATAGGTAGGTGGTAGGGAAAATATAGGAGCAGTTGGGCATGTGGTAGAAATATGGAATTCGTGTAGGATGAGTATAAATGGATGGTTGATGGTCAGCACAGACTTGGTGGGCCGAAGGGCCTGTTTCAGTGCTGCATAACTAAACTAAACTTCTTGCTTCCAGCAAACACTTCAATTTGGAACACAGCTTCCAAATCACCTGTATTCACAAAACCGAACACAAGCTGCAAATGCTGCAAACACACACCAGCCCAGACATTCCCCTTTCTGTCAACCCATTCCTGCATCACTGCCTCTCCACCAACAGTTGTTGCTAGAATCATCCAATCATAGAATGGCTACAGCAAAGAAGGAGGCCATTCGGCCTCTCGGACCCGTGCTGGCTCTCTGTTAGAGCAACTCACCTCATTTCAATCCCCAGTCAGTTCAATTTTGGTGGTGGGAAAACTTCTCGAAAGAATAAGTTGGGAAAAAATTAATAGTCGCATGGACAAATGTGGGTTAATTCAAGAAAGCCAGCATGGATTTCTTAATGGAAAATCATGTTTAACTGTCCTGCTGGAGTTTTTTGATGAGGTAACAGAGGGGGTTGATGAGGGCAATGCAGTTGATGTGATCCACATGGACTTTCAAAAGGTCTGACTGCATCTGAACGGTCACTGACATGAAACGTTAACTCTGCTTCTCTCTCCACAGATGCTGCCAGCCCTGCTGAGGATTTCCAGCACTTTTTATTTATATTTCAGATTTCTAGCATCTGCAGTATTTTGCTTTTATTGACTTTCAAAAGGAGTTTGATGCAGTGCAACACAACAGACTTGTGAGCAAAGTTATAACTCATGGAATAAAAGGGACAGTAGCAACATGGATATGGAATTGGCTGAGTGACAGGAAACAAAGAGTAGTGATCAATGGATGTTTTTCGGGTGAGAGGAAGATTTGTAGTGGAGTTCCCCAGGAGTTAGTGTTGGGACCCTGGCCTTTCTTGATATATATTAATGACCTGAACCTTGGTGTACAGGGCAGAATTTCAAAGTTTATGGATGATACGAAAATTGGAAGCATTGTGAACTGTAAGGATGATTGTGTAGAACTTCAAAAGGACATAGACAAGTTGGTGGAATGGGAGGACAGATGACAGGTGAAGTTCAATGTAGAGAAATGTGAATTGATTCATTTTGGTAGGAAGAACATGGAGTGACAATATAGAATAAAGGGTACAATTCTAAAGGGGGTGCAGGAGCAGAGGGACCTGGGGGTATAAGTCATTGGTTGAGAGAGCGGTGAATAAAGCATACAGTATCCTCGGCTTTAGTGATAGAGGCATAGAGTACAAGAACAAGGAGGTCATGTTGAACTTGTATAAGACACTAGCCTCAGCTGAAGTACTGCATCCTGTTCTGGGTGCCACACTTTAGGAAAGATGTGAAGGCATTGGAGAGATTATGGAAAAGATTGATGAGAATGGTTCCAGGGATGAGGAATTTGAGTTATGAAGATAGATTGGAGAAGTTAGGACTGTTTTCCTTGGAGAAAAGAAGGCTAAGAGGAGATTTCATAGTGGTATTCAAAATGATGAGGGGTGTGGACAGAGTGGATAGGGAGAAACTGTTCCCACTTGTGAAAGGATCGAGAACGAGAGGGCACAGATTTAAAGTAATTGGTAAAAGAAGCGAAAGCGACAGGAGGAAAACTTTTTCACACAGCGAGTGGTTAAAGTATGAACTGCCTGAGAATGTGATGGAGGCAGGTTCAATTGAAGCATTCAAAGGGGAATTAGACTGTTATCTGAAAAGGAAGAATGTGCAGGATTATGGGGAGAAGACGGGGAAGTGACATGAGGTGAATTGCTCATTTGGAGAGTCAGTGCAGACACGATGGGCCAAATGGCCTCTTTCTGTGTAGTAACAATTGCGTGATTCTGTGATTCCAATATTCAAGTCATTTCTATATATGGTGGTCCTGACACTGACCCTTGTGGACATCACTGTCCACCATCTCCCATTCTGAAAAACAACCAAATATCACAACTTGCTTTTTTTGATATTTCATACATTTTTCAATCTAAGCAGACACTGACCACCAACAACCACCCTCCCCCCCCACCCTCCCCACCCCCCTCTATTCCAGGAGCCTCAGTTTTGTTACCCAGCCTTTTATGTGGCAGTTTGTCAAACGCTTTCTGAAAATCCATACAGACAACATCCATTGCTTTCCCTTCATCAACCTTTTCTGTTATTTCATCAAAAAAAATCAGCTATTTATTAATAGACGCAGCACTGAAACAGGCCCTTCGGCCCATCAAGTCTGTGCCGACCAACAACCACCCATTGAGACTAATCCTACATTAATGCCATATTCCCAACCACATCCCCCACCACCGACCTACACTGGGGGCAATTCACAGTGGTCAATTTACCTAACAATCTGCAAGTCTTAGGCTGTGCGAGGAAACGCACGCAGTTACAGGGAGAACTCAAACTGCGAACAGACATTACCCAGAACTGAACACGGGTCGCTGGAGCTGTGAGGCTGCGGTGCGAAACACAGTGGCGCAGTGGTTAGCACCGCAGCCTCACAGTTCCAGTGACCCGGGTTCGATTCCGGGTACTGCCTGTGTGGAGTTTGCAAGTTCTCCCTGTGTCTGCGTGTGTTTCCTCCCACAAGCCAAAAGACTTGCAGGTTGGTAGGCAAATTGGCCATTGTAAATTGCCCCGAGTATCGGTAGGTGGTAGGGAAATATAGGAACAGGTGGGGATGTAGTAGGAACATGGGATTTGTGTAGGATTAGTAGAAAGGGGTGGTTGATGGTCGGCACAGACTTGGTGGGCCGAAGGGCCTGTTTCAGTGCTGCATCTCCAAACTAAACTGATCGCCAAAGATGACTGTGGCAGGATCCGAACATACAATGTTCTGACAACTTCGTTAAATACTCCGAAGTCAGACGCCTTATCCATTACCCCCCCACCCCCCCCCCCCCCCACAGCCAATAGCGAAGAAGTGGAAAGGTGCTGAACCTCTCAGTTTTCGGTCTACCCAAACCAAGTTCAAGGCCTGAATAATGAACCGATTGCCTCATTAGTTCTGTGAATAATACAATGATTTAATAGACAAAGTTTTGAAACATTCCTGCCCATAAATCTTGATAACAGAGAATGTGTGGATCTCCTGGCTCAGAATGTTTAATGGATGCAGTCCTCAGATCCGACAAGGAACCCCTGAACAGCCACAGGAAAGACAGTGTGGATGAGGAAATGGAAGAGCCGGAGCTGAAACTCAGGGACGGCCGAGCTCTCCTGTCATTGAGCTTGTGTGTCTGCTCTGCTCGCCGCACTTCCGGCTCTACTTTGTTTCCAATGAAAAGATGAAAAGGGCCGTTCGGTTTTCCTCTCAGTGAGAGCGTGTTTCACTCGGGTTAATATAACCCGGGACTTTTGCTGCTGAAATGAATTCTGCAAGGTCCCAGCAAACACACCGGCTCCCTCCTTTCTCCCCTCTTTCTATCGGATTGATTTACCAGGAGGGGCTCAATAATAGCAAACCCCCTGCAGGGAATGACCGCAAATTGAGCATCTAAATGGGGCAAGTGGGCAGTTTTCTGGGTTCTAGGCTCCCCCTACCCCGCCCCTCCCTCCCTCCAGTCCAAGCCCCTCTTCACTTTCTTTGGGACTTTGATGAGGGTGAAATGGGGAAAGTTCCCATTGATGTTTGAATGCTGAATTGCTGCAGGGATCTGCGCACGCGCGATGCAGCCCCGCCCCCAGTGGGACGTCACAATGAGGAGTGGGGCGCATGCGCATCCTTTCCCAACCCAGTCTGTGAGGCCATTCACTCAATCAGGGGAAGATGCTTTAAATCAGCTGCTAATGGAGACTTCCCGGGCCCGGGGGAAGGGAACAAACAGCATCTGCTTCCAGCAGCCACTGCTTTGGGAGCGTGTCCGCAGATGTGCTCGGAGATTAGCATTGAGTGGTGGGAAGTTGAGGGGGAGTCGGGGAGTGTTTGTAACAGACACTGTGGAGCAGGAGCTGCTCCCGGAACATGGAGTGAGCCGGGGACATGGGGAAGGGAGAGTTCATTCTCGGACAGTGTCTGTACAGGCTCAGGCAGACACAATGGGAAGAAATCACGATTGAAAATCACTGACAATTTCACCACCCAAAGGAAAGGGAATTTTCCTGCTTTAGTTCCAGTCTCTCACTGTTTGTTGGATCGTGAACAGTGGGGGAAAAATAGCCGCAAAATAACGATGTGGACAGTTGGACAAAGAGCATTTATTGCAGACACAGGTGAGAAGTGTGAAAGGCACATTTTAAACAGTGGCTGCTTGTTTTCTGTTGAAATAGAAATGTGACTGTGTAAAGGTCACTGCTCTATCGGACAGTCCCAGTCATTGAGCAGTGCAGGGCTTGTGTTGTTTCTGAATGTCACAAACTTGTTGTCAAACCACTGCAAACACCTGGTAAACAGAAGCTGAATGCTGCAGTACTGCAGTGGAGTCAGACACTGACACTGTTTGTGTTCCTGGTTTTCATTTCCTTATCTAAGGAAGGATAGACTTGTCATGGAGAGAGTGCAACGGAGATTCACCAGACTAATCCCCTGGTATGGTGGGATTGTCTTCTGATGAGAGACTGCAGAAACTGGGCCGAAATTGTCTGGAGTTCCGAAGATTGAAAGGTGATCTCATTGAAACTTACAAAATTCTTACAGGGTGTGACAGGGTAGATATGGATAGGATGTTTCCTCTGTCTGGTGAGTCTGGAACAAGGGGACACAGTCTCAGAATAAGGACAGGCCATTTGAGACTGAGATGAGCAGGAATTTCTTTACTCAGAGGGTGGGAACTCTGTGGAATTCTTTATCCCAGAGGGCTGTGGAGCCTCAATCATTGAACATATTCAAGACATAAATCGACAGATTTCTAAATACTAACGGGATCAAGGGATATGGAGATAGCAGGGGAAAATGGCGTAGAGGTAGATGATCAGCCACGATCTGTTTGAATGGCGGAGCAGGCTCGATGGGCTGAATGGCCTAATGCCCCTATTTCCTATGATCCTATGAATCCCAATAATGTACATCAGACGTTAGACCAAGTTATGCATTACATACCAGTTCAAAAAATCCCACAGAGATTAAGACTGAAAGATACAGTATCAATTCCATTACTACAAAATGAAGGACTTGGAGCTTGCAGACCAGCCCATGTATAAGATTGAAAGTGATATTTTCTTTCACAATCGTTTTCACAGAGCTAAATATTGAATACAAATCCACAACTTGTACAGGACTACCAAATAAAACGTACAACTGTAAAATACAGTTAATCCATATTGTAAATTAAACGCAAGGCAAACAAATATTGATACATGAAGAGAACGGGAAACAGTGAAAGCGAAGTGGAGCGTAAAGAGCCCAGGAGAGAGAGGGAGCAAGAGTTCACTAGGGGAGCAGGGAACAGCGAGAGCAGACTTAAAAAAAGGCAAAGGAATACACAATTAACGGGAGAACACTGAACGGTGGCGAGGAAGTGAGAGACGTTGGAGTGAATGTCCACAGATCCCTGAAGTAGCAGGACTGGTTAATAAGGTGGTTCAGCAGATATATGGAATCCTTTCCTTTATTAGCTGAGGTACAGAATAGAAGGGTGACCTGGGTGTCCATGTCAATAAGTCACTGAAAGAGAACATGCAGATGCAGCAAGCAATTACGAAGACTATTGGGATGTTTGCCTTTATCACAAGAGGTTTTGAGTACAGGAATAGTGAATTCTTGCTTCAATTGTTAAGAACCTTGGTTAGACTGCACTTGGAGTACTGTGTGCAGCTTTGGTCCCCTTACCTTAGGAAGGATATTATTGCCACAGTGGGAGTGCAACAAAGGTTCATCAGACTTGTTCCTGGGATGGTGGGACTGTCCTATGAAGAGAGATTGGGGAAACGGGCTGTATTCTCTAGAGTTTCAAAGAATGAGAGGTGATCCCATTGAAACCCACAAAATACTTAAAGGACAGACAGGGCAGATGCAGCTGAGATGTTTCCCTGGTTGGGGAGTCGAGAACCAGGGGACGCAATTTCAAAATAAGGGGGAAGCCACTTCGAACAAAGAAAATTACAACACAGGAACAGGCCCTTCGGCCCTCCAAGCCATCGCCGATCCAGATCCTCTATCTAAACCTGTCGCCTATTTTCTAAGGGTCTGTATCTCTTTGCTTCCTGCCCATTCATGTATCTGTCTAGATACATCTTAAAAGACGCTATCGTGCCCGCGTCTACCACCTCCGCTGGCAACGCGTTCCAGGCACCCACCACCCTCTGCGTAAAGAAATTTCCACGCATATCCCCCCTAAACATTTCCCCTCTCACTTTGAACTCGTGACCCCTAGAAATTGAATCCCCCACTCTGGGAAAAAGCTTCTTTCTATCCACCCTGTCTATACCTCTCATGATTTTGTACACCTCAATCAGGTCCCCCCTCAACCTCCGTCTTTCCAATGAAAATAATCCTAATCTACTCAACCTCTCTTCATAGCTGGCGCCCTCCATACCAGGCAACATCCTGGTGAACCTCCTCTGCACCCTCTCCAAAGCATCTACATCCTTTTGGTAAAGTGGCGACCAGAACTGCACACAGTATTCCAAATGTGGCCGAACTAAAGTCTTATACAACTGTAACATGACCTGCCAACTCTTGTACTCAATACCCCGTCCGATGAAGGAAAGCATGCCGTATGCCTTCTTGACCACTCCATTGACCTGCGTTGCCACCTTCAGGGAACAATGGACCTGAACACCCAAATCTCTCTGGACATCAATTTTCCCCAGGACTTTTCCATTTACTGTATAGTTCACTCTTGAATTGGATCTTCCAAAATGCATCACCTCGCATTTGCCCTGATTGAACTCCATCTGCCATTTCTCTGCCCAACTCTCCAATCTATCCATATTCTGCTGTATTCTCAGACAGTCCCCTTCACTATCTGCTACTCCACCAATCTTAGTGTCGTCTGCAAACTTGCTAATCAGACCACCTATACTTTCCTCCAAATCATTTATGTATATCACAAACAGCAGTGGTCCCAGCACGGATCCCTGTGGAACACCACTCGTCACACGTCTCCATTTTGAGAAACTCCCCTCCACTGCTACTCTCTGTCTCCTGTTGCCCAGCCAGTTCTTTATCCATCTAGCTAGTACACCCTGGACCCCATGTGACTTCAATTTCTCCATCAACCTACCATGGGGAACCTTATCAAACGCCTTACTGAAGTCCATGTATGTGACATCTACAGCCCTTCCCTCATCAATCAATTTTGTCACTTCCTCAAAGAATTCTATTCAGTTGGTAAGACATGACCTTCCCTGCACAAAACCATGTTGCCAATCACTGATCAGCCAATTTCCTTCCAAATGGGAATAGATCCTATCCCTCAGTATCTTCTCCAGCAGCTTCCCTACCACTGACGTCAGGCTCACCAGTCTATAATTACCTGGATTATCTCTGCTACCCTTCTTAAACAAGGGGACAACATTAGCAATTCTCCAGTCCTCCGGGACCTCACCCGTGTTTAAGGATGCTGCAAAGACATCTGTTAAGGCCCCAACTATTTCCTCTCTCGCTTCCCTCAGAAAACTGGGATAGATCCCATCCCGACCTGGGGACTTGTCCACCTTAATGCCTTTTGGAATACCCAACACATCCTCCCTATTTATGCCGACTTGACCTGGAGTAATCAAACATCTATCCCTAACCTCAACATCCGTCATGTCCCTCTCCTCGGTGAATACCGATGCAAAGTACTCGTTTAAAATCTCACCCATTTTCTCTGACTCCACGCATAATTTTCCTCCTTTGTCCTTGAATGAGCCAATCCTTTCTCTAGTTACCCTCTTGCTCCTTATATATGAATAAAAGGCTTTGGGATTTTCCTTAACCCTGTTTGCTGAAGATATTTCATGACCCCTTTTAGCCCTCTTAATTCCTCGTTTCAGATTGGTCCTACATTCCCGATATTCTTCCAAAGTTTCGTCTTTCTTCAGCTGCCTAGACCTTATGTATGCTTCCTTTTTCCTCTTAGCGAGTTTCACAATTTCACCTGTCATCCATGGTTCCCTAATCTTGCCATTTCTATCCCTCATTTTCACAGGAACATGTCTCTCCTGCACGCTAATCAACCTCTCTTTAAAAGCCTCCCACATATCAAATGTGGATTTATCTTCAAACAGCTGCTCCCAATCTACATTCCCCAGCTCCTGCCGAATTTTGGGATAGTTGGCCTTCCCCCAATTTAGCACTCTTCCTTGAGGACCACTCTCGTCTTTGTCCTTGAGTATTCTAAAACTTACGGAATTGTGATCACGATTCCCAAAGTAGTCCCCTACTGAAACTTCAACCACTTGGCAGGGCTCATTCCCCAACACCAGGTCCAGTATGGCCCCTTCCCGAGTTGGACTATTTACATACTGCTCTAGAAAACCCTCCTGGATGCTCCTTACAAATTCTGCTCCATCTAGACCTCTAACACTAAGTGAATCCCAGTCAATGTTGGGAAAATTAAAATCTCCTATCACCACCACCCTGTTGCTCCTACATCTTTCCATAATCTGTTTACATATTTGTACCTCTATCTCACGCTTGCTGTTGGGAGGCCTGTAGTACAGCCCCAGCACTGTAACCACACCCTTCCTATTTCTGAGTTCTGCCCATATTGCCTCACTGCTCGAGTCGTCCATAGTGCCCTCCTTCAGCACAGCTGTGATATCCTCTTTTACCAGTAATGCAACTGCTCCACCCCTTTTACCTCCCTCTCTATCCCACCTGAAGCATCGATATCCTGGGATATTTAGTTGCCAATCGTGCCCTTCCCTCAACCAAGTCTCAGTAATAGCAATAACATCATACTCCCAGCTACTAATCCAAGCCCTAAGTTCCTCTGCCTTACCTACTACACTTCTTGCAGTAAAACAAATGCACCTCAGACCACCAGTCCCTTTGCGTTCATCATCTGCTCCCTGCCTACTCTTCCCCTTACTCACGCTGACTTCATTATCTAGTTCCTTACAGGCTTTAGTTACTACCTCCTTACTGTCCACTGACCTCCTCATTTGGTTCCCATCCCCCTGCCACATTAGTTTAAACCCTCCCCAACAGCGTTAGCAAAAGCACCCACAAGGACACTTGGGACATAGATGAGGAGAAATGTTGTTACTCAGAGGGTTGTGAATCTTTGGAATTCTTTACCCCAGATGGCTGTGGAAGCTCAGTCATTGTTTCTGTTTAAATCAGAGATTGACAGATTTCTAAATACAAATGATATAAGGGAATATGAGGAAAGTGTGGGGAAAAGGGCATTGAAGTGGATGATCAGCCATGATCATATTGAATGGTGGGGCAGGCTCGATGGGCTGAATGGCCGACTCCTGCTCCTATGTTCCTATGTTCCTAACTCCACATGATCGGCGAGGCACAGCTTCAGGCCGACTTGGTGGGTGGTGCAAACGGATATCACTGCTTCTGATCTTCACCAGAACAGAGAGTGAGATGTAACATTGATCATCAAACAGACTGCGAGAGAATACAACAGAGTAAAACACATGGAGAGACACTGTGGAATAACAAATCGATTTGATTGGAATGTTGAATTTTGATTGGAATGGATAAAACAGCAGATTAAATTGGGATTCTCATCATTATATTGATCTGGGTCAGAAAAACGAAACTGATGGAAAGAAGGGAAGAAGGAAGAAAAGAAAGGATGGAACTATTCAGTTTTTTTGAGTTTTTTCACCCACCCATCAAAGCTGGATTAAAAAGAAGATGCAAATAACAAAGAATTTCACCAGAAAGAGGTTAAATGCTGCCGAAACCTTGGATTGAACGATGCCCCAACAGATCACCTGTTTAACTGTCTCCTCACTGGGGGATTTCAATCAGTGAGTCATATTATTCTCTACCTTTTTTTTGTTAAATGAACCCAGAATTGTCACTTGGAATTCATATCTGTGTTTCGACTCCTGAATAATAAAATTGTGAGTTTCTCGATATTTTCTGGACACATTTCCAGCTGAAAGAACTAAGAACTCTTTTCTAATTTACACAATACTATATACACACTCATCAAGCCTCCTAAGCTAGCATCCTTGGTGCTGCTCTCTCTTCTCCCAAACCTCATCTCATGTGACTGTTACATCATCACTCTGACAGTGGGAGGGGTTGATCCCACTGTCTTCAGCATTAACCCTTTACATCCTTGTAATACACTGTCTGTCCATAAAATGTTTGGCGGGAACTTCTTTCATTTATTGAAACACCAACAGCTGCCAGTTGAAAATCAACTCAAACCCATCAGAGAGAGAGAGAGAGTGAGAGAGACTGTCAGAGAACTTCCTGCATCCAGTCCTGACCCTGTTACACTCCATAGCTGCTCACCCAGACCCCACTGAACACTGTTACCGAGACACTTCAAATACTGTTTACAAAAGGTAGAAAAGGTCAAAGTTAATCACAGCTGTATTGAATAGAACAAAGTTTAATATCTTCTCACTGTCTCACGGTAACCACATGAGACACAGGTCTTCTTATTTGCTTCCTTTGATTTTTCTTGTTCCTGACTGACAAATATTCCAAACCTCGGCTCAACCCTCTCGCTTGCGTCATGTCCCAGTCACGGTTGAAAGCAACACATAACGACAGAAACACTCTGAAACATCCAACGCGGTCACACTTTCCTTCAGTGAGATTAATGTCGAGCTGTTTTCCAGGTTGAATGCAACTGTGAACAAACTTCTATGAAAGAAGTTGCCTTTGAAATATCAGCACTGAATTTCTGTGCAAGGAGGAACAGCCATTCCAAACTCACATCCTTCACAATGGCTGTTTTCTCCTGTGACTGAAATTCATTATGTAATTTGAATTCTCAGTCAAAGTTCACAAGACATCGATAAAATTACTGATTAGGAAACTTCTGAAGCACACTGCAATAAGGCTCTGCTGGGAGTTGAACACAGGATTTCATGTTCACTCGGCAGGTGCTGTAACCAACTAAGCTACAGAGCCAGATTAAAAGTGCTTGCACAGTTGAAATCAGAGAAGGGCACTATTTATTCTCAAATAAAAACAGGAAATGCTGGAACCACTCAGCAGGTCTGGCAGCATCTGTGGAAAGAGAAGCAGAGTTAACATTTCGGGTCAGTGACCCTTCTTCGGAAATTCCATTCCATACCAGATCGCAGCCCTGTTGTTTTCGGATCCAGCTCTCAGTTACTGCTTCACCTTCATGCACACACTTGTCAGTCTGTACATTTAGTTCATTTCAATTTTGTCGACAGGCTCTTTGAATCCAGTTCTCTGGTCCTCAAACAGGCTCCGCGTGAAAGTCAACTCCGCTTTTTGGAAGGCTGCAACCAATCGATGACCTTCAACTGAAAACACAAATGAAGTAGGGGTCATGCAGGATTTGAAAACAGGACCTTTCACATGCTATCCAATCACACACCCAAAGTGAAAAACATACCCCTAGACCAACAAGCCACTTACAAAGAACACTATTTTTAGCTGTCTTTAGAACTGTGCCATTAAGTATATATTGCCTCTCCCTGTTCCTTCTGCAAAAGTGCATCACTTCACACTAGTCACTATTAAATTCCGTCTGCCACCTGGCTGCCCATTCTGCTAGCCTATCACTGTCCTGTTGCAGGCAGTTCATTTCATCCTCACTGTTTACCACTCTTCCAGGTTTGGTGTCACCGGCATATTTTGAGATACTACACTATATTCCAAGATCCTGGTCATTTATATATAGCAGAAAAAGCAGTGGTTCCAGCAGTGACCATTGGAGAACAGCCACTGTCGACTATCCTCCAGTCTGACAAAGAACCATTCACTGCGACTCCTAATTTTCTGTCCTTAAGGCAATTTTCTATCCAATTGGACAGGGAGTCTCCTATTCCATGAACCTCAATTTTGTTAACCACCCTTTTATGTGGTTCCTTATCATCCATTCTTAATCCATCCATCCATCCTGTCTTAAAATCCCTCATCTTCCTGTTTGTTCATCAAAAAATGTAGTTAGTCAAGCATGAACTCCCATTTATTAATCCATGCTCCCTCTCCTCAATTAATTCAAATCTCTCCAAGTGACTGTTGATTTTTTCCCTAATTATTGTTCATCGAACCTTACTCACCACTGCTGTTAATCTAACTGGCCTGTAGTTACCTGGATAGTCCTTACACCCTTTATTGAAATAGGAAGTCACATTTGCCACTGTTCAATCCTCTGGCACTTCCACAGTGCTTGTTGGGAGGGTGTTCCTGGTTTTTGACCATGCAACAGCGAAGGAATGGCAGTATAATGAGGAGTCAGGATGGTGTGTGACTTGGAGGGGAACTTGAAGGTGGTGATGTTCCCATGCGTCTGCTGCCTTTATCCTTCTAGGTGGTAGTGTTTGTGGGTTGGAAGGTGCTGTTGAAGGAGGCTTGGCAAGTTGCTGCAGTACATCTTGTAAATGTTACACACTGCTGCCACTCTGCACTGGTGCTAGAGGGAATGAATGTTTAAGGTGGTGGATGGGGTGCCAATCAAGTGGGCTGCTTTGACCTGATGGTGTCAATCACTTGAGTGTTGTTGGAGCGGCACTCATCCAGGCATGAATATTCCATCACATTCCTGACTTGTGCCTTGTAGATGGTGGGCAGGCTTTGGTGAGTCAAGAGGTGAGTTAGTTGCCGCAGAGTTCACAGCCTCATGACCCGCTCTTGCATTTGTAGCTGTAGTTGGAGGAGAAAGAGGCAATCGTCCGTCTCGGAAGACGATGGGCTACACCCGGGGTGTACGTCACTTCTGTATTTAACATCGTTTGTTGCGGCTGCAGAGGACGACTCGTGAGTGACAATCCCTTCCGCAGCTGGTACAGATGAATATCATTGGCCCGAGGTCGACTGATAATTTTTCCTTCCTCTGGGCTCTGTTTCCCCCCAAATGGTCTTTTCTTTTGTCCTCTGCTTTTCCCATGGTCTTCCTGAATGCCTTTCTCCAGGAATTCCAGTCAGCAGGAAGGACTTCCCATGCATCGACTGCAATCCCAGTCAGCTTGAGATCTCGCTTGCAGATGTCCATTTATCACAGACGTAGGTGACCTGTTGGTCTCGTGCTGATAGCAATCTCACCATAGAGCGTGTCTTTGGCAAGGCGTCCGTCATCCATTCAGCATACATGACTCATTCAACAAAGTCACCGCTGACTCAAGAGGGAAAACATGCTGCAGATCCCAGCACGCTGGTGTACTTCTGCATTCGGCACTCTGTCCTGCCAGGAGATGCCCAATATCCATCTGAGACACTGGAGGTGGAAGCTGTTCAGCTGCTTTTCTTGAATTGCATAAGTTGTTGATGCTTCTCTATTATAAAGGAGGGTGCTGAGACCACAAGCCTGGTACATGCGGAGCTTTATATTTTCGATCAGTTTGCTTTCGGTTCACACTCGTCTTCTCAACTTTTACATGACAGCTGCAGCATTGGTAATCCTGGTGCTGATTTCAGTATCACGGGACAGATTGCTGGTGATTGTTGATTGAAGGTATGTGAAGCTGTTGACAACATCCAAAGTGAGGCTGTCGATGTTGATGGAAGGTGGAGTCTCTACGTCCTGGCCCATAACTTTGATCTTCCTGATGCTGATCGTCAGTCCAAATACCTTGCAGGCCAGGGAGAAGCGACATACAAGATGCTGCCAGTGAACTTCATTATGTGATGTTAGCACAGCGTCATCAGCAAACAGCAACTCACGGACTAGGAATTTACCCACTTTGGTCATGGCACGCAGTCTTGCCAAGTTGAACAGCTTGTCGTCAGCTCTGGTATGCAGGTGGACACCCCCATCTGAGTCACTGAAACTGTAAAATAGCAGCATGGAGAAGAATATGCCAATTATAAAGGATGTGAGTTGTGAGGAGGTTACAAGGAGGTTTCCAGGGGTCTTGGAGTGGCTAAGTGAATGGGAAAGAACATGACAGATGGAATATAATGTGAATAAATGTGAAGTTATCCACTTTGGTAGAATAAACAGAAAGATAGAATATTTCTTAAATGTTGAGAGCTGAAGAAGTGTTAATGTCCAAAGGGACCTGGGTGTCCTTGTTCATGAGACACTAAAAGCTCACATGCAGGTGCAGCGATCAATTAGGAAGGCAAATGGTATGTTGGCTTTCACACAAAGGGTCTTGAGTACAGGAGTAAAGATGTCTTGCTGCAATTGTATAGAAACTTGGTGAGACCGCGCTGGAGTATTGTGTCCAGTTTTGGCTTCCTTATCTAAGGAAGGATATACTTGCCATAGAGGGAGTGCAGCAGAGGGTCACCAGATGAATCCCTGGGATAGTGGGATTGTCTTATGAGGAAACTGGGCCTGTATTCCTTAAACTTTCCAAGAATGAGAGGTAATCTCATTGAAACTGACATAATTCTTACAGGGTGTGACAGTGTGGATGTAGACAGGATGTTTGCCCTGGTTGGTGAGTCCAAAACCAGGAGACATAGTCTCAGAATAAGGGATAGGCCATTTAAAACTGAGATGGGTGGAATTTCTTCATTCAGAGGGTGGTGAATCTTCGGAATTCTCTGCCCCAGGGGTCTGTGGAAGTTCAATCATTGAGCATGTTCAAGACAGAAATTGATAGAATTCTTGACACTCATGACTTCAAGGGATATGGGGATGGCATGGGAAAGCAGTGTTGAGGTAGATGATCAGCCATGATCATTGAATGACAGGGCAGGCTGGACGGGCTGAATGGCCTCCTCCTATGTTCCGAAGAGAGTTGGCACCAGGACGCAACCTGCTTTATCCCACTGCTGATCGTGAAAGCGTCTGATGTTGCTCCATTGTAACTGACGGAACTGTGCATGTTTTCTTAGAAAGAAGCGATGAGGCCCAAGAGTTCAGGAGGGCAGCCTTGTTTCCATAGCAGTTTGAAGAGTCTTTGTTTGCTGACAAGATCCAAGGCCTTGGTGATGTCTATAAGGACAAAGTAGAGAGGTCTGTACTGTTCACAGTACTTCTCCTGTAACTGCCGAAGTGAGAAAACCATGTCAACTGTCAATCTACCAGCTCTGAAGCTGCACTGAGACTCAGGATAGATGTGTGATGTCAGGGTCTGCAATCTGGTCGGAGCAATGCGAGCAAAGACCTTCCCCATAACACATAGCAAGGAGATTCCTCGGTAATTGCTGCAGTCACTGCGATTCCCCTTTATTTTTGTACAAGGTGACAATATTTGCATCACGTATGTTTTGTGGTGCAGATCTTTCCTTCCAACAGAGACACAGAAGTTCATGGAGATGCTGCAGCAGAGCTGCTTTTCCACTTTTGATGATTCCAGGTGGAATACCATCATTTCCCGGGGCCTCACCACTGGCAAGACGGTCAATGGCCTTGTTGAGCTCCATTATGGTGGTGTCGCTGTCCAGCTCCTCCATGACAGGGAAGTCTGGAATGGCACTTAGAGCTACTTCAATGACAATGTTCTCCGTTACGTAGAGTTCAAGGTAATGCTCCACTCACCTTTCCATCTGCTTGTTAGGTTCAGTGATGATTGTCCCTGTCTTTGTCTTCAAAGGTGCTGATTTAGTTACTGCTGCTCTCATTGCATTCTTAATTCCTTCATCCATCCCTCTAGCATCCCCGGATTCAGCAGCAGATTGTATGCTGCCGCAGAGTTTAAACCAGTATTGATAGGTGCAGCGCCGAGCAGTTTTTTTAAATTTCCAAAATATACTTTATTCATAAAAAATCTGTAAAAAATACATTCCCGAACAGTTTCAAACAGCACCAAGTCTAAAAATGCAAACAGCGCAAGGGAGATCAGTTTCCTTCAATACAATCATGAGTTGCCTTTCATTTGTCATGCCATATACATTTTTACATTTTACAGCAAACGAAAATTTTCCCGATACAGTTCGAGGGGTTTCCCATGGATCCAGCTCCTCAGTCCAGCCTGGTGGGGGGACCTTACACAGTTGTCTTTCCCCATTGATCTTTTGCTGCGGCTGCCCCAAGCTTTAGTGCATCCCTCAGCACGTAGTCCTGGACCTCGGAATGTGCCAGTCTGCAACATTCAGTCGTGGACAACTCTTTGCTCTGGAAGACCAGCAGGTTTTGGGCAGACCAAAGGGCGTCTTCCACCGAATTGATAGTCCTCCAGCAGCAGTTGATGTTTGTCTCAGTGTGTGTCCCTGGGAACAGCCGCAGAGCACAGACTCCTGAGTTACCGAGCTGCTTGGGATGAACCTCGACAAAAACCACTGCATCGCATCCACACCTGCTTTGCAAAGACACATTTCAGAAGGAGGTGGGCCGAGCAGTCTGCAGAGACTTGTTTCTGGCAGCTCTGAGAGCATCTAGATGTTGTTTGCTGGGGACTGGTTTGTAGTTCATGAGGGCTCTCCTCTTAGTTGCAATAACTGACTCTATTTCAGTCCAATAAGCCTCAAACCAGTCAGCATTCCTCCCATCTCTTTTCCCATACACAGTGAGTGCACTGTTGTTTGAAAGTGCCTGGGTCCTTTATGGATCAGTGGTTCGGCAAGTGTTGATCAGTGGATGACCTTTCTTCATGGATGGATGAAGCTTCCTTGTCTGAAGCCTGACCTTGTTACACACCAGGGAGTGTTCAGTGTCACAGTCAGCGCTGTGATAGCTGTGCGTGATGAGGACACTGCTGAGGGTGGTACGTCTGGTGATGATAAGGTCTAAGTGGTGCCAGTAGCGTGATCTCGGATGTCTCCAGGACACTTTGTGGCACAGCTTGACCTGGAAGTAGCTGTTCATCACACAGAATCCATGGTGACAGCATAGCTCCAGCAACCTCTGTCCATTTTTGTTGATCTTGCCAATCCCCTGGTGCCCAAAGCTCATTGGCCAAGCTATAGTCAGTATCCAAGCTTGCGTTGACGTCTCCTATAAGGTACAGTCCCTCGGTGCTGGGAATTCTACTGAAGGCAGTGTCAAGTGTCACATAGAATTGATCCTTGACATCTGGGATGGAGGTGAGTGTCGGTACATAGATGCACATGAGATTAACTAGGCCCACGCTTGTTGACAAGTGAAGTTTATGAAGTCTCTCTGAGCATACTGTGGGTGGTTCACTCATCGCAAGTAGCATGTTTTTTACTGTGAAACCCACTCCATGCTCACGAGTTGCCTCTTGGGCTTTCCCCTGCCAGAATAAGGTGTAGTGTTTCTCTTTGAGCGATCCACTTTGAACGAGTCTAGTTTCTTGCAGAACAGCAATGTCCACATTGAGTCTTGTGAGTTCTTTGTCCATCACAGCTGTGTTGTGTGTGTCATCAACCTGCAGAAGGTTGTCGGTAAGGCCAGGACACATGGTCCTCGCATTCCAGCTTGTGATGCGAAGGACTGGTGTCTTCTGTGTTGAGTTTGTCTTGCCTGGTGCATAGATTATCGAACCGCCTGTTGAGAGATGACTCTCTAAGCTCCAAGCACCCATTGAAGCAAGTAGGTCGTGGCAGGATAGCAACTAACTGACTGGGGGCTTCCCAGCTTGGAGTCCATGGAAGTTATCCAATGAGTTCTGATGTTCTCTCCCACTGTCGGAAGTTACCCCTGGTGCTCATACTCTACAACAATTGAATGAGAGCTTATGATCGGTAACTGTTTCTTCCCATGCTGTATTAATGTTTAACCACAAAGCGGGAGTGTCCTCTCCTGGGCAAATAGTATGGAGACCCTGAGCATCAGGACCCCCTCTCAGCATTGCGTGTATTGTCCAAAGGAAAGGGAAAAACCACTACTTTTTGTTACCAGCTCTGCTGCAGGAGTTGCTGGAAAACTGCCTGATGAGTAACAGGGAACTGCCTCCAGGACTCCACTCCGGATTTACTGTCCACGTTTACTCCCTAACCCTGCTTTTCTCTCAAGACACCCAAAGGGAAGTGAGACTTTTTGCCCATCGATGGGGCTCTGTTTCTTGGCATCAGGATGGAACCGCAAGCCAGTGGGCCTGTATGACATGCACAAGGATATCACACACTGCCCCATCCCTGTGACAGCTCAGAGAGATACACTGATGACAATGCACCCCACAGGAACATCACAAACAGCCCCCACCCTAAAACAGCTCAGGGTCAGACACTGCACACACTACAACAACAGTGACATTACTGTATTAGTCCCTCCATTCTGAAAAGCAAGCATTCACCCTACTTTATGCTTTCTGTCCCTCAGCCAATTTTGTATCCACGCTGCCACTGCCTCTTTAATCCCATCTGCTCCAATTTTGTTAACAAGTCTATTTTATGGTACTTTTTCAAACACAATTTTGAAGTCCAGACACACACCATCAACCTCACCACCCTGGTCAACTCTCTGTGAAACTTCATCAAAGAAATGAATTAATTATTTCAGACACAATCTTCTGTTAACCAATCTGTACTGGCTGTCATTTATTTGGCCATGTTCTACCAAGTGACAGTTAATTTTCTCCTGGATAATTGTCTCTAAAATTTCCCCCACCACATACTTTTGACTAACTGGCCTGTAGTTCCTGGGTTTATCTCCCTTTTTAAGCAGGGCTGTAAAATTAGCAATCCTTGCAGATGTATCTTTTAATTCTGGAAAGTCTATTGTGGACAGTCTCTTTGGGCATGACTTTAACCAATTAAGGCAACAGGATAATTGATTAATAAGTCCTGAACATTTATTGAGAGTAAAATAATACTTACTAATTGAAAGTAAAATTATATTTAACAAACTTGGGGAATATAACTTTGCAGCTCGAGCAGGTGTGTGGACTGTTCGAGCTTGGTCTCAGAGTGTCACGGTCCTCTTTGTCCAGTCTAGATCCCTCGTCAGATGGAGAACTTGGTTGATGATCTGAGTCTTTACCCCTGAGATCTTCCAGTGTTCCTGTACACTGAAACCTTACAAGATCCCTACTTTTAACCCCTGGATGGCCATCACACCACCATGTAAAATAATAATTGCTCCTATCTGTTGCTTGGTACATTTAATTAGTTCTTAATGATGTCTTCCACTCAGAGCCACCTGTCCTCAGAGTCTCAGACATGAGTACAATGGAGTGGTTTCACACTGTCTCCCAATCTGATCTGAAACAAGTTTCCTATTCATTAAATCTAGACTCTTGAAGGTCACGATGTAACAGACCATGGGTTTTATCAGGGGTCCGAGAAAGGTCCATTGTTTGAATACATTTAGCTGAAACTGCCCTTTCCCACACAGACACAGAAACTCAAAGTAATTAGATTGAACAAACTTTAAATGAAAACCCATTCTCTCTAAAATTATTATTGATTCATTAATTATAACTCAATCATGGTTCATTACTTTTACAATCATTTGTTTCAGAATGGGTAGCTACTCATCAATTATACAGGGTACAAAAGTTAGTACTGAACACAAAATGGCTCCTTTGGTCATGTGTTCATTATAAAATGGCTTTCTTAACCTTGTCAGTTATTCCAACAGATACATTATAAAAACGGTCAAGTTAAACTGAGATCGAACTACCCAAGCTTACCTGCATCCTCCAGTCCTCTGGCATCATTCCCATATTCAAAGAGGATTGAAAGATTGTGGTTCGAGTCTCCGCTATTTCCACCCTTTCTTCCCTCAGCAACCCAGGATGCAGCCCATCCAGACCGGATGACTTTTCTACTGTGAGCACTGCCAACCTTGTAATTGTCTCCTCTTTATCTATTTTCATCCCCTCCAAATTCTCCACAACCTCCTCCTTTACTGTGACATTTGCAGCATCCACTTATTTTGTGATGACAGATGAAATGTACTTAATTAGTGCCTCAGCCACACCCTCTGCCTCCACAGGATCTCTAATTGACCCACCCTTTCATTGACTGTCCATATGTTGGTAAAAGACTTCAGTGTTCCCAGTTATGTGACCTGCTCATCTTTTCTCATACACTCTCTTGCTGATCTCATTTCCTTTTTCTGCTCTCCTCTGCACGTTCTGCATTCTGCTTGTTTCTCTACTGCATATGAATCCTCACATGATTTGCAAAAGCCCACACGGTCACTGGGAGAACCTGCAAACTCCGCAAAGGCAGTACCCAGTCACAAACCCGGGTCGCTGGAGCTGTGAGGCTGTGGTGTTAACCACTGCACCACTGCACCACCCCGAAATCTGACTCTTGTGGAACTCAAACCCACATCTTTGAATATCATTTTTCTTATTATTTAAAAGTCCAACATGCTATCCATTGCGCCACAGAGCCACCTTTTTCTGGCGTTGATGTTCCTTGCCACTTATGAGCCCAAGCCCAATGTTGCCCCGGTCTCTTCAAATGTGGACATGGACTGCATTACGATCTGAGGAGTTGCTAATGCGACTGAACATTTGACAATCATCAGTGAACACCCCCACTTCTGACCTTATGATACAGGGAAGGTCACTGATGAAGCAGCTGAAGATGGTTGGGGCCTAGGACGTGACCCTGAGGAACTCTTGAGCAATGTTCTGCGACTGATATGATTGGCCACCAACAACCATCACCATATTCCTTTGCGCGAGGTATGACTCCAACCAGTGGAGAGTTTCCCCCTGGTTGACATTGACTTCAATTTTGCAAGGGCTCCTTGATGCCCTTGGCAAGAACAGTCACTGTTACCTCACCTCACCTCCTGAATTCAGCTCTTTTACCCATATTTGGGCCAAGGCCATATAAAGGTCAGGAACTGAGTGGCTGTGGCGGAACCCAAACTTAACATCGGTGAGCAGGTTATGACTGTGTAAGTGCTGCTTGATAGCACTGTCAACGACACCTTCCATCACGTTACTGATGATCAAGAGAAGGCTGATGGGGCAGTAATTGACAGGGTTGGATTATCCTGCTTTTTGTATTCAGGACATACCTGAGCAATGTTCCACATTGCCGGGTAGATGCCTGTGTTGTAGCTGTATTGGAACATCTTCGCTAGCGGCGCGGCTAGTTTTGGAGCACAAGTCTTCAGCACTACAGCCGGGATGTTGTCAGTATCCAGTGCCTTCTGCCATTTCTTGATATCATGTGGAGTGAATTGGATTAGCTGAAGATTCGCATCTGTGATGCTGGGGACATCAGGTGGAGGCCAAGATGGATCATCTACTTGATACTTCTGGCTGAAGATGGTTGTAAATGATTCAACCTTGTATTTTGCACTGATATACTGGTCTCCCCTATCATTAAGGATGGGGATATTTGTGGAGCCTTGACCTCCTGTTAATTGTTTAATTATCCACCACCATTCAGGACTGGATGTCGCAGGACTGCAGAGCTTTGAACTGATCTGTTGGTTATGAGATCACTCAGCTTTGTCTATTGCCTGCTGCTTCCGCTGTTTGACATGCAAGTAATCCTGTGTTGTAGCTTCACCAGGTTGACACCTTATTTTTAGGTCTGATTGGTGCTGCTCCTGACATGCCCTCCTGCACACTTCATTGAACCACTATTGTTCCCTCGGCTTGATGGTAAAGGTAGAGTGAGGGATATGCCAGGCCATGAGGTAACATATTGTGTTTAAATACAATTCTGCTGCTGCTGATGGCCCACAGTGCCTCATGGATGCCCAGTTTTGAGCTGCCAGATTCCTTTGCGCTGGTTATGACTCCAACAAGTGGAGAGTTTCCCCCTGATTGACATTGACTTCAATTTTGCAAGGGCTCCTTGACGCCCTTGGCAAGAGCAGTCACTGTTACCTCATCTCACCTCCTGAATTCAGCTCTTTTGCCCATATTTGGGCCAAGGCCATAATGAGGTCAGGAACTGAGTGGCCCTGGCGGAACCCAAACTGAGCATCGGTGAGCAGGTCCTCAGAAATAATTGGAAAAAAGTTCCTAAGGAATTCTAAGTGTCTGGTGCTTGATAGCACTGTTGATGACATCTTCCATCACTTTGCTGATGATTGGTAGGAGACTGATGGGGCGGCAATTGGTCAGATTGGATTTGTCCTGCTTTTTTTTTATGGAGAGGGCACACTCGGGCAATTTTCCACATTGTCCAGTAGATGCCTGTGTTGTAGCTCGACTGGATCAGCTTGGCTGATGGCGCAGCTAGTTCTGCAGCACAAATCTTCGGTACTGGAACCGGGATGTTGTTAGGGCCCATGGTCTTTGCTGTATCGAGTGACTTCAGCTGTTGCTTACTTTCATGTGGAGTGAATCGAATTGGCTGAAGACTGGAAACTGTGTTGCTGGGGACCTCAGGAGGCTGAGATGAATCATCCACTGTGCAATTTCTGACAGAAGATTGTTAGAAATGCTTCAGCTTTGGCTCCAGCATCATTGAGGATGGGGATGTTTTTGGAGCCTCCTCATCTCATCTGTCCACCTCCATTCATGACTGGATGTGGTAGGACTAAGGACCTGTGATTGGATCGTGAGGGAGATATCCATGAGTGGAGTGGTGGGATCTATGGAGAGTGATCCTGAAGAGGGTGTCCGAGCCTGGAGTGGTGGGATCTGTGGAGAGTGATCCTGACGAGTCTGTGTAAACCTGGAATCGAAGCTTTCTGTGGAGGTACAGGAGTAGGCCATTCAGACCCAGTATTTTATAAAGGTTTATGTATATTTTATTTGCCATGTGAAAGCCCATTTTACTAGTTTTTTGAAGTTCCGCTGAAGTGTGTTATTATCACTGGCACAGGATGAAATTCCCGAGCATTCTTTGATGCAATCTCCATGGAAAGAGCAATCTTACACGTTAGCTCAAATGTAGGATTTTGTGTGTTTAGTATCTTTTCTCATCCACCAATATAAGCACAAATCTGTCTCATAATGCACGGTCTAAGAATGTGCCAAAGTTGCAATGTAGTGATAAATTCTTCAGTGCCACAATTTACTCACCAACTGTTTCACTACTTTTCTGCTTTCTGGTTCCAAATTTCTAGCTTGCCGTGATCTCTAGTGGCTTCGGGTTAAAATGTTCCTCCAACTTGGTGATGATTGTTTTGAATGGCACATCTTTTGCCTTGATAGGAGCAGGAAGCTTTGTTAGCATGTCATGCACTTCCAGGCTAATTTCCATTCGCAAAATTGCTTTCTTGCCCTCAAGAATTGCCTTATTCTGAGTCTTGACCTCTTTATTTTCATCTTCACATTCCAATATGTTATTAGCTCTGAAAAACATGTCCACTCTTTCAATATATCACCTACATCATTCTCGAGCCCTTTCATATGTTCCTAGCCTTCCGATGTATCCCATGGGTTCAGCCATATTGTCCCAGATAATCACTTTGAATCTGATGCACACTAAGACCCTGCAACATCTCATTCAACTGAGGAGACAGTGTGTGGCCCAGGCTTCACACAATCCACCCAAATTCTCCACAATCCGAACAGGTAGGTCACCAGGAGCTGGCTGATCTTGTTCACTGCAGTCCCTGCTGCTGTTTGCTGCCTATATTTACAGACTTTTCTCTCATCCTCATCACCATTTTCTCAAAGATATTCAGGGGGCATCAGCAGTGAAAATATACACCAAGCGTGGCAAGTGCAAGGAATTGTTTATTTACATCATTGTGTAATATAATATACAAATACATTACCTGTGTGAGTCACGTCTTGATCGCCGATACTTTTACACCAGTTGTGTCTGAATAAATGGAACCTCGTCACAATATGCACTGTCACCTTTCAATGTTTCGTGGAAAGGTTTGATGGCTTGATATGTGTGATTTCCACATTAATGTGTTTGTACAAAGTTCGGAGCAAGACGGAGATATGAATAATTTATTGGGAAATCTTTAAGCACATCTCCATGTCTCTCACTCACAAAGATCTGCAAACACATGGATTCAGAAAGAACCTGATGCAAAATCAACAGAAAAAAACACAGCCAGAGAGACTTGCAATAACCTATTGCTCACAAAATCACAAGCTTTTGTTTGCAGCAGTCAGTGTATTTTACCTTCTGGAGTGAGCAGCTGATAAAGTTAGTCTGAAGAAGTGTCAAGGAAGGAGAGAAGACCACAACCCAGCTTGTTTTGCAGCAAATCTTTAAAAGACTGTGAGAAGTTCACTGTGTCCATTCATCTCATCTCCTGCCTTTGAAGAAATCCTGCTAAAATTAATTCTCAACACTGCCTCGAAAAAACTGTTCTAAAAGACCCTAGTGGCCTGTCTACGTATCCTCGGAAATTAGACTTTACGCCAGTTTTGGAACAACATATCTCATCTGCTGTTTTGTTCAGAAATGAGCAAGTAATCAGTCCAAGTGTTCTTTTTTTGTCTTTAACAGAGCTCTGAATTGTAAAAAATAATCCCTTTTATTTTTTTCAGTTCACCGGTGTATGTGTGCGTGCGTGTGCGAGGCTGAGGTAAGAAAGGGACTTTAAAAGTCTGTTAAGGTAAAAAGGGAACTTTTAAAATTTCCACCTGAGTATTTATACTTTAATTCATGACGAGTTAAATCTTGTTCGATAAGGAACTGATAATTTTGTTGTTCATTAAAGAAACCTGGTCAGTGTCTTCTATTCTGTGAAAAATGGAGTATATGATTGACTCGATCAGTTAGTGGGAAAAGTGAAATTTTTTGTTGTGAGCTGTAGAAAAGTGGTATAAGAATAAATAGTAACCACCTCTGATTTCAATTGTAGCACCATTTGTAAACTGGCTCTGTAGCTTAAGTGGTTCAAGCAACTATCTAGTTAAAAGGCAATCGTGGGTTCAACTCCCAGCCAAGCCTTATTTTGCATTAGTGATGGGCTTTATCAGTTTCCAAATCAACATTGACATCAGTGACAGTTGAACGTAGAATTCAAATTTCATGATGAATTTCAGTCACAGGAGAAAACAGCCTTTGTGAAGGATGTGAGTTTGGACTGGTTGTTCCTTCTTGTACAGAAATTCAGTGCTGATAGTCCAAAGGCAACTTCTTTGATACAAATTTGTTCACAGTTGCATTCAACCTAGAAAACAGCTCGACATTAATCTCACTGAAGGAAAGTGTGACCATGTTGTATGTTTCGGAGTGTTTGTGTCGTTATGTGTTGCTTGCAACTGAGACTGGTACATGACGTAAGCAGGAGGATTGATCCAAGGTTTGGAATATTAGTCAATCAGAAACAAGAAAAATAAAAGGAACCAAATAAGAAAACCTTTGTCTCGTGGTTACCGAGAGACAGTGAGCAGATATTAAATCTTGTTCTACTCAATACAGCTGTGATTAATTTGACCTTTTCTGCCTTTTATCAACAGTATTTGAAGGGTCTCGGTAACAATGTTCAGTGTTGATGAGAGTGGGGTCTGGGTGAGCAGCTGCTGAGTGTGACAGGTTCAGGACTAGAGGCAGGAAGTTCTCTGACAGTCTATTTAGAATTAGAATTAGAACATTACAGCGCAGTGCAGGCCCTTCGGCCCTCGATGTTGCGCCGACCTGTGAAACCATCTGACCTACACTATTCCATTTTCATCCATATGTCTATCCAATGACCACTTAAATGCCCTTAAAGTTGGCGAGTCTACTACTGTTGCAGGCAGGGCGTTCCACGCCCCTACTACTCTCTGAGTCAAGAAACTACCTCTAACATCTGTCCTATATCTATCACCCCTCAACTTAAAGCTATGTCCCCTCATGTTTGCCATCACCATCCGAGGAAAAAGACTCTCACTATCCACCTTATCTAACCCACTGATTATCTTATATGCCTCTATTAAGTCACCTCTCCTCCTCCTTCTCACCAACGAAAACAACCTCAAGTCCCTCAGCCTTTCCTCGTAAGAACTTCCCTCCATACCAGGCAACATCCTAGAAAATCTCCTCTGCACCCTTTCCAAAGCTTCCACATCCTTCCTGTAATGCGGTGACCAGAACTGCACGCAATACTCCAAGTGCGGTCTCACCAGAGTTTTGTACAGATACAGCATGACCTCGTGGCTCCGTAACTCGATCCCCCTACTAATAAAAGCTAACATACCATATGCCTTCTTAACAGCCCTATTAACCTGGGTAGCAACTTTCAGGGATTTATGTACCTGGACACCAAGATCTCTCTGTTCATCTACACTGCCAAGAATCTTCCCATTAGCCCAGTACTCTGCATTGCTGTTACTCCTTCCAAAGTGAATCACCTCACACTTTTCCGCATTAAACTCCATTTGCCATCTCTCAGCCCAGCTCTGCAGCCTATCTATGTCCCTCTGTACCCGACAACATCCTTCGGCACTATCCACAACTCCACCGACCTTAGTGTCATCCGCAAATTTACTAACCCACCCTTCTACACCCTCTTCCAGGTCATTTATAAAAATGACAAACAGCAGTGGCCCCAAAACAGATCCTTGCGGTACACCACTAGTAACTAAACTCCAGGATGAACATTTGCCATCAACCACCACCCTCTGTCTTCTTTCAGCTAGCCAATTTCTGATCCAAAGCTCTAAATCACCTTCAACCCCATACTTCCAGAGGACATTTACTGGGATGTTGCCTGGGATGGAGGGAAGGTCTTACGAGGAAAGGCTGAGGGACTTGTGGTTGTTTTCGTTGGAGAGAAGGAGGAGGAGAGGTGACTTAATAGAGACATATAAGATAATCAGAGGGTTAGATAGGGTGGACAGTGAGAGTCTTTTTCATCGGATGGTGATGGCAAACACGAGTGGACATAGCTTTAAGTTGAGGGGTGATAGATATCGGACAGATGTCAGAGGTAGTCTCTTTACTCAGAGAGTAGTAGGGGCGTGGAACGCCCTGCCTGCAACAGTAGTAGACTCGCCAACTTTAAGGGCATTTAAGTGGTCATTGGATAGACATATGGATGAAAATGGAATAGTGTCGGTCAGTTGGTTTCACAGGTCGGCGCAACATCGAGGGCCGAAGGGCCTGTACTGCGCTGTAATGTTCTCATTCTAATCTAATTCCGTATTTTCTGCAATAGCTTACCGTGGGGAACCTTATCAAATGCGTTACTGAAATCCATATACACCACATCCACTGCTTTACCCTCATCCACCTGTTTGGTCACCTTCTCGAAAAACTCAATAAGGTTTGTGAGGCACGGCCTACCATTCACAAAACCGTGCTGACTATCGCTAATGAACTTATTCTTTTCAAGATGATTATAAATACTGTCTCTGATAACCTTTTCCAACATTTTACCCACAACCTAAGTAAGGCTCACAGGTCTATAATTACCAGGGTTGTCTCTACTCCACTTCTTGAGCAAAGGGACAACGTTTGCGATCCTCCAGTCTTCCGGCACTATTCCTGTCGACAATGACGACATAAAGATCAAGGACAAAGGCTCTGCAATCTCCCCCCTAGCTTTCCAGAGAATCCTAGGATAAATCCCATCTGGCCCAGGGGACTTAGCTATTTTCACACTTTCCAAAATTGCTAACACCTCCTCCTTGTGAACCTCAATCCCATCAAGCTTAGTAGTCTGAATCTCAGTATTCTCCTCGACAACATTTTCTTTCTCTACTGTAAATACTGACGAAAAATATTCATTTAACGCTTCCCCTATCTCCTCTGATTCCACACACAACTTCCCACTACTATCCTTGATTGGCCCTAATCTAACTCTAGTCATTCTTTTATTCTTGATATACCTATAGAACGCCTTAGGGTTTTACCTGATCCTATCCGCCAATGACTTCTCGTGTCCTCTCCTTGCTCTTCTTATCTCTCCCTTTAGATCCTTCCTGGCTAGCTTGTAACTCTCAAGCGCCCTAACTGAGCGTTCACGTGTCATCCTAACATAAGCCTTCTTCTTCCTCTTGACAAGCGCTTCAACTTCTTTAGTAAACCACGGCTCCCTCGCTCGACCACTTCCTCACTGCCTGACAGGTACATACTTATCAAGCACACGCAATAGCTGCTCCTTGAATAAGCTCCACATTTCGATTGTTCCCATCCCCTGCAGTTTCCTTCCCCATCCTACGCATCGTAAATCTTGCCTAATTGCATCATAATTTCCTTTCCCCCAGCTATAATTCTTGTCCTGCGGTATATACCTGTCCCTGCCCATCGCTAAGGTAAACCTAACCGAATTGTGATCACTATCACCAAACTGCTCACCTACATCTAAATCTAACACCTGGCCGGGTTCATTACCCAGTACCAAATCCAGTGTGGCATCGCCCCTGGTTGGCCTGTCTACATACTGTGTCAGAAAACCCTCCTACACACACTGGACAAAAACTGACCCATCTAAAGTACTCGAACTATAGTATTTCCAGTCAATATCTGGAAAGTTAAAGTCCCCCATAACAACTACCCTGTTACTCTCGCCCCTGTCGCGAATCATCTTCGCTATCCTTTCCTCTACATCTCTGGAACTATTCGGACGTCGATAGAAGACTCCCAACAGGGTGACCTCTCCTCTCCTGTTTCTAACCTCGGCCCATACTACCTCAGTAGACGAGTCCTCAAACGTCCTTTCTGTCGCTGTAATACTCTCCTTGATTAACAATGCCACACCCCGCCCCCCCCCTCTTTTACCATCTTCTCTGTTCTTACTGAAACATCTAAATCCCGGAACCTGCAACATCCATTCCTGCCCCTGCTCTACCCATGTCTCCGAAATGGCCACTACATCGAGATCCCAGGTACCAACCCATTCTGCAAGCTCACCCACCTTATTCCGGATGCTCCTGGCATTGAAGGAGACACACTTTAAACCAAGTTCTTGCCTGCCAGTTCTCTCTTGCGTCCTTGTAACCTTATCCCTGACCTTACTATTCTCAACATCCTGTGCACTGGAACTACAATTTAGGTTCCCATTCCCCTGCTGAATTAGTTTAAACCCCCCCCCCGAAGAGCACTAGCAAATCTCCCCCCCAGGATATTGGTACCCCTCTGGTTCAGGTGAAGACCATCCTGTTTGGAGAGGTCCTACCTACCCCAGAAAGAGCCCCAATTATCCAGGAAACCGAAACCCTCCCTCCTACACCATCCCTGCAGCCACGTGTTCAACTCCTCTCTCTCCCTCTTCCTCGCTTCGCTATCACGTGGCACGGGCAACAACCCAGAGATAACAACTCTGTTTGTTCTCGCTCTGAGCTCCCACCCTAGCTCCCTGAATTTCTGTCTTAAATCCCCATCTCTCTTCCTACCTATGTCGTTGGTGCCTATGTGGACCACGACTTGGGGCTGCTCCCCCTCCCCATTAAGGATCCCAAAAACACGATGCGAGACATCACGAACCCTGGCACCTGGGAGGCAACACACCAACCGTGAGTCTCTCTCGTTCCCACAGAACCTCCTATCTGTTCCCCTAACTATGGAAACCCCAATGACTAATGCTCAGCTCCTCTTCCCCCTTCCCTTCTGAGTAACAGGGACAGACTCTGTGCCAGATACCTGTACCCCATTGCTTACCCCAGGTAAGTCGTCCCCCGCAACATTATCCAAAACGGTATACCTGTTGTTGTGGGAAACGGCCGCAGGGGATCCCTGCACTCCCTGCTGGTTCCCTCTCCTTCCCCTGACGGTAACCCATCTACCTACTTCTTTTACCTGAGGTGTGACTACCTCCCCATAACTCCTCTCAATAACCCCCTCCGCCTCCCGAATGATCCGAAGTTCATCCAGCTCCAGTTCCAGTTCCCTAACGCGGTTCTCGAGGAGCTGGAGTTGGGTGCACTTCCCGCAGATGCAGTCAGCAGGGACACTCTTGGCGGCCCTTACCTCCCACATTCTGCAGGAGGAACATACACCTGCCTTCACCTCCATTCCCACTATTCTAAATTCCCAACAAATCTACTGAAAAACCCAAAAAAAAGTCAAAACTTGTTCGCTTAGCAATCCAACGGACAGAACTTTTTAAATAAAAAGCTTACCTTATCAACACACCAGAGTCCTTTTTTTTGGTCAGAGGAGGAGGGTGGGTGGGAGACACTACACGTGCAGTGTCTCGTGTACAGCCACCACCCAAATATATAGTTTTTAATTTCCCAGCAGTCCCCTGGTCCTCCGAAAACAAAAGGGAATTAACTTTTAACTTACACTGAAATTGACCTCCCAGTTGCAAGTCTCTCTCTCTCTCTCTGATGGGATTGAGTTGATTTTTAACTGGCGGCTGTTGATGTTTCAATAAATGAAGGAAGTTCCCTCTAACCATTTTTTTTGACTTACAGTGTAATATGAGGATGTAAAGGGTTAATGCTGAAGACACAGTGGTGCAGTGTTTAACACCGCCACCTCACAGCTCCATGGACCCGGGTTTGACTCTGGGTACTGCCTGTGTGGAGTTTGCAAGTTCTCCCTGTGACCGTGTGGGTTTTTGCCGGGTGCTCTGGTTTGCTCCCACAACCCAAGACTTGCAGGTTGATAGGTAAATAGGTCATTGTAAATTGCCCCCAGTGTCGGTAGGTGGTGGGAATATGGGATTATTGCAGGGTTAGTATCAATGGGTAGTTGTTGGTCGGCACAGACTTGGTGGGCCGCAGGGCCTGTTTCAGTGCTGTATCTCTGAATAAATAGTAAAATAAACAGTGGGAACAACCCCTCCACTGTCAGAGTGATGATGTAACAGTCACATGAGATGAGGTTTGGGAGAAGAGAGAGCAGCACCAAGGATGCTAGTTTAGGAGGCTTGATGAGCGTGTATATAGTACTGTGTAAATTAGAAAAGAGTTCTTAGTTCTTTCAGCAGGAAATGTGTCCAAAAAATATCAAGAAACTCACAATTTTATCATTCAGGAGTTGAAACACAGATATTAACACCAAGTGACAGTTCTGGACTCATTTAACAAAAGAAAAGAAGAGAATAATATTGCTCACTGATTGAAATCCCCCAGTGAGGAGACAGTTAAACAGGTGATCTGTTGGGGCATCCTTCGATCCAAGGTTTCGACCGTATTTAATCTCCCTTTTTGTTGAAATTCTCTGTTATTTGCAATTTTTTTTTATCCAGCATTGATGGGCGAGTGCAAAAACTGAAACAAGTGAACAGTTCCATCCTTTCTTTTGTTCCTTCTTGGCTTCTTTCAGTTAGTTTCTCTTTTCTGTCCCAGATCAATATAATGATGAGAATCCCAATTTAATCTGCTGGTTCTGCTGTTTTATTCATTCCAATCAAAATTCAACATTCCAATCAAATCTATTTGTTATTCCACAGTGTCTCTCCATGTGTTTTACTCCGTTGTATTCTCTCACAGTCTGTTTGATGATCAATGTTACATCTCACTCTCTGTTCTGGTGAAGATCAGAAGCAGTGATATCCGTTTGCACCACCCACCAAGTCGGCCTGAGGCTGTGCCTCACCGATCATGTGAAGTTAGGAACATAGAAACATAGCTCATCACCAGAACTTTCAAACAAGCACCAAGATGTAGCTTGGCTGGTGGTGAGAAGGGCCCTCCCTGTCAGATCTTTCCTGCATGCCCAGAATCACACAGCCTCCACACGCTGCCCTCGAGGTGGCTGTGGTGGGGAAGAGACAGTTGCCCACCTCCTTCTGGAATGTGCCTTTGCAAAGCAGGTGTGGAAAGAGATGCAGTGGTTTTTGTCGAGGTTCATCTCAAGCAGCTCTGTAACACAGGAGTCTGTGCTCCACGGGCTGTTCCCAGGGACACACACCGAGATAAACATCAACTGCTGCTGAATAACCGTCAATTCAGTGAAAGACGCTCTTTGGTCTGCTGGAAACTTGCTCGTCTTCCAGTGGAAAGAGTTGTCCATGACCGAGTGTTGCAGACTGGCACATTCCGAGGTCCAGGACTACGTGCTGTGGGACGCACTAAAGCTTGGGGCAGCCGCTGCAAAGTCTCAATGGGGAAAGACATCTGTGTAAGGTCCTCCCACCAAAATGAACTGAGGGGCTGGACCCACGGGAAACCCCTCGGGTTGAATACACCGAATATGGGTTTGCTGTAAAATGTACATGGTATGGAAAATGGAATGGAAGGGTTGTCAAAGTCAAGGAAGGAGAGTTACTCCATCTACATCAACAAAGTGATGAAGCAGGTTCACCCCGACACCACCATCTCCTCCAGGGCCATGAGCATCATGAATTCGTTCGTGAACGATATTTTGAATTTATGGCTTTTAATGTTAAATCTTTTTCCGGCAGATTGTGATTCCATTTTTGAATCGTTTTTCTGTCCGGTGGTAAGTTTCTGGGAAATGCAGTTTCACTACCCAGCAGAATATTTGTCTCCCGATTCACTGTTTGTGATTTAAACTGAACACTGCTCCCTGATACTTTGTCGTTTTCTGGTCTGACCCGTTCATGTTCCTCCTCTTCACAGACTATGGTCAGTAAGAGCTGATTTAAAGGGAATGGCTCAGTCTTCAGTCACTCATTTCTCTTTTTCCAGTTTGTTTACTTATTGGGGAATATTAATTCATTAACCGTAAACCGCTGGAAGTGTAACAACCTTAATGTCACTTTTACTTCTTACACCAGAAGTCTGGGCTCAGGTTTAGCTCCCTTGGCAGCTCCTGTTACCATCCATCAATCTATGATCTGTGATGTGTTCTCTTGACACAGATTGAGCTGGAATGTGTCCCGTTACAGAGTGCTGTGAATGGGGCTTTATACCCGCCCGTTACAGACAGTGTCAATAAACCTGAATACAGACCGGATTTTAAAAGCAAGTCATAGAGTCATAAAGTTATACAGCACAGAAACAGGCCCTTCAGCCCATCGTGTCTGTGCCGGCCATCAAGCACCTAACTATTCTAATCCCATTTTCCAGCACTTGGATGTAGCCTTGTATCCTATGGCATTTCAAGTGCTCATTGAAATACTTCTTAAATGCTGTGATGGTCCCTGCCTCTACCACCTCTTCAGGTAGTGTTTTATAGATTCGAACCACCCTCTGAGTGAAAGAAAATGTCCTCAAATCCCCTCTAAACCTCCTGTCCCTTATCTTAAATCTATGCCCCCCTGGTTATTGACCCCTCCGCTAAGGGAAAAAGTTTCTTCCTATCTGAACTATCAATGCTCCTCATAATTTTGTATACCTCAATCATGTCCCTCCTCAGCCTTCTCTGCTCCAAGGGAAACAACCCTAGCCTTTTCAGTCTCTCTTCATAGCTGAAATGCTCCAGCCCAGGCAACATCCTGGTGAATCTCCTCTGCACCCCCTCTGGGGCAATCACATCCCTCCTATAGTGTGGTGCCCAGAACTGTACACAGTACTCCAGCTGTGGCCTAACTAGCATTTTATACAGCTCCATCATAACCTCCCTGCTCTAATATTATATGCCTCGGCTAATAAAGGCAACTATCCCATTTGCCTTCCTAACCATCTTATCGAGCTGTGCTGCTGCCTTCAGTGATCTATGACAAGTACACCAAGGTCAGTCTGACCCTCTGTACTTCCTAGTGTCCTACCATCCATTGTATATTCCCTTGCCTTGTTAGTCCTCCCAAAATGCAAGGCCTCACACTTCTCAGGATTGACTTCCATTTGCCACTGCTCCGCTCATCTTACCAGCCCATCTATATTGTCCTGTAATCGAAGGCTTTCCTCCTTATTATTTATGATACCACCAATTTTCATGTCATCAGCAAACTTACTTATCACACCTAAAATAAAAGCAAAATACTGCGGATGCTGGAAATCTGAAACAAAAACAAGAAATGCTGGATTCACTCAGCAGGTCTGGCAGCATCTGTGGAAAGAGAAGCAGAGTTAACGTTTCGGGTCAGTGACCCTTGTTCGGAACTGACAAATATTAGAAAAGTCACAGATTACAAACAAGTGAGGTGGGGGTTGGGCAAGAGATAACAAAGGAGAAGGTGCAGATGGACCAGGCCACATAGCTGACCAAAAGGTCACAGAGCAAAGGCAAACAATATGTTAATGGTGTTTTGAAAGACAAAGCATTAGTACAGATTAGGTGTGAATATACTGAATATAGATCATCAGCAAGTGCAAACCTGAAGAAAAACAACCTGAAAAAAACAGTGGGTAAGCAAACTGAACAAACTAAGATGAAATGAAATAAATGCAAAAAATGTAAAAAGGAATGCAAAACAAAGGAAGAAAAAATAACTAAAAATGACTAAAAATGAAAGTAAAGTGGGGGGCTGTCATGCTCTGAAATTATTGAACTCAATGTTCAGTCCGGCAGGCTGTAGTGTGCCTAATCGGTAGATGAGATGCTGTTCCTCGAGCTTGCGTTGATGTTCACTGGAACACTGCAGCAATCCCAGGACAGAGATGTGAGCATGAGAGCAGGGGGGAGTGTTGAAATGGCAAGCAACCGGAAGCTCAGGGTCCTGCTTGCGGACTGAGCGGAGATGTTCCGCAAAGCGGTCACCCAGTCTGCGCTTGGTCTCCCCAATGTAGAGGAGACCACACTGTGAGCAGCGAATACAGTATACTACATTGAAAGAAGTACAAGTAAATCGCTGCTTCACCTGAAAGGAGTGTTTGGGGCCTGAGATAGTGAGGAGAGAGGAGGTAAATGGGCAGGTATTACACCTCCTGTGATTGCAAGGAAAGGTGCCCTGGGACGGGGACGAGGTGGTGGGGGTAATGGAGGAGTGGACCAGGGTGTCGCGGAGGGAACGATCCCTTCAGAATGCTGACAGGGGAAGGGAGGGGAAGATGCGACTGGTAGTGGCATCACGCTGGAGGTGGCGAAAATGGCGGAGGATGATCCTTTGGAGCAGCACCGTCTCACCTTATCTCAAATCTGTTCTACTCCGCAGTTTCATCTCATCTTACGTCTCATCCGACGCATTAACAAAAAACTTTTTTTCTTCCTTTCAGGTGTTAAGGAACGCAAGCTCCAGCAGCTGATGGGGACTATTGCCCCTCCAGATCCTCCTTCCGCTTCACTTCCCTCTGACCCCACCCCTTCTGATCTGACCCCTTGCCGTGTATTCACTATACCCTCTGACCTCCCCCTCTCTGATGCTGAGCGTTCTGTACTCAGCAAAGGAGTCAGTTTTATCCCCTTACGCCCCCACCTCAATGAATTTCGCGCTCGGCATGACGTTGAGCTCTTCTTCCGTCGCCTCCGCCTCCGGGCTCACTTCTTTGACCAGGAGTCCTCCCCCCGACCAGCAGACCCATTCACCCGCCTCCAGTATTCTCCCTCTACCTGGACCCCTCACCCTGGCCTCTTACCCGCTCTTGATCTCTTCATTGAAAACTGTCGGCGAGACATTGGTCGTCTCAATTTCTCTGCCCCCCTCACTCACTCTAACCTGTCCCCCTCTGAACTTGAGGCACTCCGTTCTCTCAGGTCTAACCCCGACATGGTCATCAAACCTGCAGACAAGGGTGGTGCTGTTGTTGTATGGCGTACCGACCTCTACCTTGCAGAAGCTCAACGCCAAATCACAGACACCTCTTCCTACCTCCCTCTGGACCATGACCCCACCACCGAACATCAAGCCACCGTCCAAAGGACAGTCACTGACCTCATCTCCTCTGGAGATCTTCCCTCTACAGCTTCCAACCTCATAGTCCCGCAACCCCGGACAGCCCGCTTCTATCTCCTTCCCAAAATCCACAAACGGGACTGTCCCGGCAGACCCATTGTGTCAGCCTGCTCCTGCCCAACTGAACTTATTTCTTCCTATCTAGACTCTATCTTTTCTCCGCTGGTGCAGTCTCTTCCCACCTACATCCGTGACTCTTCTGACGCCCTACGTCATTTTGACAATTTCCAGTTTCCTGGTCCCAACCGCCTCCTCTTCACTATGGACGTCCAATCGCTCTACACCTCCATCCCCCACCAGGATGGTTTGAGGGCTCTCCGCTTCTTCCTGGAACAGAGGCCCAACCAGTCCCCATCCACCACCACCCTCCTCCGCCTGGCTGAACTTGTTCTCACATTGAACAACTTCTCCTTCAACTCCACGCACTTCCTTCAAGTAAAAGGTGTCGCTATGGGTACCCGCATGGGTCCTAGTTATGCCTGTCTTTTTGTGGGATATGTCGAGCATTCTTTGTTCCAGTCCTACTCAGGCCCCCTCCCCCAACTCTTTTTCCGGTACATTGATGACTGTATCGGTGCCGTTTCCTGCTCACGCCCCGAACTCGAAAACTTTATCAACTTTGCTTCCAATTTCCACCCTTCTCTCACCTTTACATGGTCCATCTCTGACACTTCCCTTCCCTTCCTCGACTTCTCTGTCTCCATCTCTGGGGATAGGTTGTCTACCAATATCCATTATAAGCCCACTGACTCCCACAGCTACCTCGACTACACTTCTTCACACCCTACCTCCTGTAAGGACTCCATTCCATTCTCCCAGTTTCTCCGTCTCCGACGCATCTGCTCTGATGATGCTACCTTCCATGACGGTGCTTCTGATATGACCTCCTTTTTCCTCAACCGAGGATTTCCCCCCACTGTGGTTGACAGGGCCCTCAACCGTGTCCGACCCATTCCCCGCACCTCTACCCTCACCCCTTCCCCTCCCTCCCAGAACCGTGACAGGGTTCCCCTTGTCCTCACTTTTCATCCCACCAGCCTCCATATCCAAAGGATCATCCTCCGCCATTTTCGCCACCTCCAGCGTGATGCCACTACCAGTCGCATCTTCCCCTCCCTTCCCCTGTCAGCATTCCGAAGGGATCATTCCCTCCGCGACACCCTGGTCCACTCCTCCATTACCCCCACCACCTCGTCCCCGTCCCAGGGCACCTTCCCTTGCAATCGCAGGAGGTGTAATACCTGCCCATTTACCTCCTCTCTCCTCACTATCCCAGGCCCCAAACACTCCTTTCAGGTGAAGCAGCGATTTACTTGTACTTCTTTCAATGTAGTATACTGTATTCGCTGCTCACAGTGTGGTCTCCTCTACATTGGGGAGACCAAGCGCAGACTGGGTGACCGCTTTGCGGAACATCTCCGCTCAGTCCGCAAGCAGGACCCTGAGCTTCTGGTTGCTTGCCATTTCAACACTCCCCCCTGCTCTCATGCTCACATCTCTGTCCTGGGATTGCTGCAGTGTTCCAGTGAACATCAACGCAAGCTCGAGGAACAGCATCTCATCTACCGATTAGGCACACGACAGCCTGCCGGACTGAACATTGAGTTCAATAATTTCAGAGCATGACAGCCCCCCACTTTACTTTCATTTTTAGTTATTTTTTCTTCCTTTTTTTTGCATTCCTTTTTACATTTTTTGCATTTATTTCATTTCATCTTAGTTTGTTCAGTTTGCTTACCCACTGTTTTTTTCAGGTTGTTTTTCTTCAGGTTTGCACTTGCTGATGTTCTATATTCAGTATATTCACACCTAATCTGTACTAATGCTTTGTCTTTCAAAACACCATTAACATATTGTTTGCCTTTGCTCTGTGACCTTTTGGTCAGCTATGTGGCCTGGTCCAATCTGCACCTTCTCCTTTGTTATCTCTTGCCCAACCCCCACCTCACTTGTTTATAATCTGTGACTTTTCTAATATTTGTCAGTTCCGAAGAAGGGTCACTGACCCGAAACGTTAACTCTGCTTCTCTTTCCACAGATGCTGCCAGACCTGCTGAGTGAATCCAGCATTTCTTGTTTTTGTTACTTATCACACCTGCTGTATTCACTTCTAAATCATTAATGTACACTAAAAACAGCAAGGGTCCCTGGTCACAGTCTTCCACTCGCAAAAACAACCCTTGACCATTACACTCTGCCTCCTGCCACTCAGCTTATTTTGGATCAAATTTGCCCAATTGGCCTGGATCCCATGGGCTCTTACCTTCTTAACCGATCTCCCATGTGGGACCTTATCAAAAGCCTTAGTGAAGTCCATGTAGACTACATCAACTGCTTGACCCTCATCTACACATCTAGTCACCACCTCGAAAAATTCAATCAAGTTAGTTAGACACGAGCTCCCCCTGACAAAGCCATGCTGACTATCCCTGATTAATCCCTGCCTCTCCAAGTGGAGATTAATCATGTCCCTCAGAATTTTTCCCAATATAGTTTCCCTGCCACTGATGTTAGATTTACCGGCCTGTAATTACCTGGTTTATCCCTGCTACCATTCTTGTATAAAGGAACCACATTTGCTGTACTCCAATCTTCTGGGACCTCTCCTGTGGCCAGAGAGGATTTGAAAATTTGTGTCAGAGCCCCTGCTATTTCCTCCCTTGCCTCACATAACAGCCTGGGATACATCTCATCTGGGCTTGAGGATTTATCCACTTTTAAGCCCACTAAAACAGTTAATACTTCCTCCCTTTTAATGCTAATATGTTCAAGTATATCACAATCCCCCTCCCTGATCACTACACCTACATTGTCCTTCTCCATAGTGAACACAGATGAAAAGAAATCATTTAAAACCTCACCTATGTCCTCCGTTCTCCCACACAGGTCTGCTCCACTCCCGGAAGGTAAGTGACTGGGCCGCGATCCTTGGGCTCAATTTATCAGCTCCACTCTCGGTGTTCTCCCCACAGGTCTGCTCCTCTCTGCTCCGTTCCCGGAAGGAAAGTAAGTCTGGTATCTGTGACGGACAATGAGGAGAAACACAATATCAGGAAAGAGTGAAATACATTTTACTCTTTAGACGATATTATTTATTATATTTCAGCTGTTCCTTGTTTCACAAATATTTTGGTGGGCTTTTCAAATTTGTGAATGGGTTTCAGCTCTGACAATTTGCCGCTGTCAATCTCCGCCCCATTTTCTCATTGCCCTTTGATGATCGGCGAAATAGCAGCTACCTGTTTGGTGACATGAACCAGCCAATGAGATTCAGCAGACACTCACCAATCAGAAGTAGCCGGACTGCATTCCTGCAGAAGGTAAACCAGGGAAGTGCGGGAGGAATTCCTCACTCTTTGTGAAAGTATTTGTGAGATTGTGGAAATGTCTGGAAGCGGTGCAGGGGAGAGACCATGATCCTGTCTCAGGTAAGTTTTTGAGTAAAATGGCAGTAACCAATTCTGTAACTTCAGGCCAGGGAGTGTGTAACACTGTTCGGGTGGTAGTGAAGGATAATGATGGAGATGCACCGGTTGATCGTACCTTCTTCATTAAGAAAATTCTTATTGATTGCTGTGGATTCCAAGCTGTGAACACCTTCTGCCTGCAGGACTTCCCCAGCAGTGGATATTTTGACGTGACGTTCAAGTACGTGGCGGAGGCATCAAGTTCCTGTAGGTGTTCAAGGAGAAGGGAAACCAGGCGCCGCTGTCGATCCTCACAATGGAGCCGCTCTTCACACTGCCATCGCAACGTGACCGGGTGGTGACAATTCACCTCTACAACCCCCATGTTCCTGTCGTGGATGAACTCACCTTCCTCACCAGGTATGTTGAGGTGGCCGGCGGCAGCACTGATGTCAAGGACCCATTTGGGAATTGGACCAGCTAGCGGCAGGTCAAGGTGACCTTGAAGGTCGATGCCAATGGAGCCATCATCCATCCTCCCTCCAGCTTCGCTTTCGGGGGAAGTCGAGGCTTCATGGTCTATGCGGAGCAGCCCAGAGTTTGTCGTACCTGCGGCAAATCTGGTCACGTGGCAGCTAACTGCAGCACAGTCGTCTGCAAGAACTGCAAGAAGGAAGGCCATCAGACCAAGGACTGTAAACATTGTAAGTACTGCAACCTGTGAGGTGGGGCAGGCCACCTCTACAAAACCTGCCCAAACGCTGCCTCAGTTATGCTCAGGCAGCAAGGACCAAAGGAAGGCTGGGTTAAGGAATGGTGAACATGTCTGGTTCTGGGAGGGAAACAAGCAATCCTCTCCACAACGATGAAAGTCTATCTGAGAAAGAGAAGAAAGGGGAGGCAGCTGCAACCAGTGACCCAACACCTACTCCGTGCCTGGAAACTCCTCCACAGACAGAAGTAATGGAGGAGGAGGCAGCAGATGGACAAACAGCTCAGTGGCAGGTGGTACAAAGGAAGACCACAAAGAAAAACGCTCCAAAAAAAGAACAGGTCACCATCCAAACCAGTGGCAAGAGGAGGCTACCGTCTGAGACAGACTACAGCAGCTCCTCCTCACTGGACGAGGAAGGGCCGGAACGATGGCATCTCCAAAAGAAGCAGCAGAACTCAAAGGAGCTGGAAGATAAAGCCCCCCAGCTCCGTGGCACTGGAAGCTGTGACGAGCCCAGTGCACCCCAAACCAAAAGCATGGAACCCAAGGAGATGCTCAGTGCTCCCCAGCTCCGGGCGACCGAGAGCAGCGAAGTGTCCCGCGCACTCCAGCTCCAGCTCCGGGAAGTCAGGAACAGTGATGCCTTCGAGGAGGGACCGAGGGGAAAGACACCAACAATAGAGGACAACCCAAGCCTTTCTGCCGAAAGGACCCGCCCCCCACCCGCCGATGTCACCCCAGTGGAACAAAACCCTCATGAATAACCATGAGGGGTTTCTGGGCTCAACGAATGTGAAACAGCTTGCGTACACTATGGGTATGCAGGAACATACTCAAGGACTGGGACTAGCAAGGACACCTGGTGTGGTAAGCAACACGCAACTTTATAGTGGATATAAAGATTGCTTCAATTAACATGCATTGTGTTAAATCCACCACGTGATGTGTTTCAACCTTGGATGACTTCGCAAAGGTCAAAGCCGGCGTACTGTTTCGTCAGGAGTGTGGAATCCTGCACCGCAGCACTTACAGGCAATGGTCACGATGGTGATCCCAAGGGACATCGATCTGGTCCAGGGGAAATGATTCCTGTTGCTCCGGCCTGGGGATTCTGCTGCGGGAAGGCAACTTAACCATCTCTGAAGTTAAGATGCTGGTGGGCGGTCGCGTTCTCGTAGCAGATGTAATGCACAACAATGCTCCGCTCCAGTTAAGCAACGTGTATGCCCCGGTCCAATGCAGCGAGTGGCTGACCATCCTCCAGCAGCTCCCACTGCTGCTGGCGACATCCAGGCCGGTCATTCTTGGTGGTGACTTCAACTGCATTATTGATGCAGCTGGACGATCTGGCAGTGACGACAGAAAACTGGACGCTACGCCCAGATTCTTAAATGAAACAATGCCAAGCTGCACAACGTCTTCAGCAAACCTGCAGACAGAGAGCAGCGTAGATACACCTGATCAAGATCGGACGGGTCTGTCCGTTCCAGGATTGACTTCCTGTATGTGTCCCCTCCTTTCACGGTCAGATCCACCGACGTCAAGCCGGTGTTCTTCTCCGACCACTGCCTCTTACTGGTTGACTGTCACTTTCAGGATGACCAGCGGGTTGGCAGGGGGACATGGAAGCTCAATGCTACACTGCTAACCCCAGAGAACATTGAGGAACTCAAAAGAGATTGAAAAAGTTGGAGAACAGTGAGACCCTCTTTGAGTATCCGGTGAACTGGTGGGAAGTGATCAAGGAGAACATCAAGAGATTCTTTATCTCCAAAGGTGTTGAGAGGGTGAGAGAGACAGAGGGAAATGTCCCGACTCCAGAAAAGAATGCAAAATCTGCTCCGGCTGCAGTCGATGGGGGTCGAGGTCAAGGAGGTGCTCCAAGAGGTGAAGAGCCAGCAGGCCTCGCTCTTTGCCATGGAGGCCTCCAAGATGATCTTCCGGTCCAGAGTCCGCTCCATTGAGCAGGATGAGACGTGCTCACGTTTCTTCTTCCAAAAGGTACACAGAGAGAGCTCTGTGATCAGCAGCCTGAAGGAAGAGAATGGCTTGGTCACAATTTCTCACTCTGACATACTAAGGATTAGCAAATCCTTGAATGCTGGGCTGTAAGACGTGAAGTTTTTGGACAGCATGGCCTCCCAGTCCTTCCTGTCATCTATCACAGAGGTCTTAGATGACAGCATGCAGGAGAATCTGGACAAACCGCTAACTCTGGACAAGCTGACAAAGGCCATCAAGTCTTTTGATACGAAGAAAACTCCCGGAAGCGACGGCTTACCGGTCGAGTTGTATTCGGCCCTGTGGTACTGGATCAGCCCAGACCTGCTGGAAGTGTACGAGAGTACGCTCCTGGCAGGCAGCATGTCAGAATCCATGAGGAAAGGCATCATCACCCTCATCTACAAGCAGAAGGGGGAGAAGCCAGAAATCAGAAATTGGCGGCCCATCTCACTGCTTAATGTGGACTACAAGGTTCTGTCCAAAGTCATAGCCAGTCGAGTCAAATCTGCTCTGGAGTTCGTGATTCACCCTGACGAGACCTGTACTGTACCCAGCAGGAAGATCTCTGATAGTCTCGCGCTACTCAGGGATACGATCGCCTATGTATGGGTCAGGAGGGCGGACAGCTGCCTCATCAGCCTGGACCAGGAGAAGGCTTTTGACAGGATATCGCGCACATACATGATGGATGTGCTCTCCAAAATGGGGTTTGGAGAGGGAATCTGCAATTGGATCAAACTGCTCGACACAAACATCAGTAGTACAGTCCAAAAAATTGGGTGGGAATCAGAAAGTTTCCAATCAAATCTGGAGTCAGACAGGGCTGTCCTCTTTCCCCTGCCTTGTGTGTTTGCTGTATCAAACCCTTTGCTGAGTCGATGAGGAAGGATGCGGACAATTCCAGGCAATGGAGTCACTCAGGTCAAAGCCTCCCTGTACATGGATGATGTTGCTGTAGTCTGATTGGATCTGCAGTCCATTCGCAGACTGATGAGCATCTGCGACCAGTTCAAACTGGATTTGGGAGCCAATGTTAACCATAGCAAGAGCGAGGCCATGTTCCTTGGGAACTGGGCTGACCGATCCTTTGTCCCCTTCACCGTCAGGACAGACTACCTGAAGGTGCTGGGGATATGGTTTGTAAGGGCCGGGACGTGCACCAAAACCTGGGAGGAGCGAGTAGCCAGGGTACAACATAAACTGAGCATGTGGGAGCAGCGATCTCTCTCTATTATGGGTAAGAACCTGGTCATCAGCTGCAAGGTGCTCACGTTGTTGCTGTATGTGACGCAGGCCTAGCCCATACTCCACTCCTGTGCTGTGGCGATCACCCGAGCCATTTCCCGCTTTATCTGAAGACGCAAAATGGACAGGGTCCGGAGGGACACGATGTTGAAACCTCTGGATAAAGATGAAAAAATTTACTCAACGTCGCCCTCAACCTGATGGCCACCTTAGTATGTGGCTGCAGCAAGCTGTGCGTAGAGCCCCAGTATGCAAACACCAAGTGTCACTACGTGCTGAGGTTCTATCTGACCCTGGTGTTGCGAAGGATGGATCTGGTCACATTGCCACGGAACGCTCCATCCAGTTGGACTGTGCCTTCGTGGAAATGTTTGTGTGGAAAAACACCTTTGACCACCAATCCATCAGGCAGTGGTCTGCACGGAATGTCCTCAAGTATATTTTTGGAAAAGAAATGTCTGGAAGAGGTAACACCAGCGGGAAAGCTCGGTCCAAGGCCAAGTCTCGCTCCTCCCGGACTGGACTGCAGTTCCCGGTGGGCCGTGTTCACAGGCTCCTGAGAAAGGGCAACTATGCTGAGCGTGTGGGTGCCGGAGCGCCGGTCGATCTGGCTGCTGTGCTCGAGTATCTGACCACTGAAATCCTCAAGCTGGCCAGTAACTCGGCCTGGGACAACAAGAAGACCCGCAACATCCTCAGACACCGACAGCTGGCTGTCTAGAATGACGAGGAGCTCACCAAGCTGCTGGGAGGGGTGATCATCACTCAGGGCTGGGTGCTGCCTAATATCTAGGCCATGCTGCTGCCCAAGAAAACCAGCGCTCCGGGCACAAAAACCAAGGCAATCTGCCAGGATTTTATCAAATACCCAAAGGTCCTTTTCAGAGCCACCCACAGTATCATTCTTGTAAATCTCCACTGTACTCTCTCCACAGCAATTATGTCGTTTCTGTAATGTGATGACCAGAACTGGACGCAATACTCCAGCTGTGGCCTAACCGCCGTTTTATACAGTTCTCGCATTACATCCCTGCTTTTGTCGACCAAGAAAGGAAAGCATTCCATATGCCTCTCTTCACCACTCTATCTACCTATCCTGTCACTTTCAGGGACCTGTGGACATGCACTCCAAAGTCTCTCACTTCTTCTACCCCTCTCAATATCTTCCCGTTTATTGTGTATTCCCTTGCTTTGTTTGCCCTGCCCAAATGCATTACCTCACACTTCTCCAGATTGAATTCCATTTGCCACTTTTCCGCCCACTCAACTAATCCATTCATATCATTCTGAAGTCTACAGCTATCCTCCTCACCATCAAGTACATGGCAAATTTTTGTGTCATCAGCAAATTTCCCAATCATAGCTCGCACATTTAATTCCACATTATAAATATATACCACAAACATCAAGGGACCCAACACTGAGCCCCGTGGAAGGCCACTAAAAACAGCTTTCCATTCGCAAAAACATCCGTTGACTACTATCCTTTGTTTCCTGCCACTGAGTCAATTTTGGATCCAACCTGCCACATTCTCCTGTATTCCATGGGCTTTCATTTTACTGACCAGTCTGCCATGACCTTATCAAATGCCTTACTAAAATCCATGTAAACCACATCCACCGCACTATCCTCATCAATGCTCCTTGTTACTTCCTCAAAAAACTCAATCAAGTTAGTGAGACATGACCTTCCCTTAACAAATCCATGCTGACTATCCCTGATTAATCCATGCCTTTCTAAGTGGTAGTTTATCCTGTCCCTCAGAATTGATTCTAATAATTTACCCACCACCAAGGTCAGACTGACTGGCCTATAATAATTTGGCCTTTCCCTCACATCCTTTTAAAATAATAGTACAACGTTCGCAGACCTCCAATCCTCCGGCACCTCCCCCAAATCCAGTGAGGATTTGAAGATGATCCTCAGCGCATCCACTATTTACTCCTTAGCTTTCTTTAACAACCTCAGATGCAAACCATCTGGCCCTGGTGATTTATTCATTTTCAAGGATGTCAGACTCTCTAGTACTTCCACTCTCATTATGCTTATCGTATCTAATATTTCACACTCCTCTTCTTTTACTACAATGTCTGCATCATCCCTCTCCTTTGTGAAGACAGAGACAAAAAACTCATTAAGAACCCCGCCCACATCTTCTGGATCCACACAGAAGTTCCCTTGTACATCTCTGATAGGCCATACCCTTTCCTTAGTTATCCTCTTGCTCTTAATGGACTGATAGAACATCTTTGGGGTTTCCTTCAAGTAGTTGTATCCAGTCCACATCCACCAAATCACCTCTCAGTTTTGTAAAATTTGCCTTCCCCCAATTTCGAACTTTTACTTTTCGAGCTGCCCTGCCATTACTTCGCTTTACAAACTCATTATTGTTCGTGTAATAAGTTTAATCAGTAGAATAATTTACCAGTTACTCACCGATCAGCTTCTTCCCCTGTTTCATGGAGGCTGAAAAGGCAGAAAAGAAAAGAGAGACCAAAGAGCACCTCCTTCCCCTAGTCAGTGAAGTCCCTCACACATCAACTCACAGCTTTACACTCTGTCCAAACAGCACTTTCTAATTATTAATTATTAATAAATTACACTAACTAAAACATTCGTAACCTGACCAATTACAAGGTAGCTGTTTGAGGGTTTTTAAACAAAGAGCTTTTTTCCCTATCCTGATTTCAGGTCCCACTCTGGACACTTGCTTTTGATTCCAAGACACTGAGGGCAGGGTGCTGCCGAATATCCAGGCCGTGTTGCTGCCCAAGAAAACCAGCGCTCCGGGCACCAAAACCAAGTCAATCTGCCAGGATTTTATCAAAAACCCAAAGGCTCTTTTCAGATCCACCCACAGTATCTGAAAGGGCTGATTACTGTCTGAAGTCTGCTGCACCCACACCTCTGTCTATCCCTCTTCATCTAGAACAACCAGCGTCATCTTCCATTCCTTTCACCATCATGTGTTTAACTCGCTTCTCCTTATAGACAGTCAGATATCAATGTAATAATGAAATGATCTGTGTCAGTGCTGGCCATTTCCCTGTCCTGATTTCAGACCCCACTCTGGACACTTGTTTCCCATTCCAGGACCTTCTTGTATAAATATTCAGCACCACCTGTCACTCAGAAACTTGTCTCAATGAACCGATCCTTTTACTGAACTTCCAACTGCTGCTGTCTATTTCTCGAGGGAAAGAGCAGCTCACTGTGTAAGGATGTGAGGGGAATGTAACCCAGCTGCTGGTGAGAAGGTCCCGTCTTATCAATCAAAAGCCTTTTATTTTACTACAGTGATTCCCAGATTCCCAGCTGGTCCATTGAGGATTTTGTTTTCACAGAAATGTCTTGTTCAATACAAATCTGATTCCAACACATCAGTAACAGGACAGAATGGGAACCTTTTAAAAGGGTGAAGCAACTATTTCAGTGGCTTCTCACTGTCCCCCTGAAGCCTGTGTGAAGGGGAATTACCAATAGTCTGTAATTTATTACTTCCACACCGAGTTTGAGTTATTTCTCGTGTGAAAGTTTGCTGAACGGAATCTTTTACTGTCAGTTACGGATGAGAAGTTGACAAAAATTGGCAAGATAAAGCTGTTCATAAAATATCACCAGCAATTTGAGTCGGTCAAAGCAAAATTGTGTTTTAAAAGTTTATTTAAACCGCTACGGGAAAATAGATTTTTATGTACTTTTCCAGTCGATCACTTCTTTTCCATCGTGAAATTGGCGGCTTTCACAAATTCAAATATTCTGCCAGGTTGACAGGTTCAGCCAATGATTTTTTGTATTTTGTGCTTCGAGGTTCTCTAATTGAATCATTCAAATAAGCTAATGGCCGTGTGGCCTAATGGATAAGGCGTCTGACTTCGGTATATTCTGTGACGTTATCAGAAGATTGCAGGCTTGAGTCCTGCCGCGGTCATTTTGACCCAAAGGGATTATGCAGGGATTTGGGGATCGAGTCGGGGACAGAACAGATTGGAAACCCGACATGGATTTATTGGGGCGAATGGCCTCCTCATGTGCTGTCACTGACTTTATGAGAAGAGGGTGACCAATCAGAAGTGGGATGGGGTTACAGCGTGCTCAAACTGCTGGAAATCCAGGTCCCTGAATGACTGAGCTGAAACTGATCAGTTTCACTGCAGGAAACACCGTCTCGGGGGAAATAACATCACAAATAATTCCATTTGACTAATTATTCAATTATAAAACAATGGGCAGATGTGAAGGTGCGATGTTACTTTTCACTGTGAGGGGAGAATCCGCCATCTGGGTAAATCAGCAACTTTATAACATCGTCTGTACGTTTGGAAAAGAAACGATGAAAGCTCTCCCCATAACCCTAGTGCGGTGGAAAGGCTTAATTCAGAGATTGGAATATAACGAGAGCACAACATAAATCATTAACTGTTATTTCCGTCATAAAACACACCCCAGCTCCCGTTCCCAGGTCACTGCTGTCCCTATGAGGCGGTGTGTGACTCTGAAAAGAGACTTTGTTTTGTGTTTCTGCAGGAAAACCACAAAGATCCTCCCAGGCAGTGAAACTCATCTTCCCAGAATCTCCATACCAGATTGAAACAGAAAACACAAAGACAGTGAGAAAGTTCCAGAGAGTTACTGAGCATTAAAACCAATGAAATAAACCAATTCCAGAGAGATGTTGGTGCAGCTTTTTCAGAGAGATTGTGGGTGGCACTTAAAAGAGCCGTTGTGTTTCGAGTGATTTCACTACATGGTGGAGTTTTACTTGGAGTTGATGTACTTGGTCACTCACTTTGTCCCTTCTCACATTCCGAGCGCTTTATTGGGTGGAAATATTTATTCAGGCAGTTTCAACAGCTCAGAGCCGACATTGAGTCAGAAACCAGAAATGGGAGTACGGGACACAGACAAGGGATTTACGCTGGACGTTTATACATCTCACTGGTTATTGGCCTCAGTTAGAGAGTTGTGTCTAATTCCATGCTCCACACTTTAGCAGGAATGTCAAGGCCATAGAGAGGGTGCAGAGGAGATTTACTGGAATGGTATCAGAAATGCAGGAATTCAGCTAATGTGGAAAGAATAGGGGTCTGGGGTGTGTGAAGCTGGGGTCCTTCTACGAGCAGAATGGCAGTTAATAGTTGTGTTCAACATTGTGAAGAGTTTTTATAAGAATAAAAAAGTTTGACTGCAATTAGACAGAGCCTTGGTGAGATCAGACATTATGGGCAGCACAGTGGTGCAGTGGTTCGTACCGCAGCCTCACAGCTCCAGCAACCCGTGTTCAATTCTGGGTACTGCCTTTGCGAAGTTTGCAAGTTTTCCCTGTGTCTGTGTGGATTTTCTCCAGGTGCTCTGGTTTCCTCCCACAAGCCAAAAGACTTGTTGGTCGGTAAATTGGCCATGATAAATTGTCCCCAGTATAGGTAGGTGGGAGGGAAGTATAGGGTCGTTGGGGATGTGGTAGCAATATGGGATTAGTGCAGGATTCGTATAAATGGGTGGTTGTTGGTCGGCACAGACTCGGTGGGCCGAAGGGCCTTTTTCAGTGCTGTATCTCTCTGTGACTCTGGCGATGTGGATGCTGATTGGGTATATCCAAGAGAGAGATCGGTAGGTTTTTGGATACTAATGGCATCAAGGGATCTGTGCTAGTGTGGTCAGATGGAGTTGATGTAGGAGATCAGCTGTGATCTTATTGAATGGCAGAGCTATTTCGATGGGCCGAATGGCCCAATCCTATTTTTTATGTAAAGTTCCATTCCTCTCAGGGAATATTTTATTTTCAAAAAGAGAAATACTGCACACACTGGAAATCTGAATAATAACAGAAGATTCTGGAAACACTCAGTAGTTCCAGCAGTATCTGTGGAGAGAGGAAGGGAGGAGCAATGTTTCAGGTCTATAGAAGGGTCACAGAACTGGACCATTAACCCGAGCTTCTCTTCACCACAGCTGTTTCCAGACTGGCTGAGTGTTTTCAGTATATTAGGCTTTTTCTTTCTGTATTTCATCCTTTTCCCATTTGAATATTTGCTGTGAAACTTCCAGCGTTGTGCTCAATTCTTTGTGTAGTTATGTTTTCTTTATTTGAAGTAATGTAAATAGTATCCTGAAATAAATTTGCCAAATGGTTGGGGAAATTGTTACAACCAGCATTTGAGCAAGTTCTCCACATGCATAGTGAAGGATTCCTTCACATTTGCAAAGACCATACAGGACTTGCATATCGATAGCAATGCCGTGTCCATGTGCCATTTGACATTGCTAGCCTAAACACCAATGTACCACTTCAGGAAGCTATAGATATTTGCACTGCAGTGCTATGTCATGGCGATCTAGACCCGTCACCATTGTGTGAATCCGTATTCATTGAACTTATGAACTCGGCAACTTGCACAGTTGCGTTCAGTTTTATTGACACCATGTATCGCTGGTGTTGCCATGGGATCCCCTCTTGGCCCAGCTCTCACAAACATCTTTGTTGGATTCCATGACAAACCTGTTTTTCAGGGAATGACACCTAACCTCCGACCTCTTGCATATTTCCAATATCTAGATGATATGTTTGCTGTATTTGAATCCGCAGCTGCATGAAATAATTTCCTTGCACGTCTTCATGGGCTCCATCCTACACTCAAATTCACCTTTGGAATGGAGCTGTCAAATGAGCTCCCTTTCCTTGATGTACTAGTTGAGAAATCTGCTAAGGGGTTCTCTACCACGGTCTACCGCAAACCTACATTCACTGGTCAATACACGCGTTGGGATTATTACAGTTCCTCGCGCTATAAGATTGGTCTCATCGGCAACCTCATAAATAGGGCTGAGCCATTTGCTCACCATGCAAGCTTGATGCTGAAATCGGGCGAATCAAAGACATCCTGCATTACAATGGCTACACTGATCAGATCATTTCTCACTGTATATCACACAAAATTATAAACGGGCTGAAGGCCGTCATTTTGAGCCCTGAAATGTGCCCAGTCTCCCTCAAATTACCCTGGAAGGGTAATATATCCCCTGTATTTCAGTAACAGGTGAAGCGAGCTGTTTCCTGCTGTAACTATGCAGGAGCAACAAGTGTGGTGTTCACCACTAACAGGATGTTGCTGTCAAGCAAAAGAGACGTCTTGCCTATCACACAAATAAGTAACGTGATATATGAATTTCAATACCAGTGTGATGCTAGGTTTCCAGACCGTACATCCCAAAACTGGCGGATTGCATCAAATAACATGTCCCTTCCGCTGTTCGCAATGGGCCCTACCCAACCAACCCGTGCTTGCAAAACTCAAAACACAGTATCCAACATGAGATGTGATTCCACAATAGGACAACATTTGCTAAATAATTCTCAGTGTGCTAAGATTTACGTTGACAACCAATTTAAGACTGTCAGTAGGGCTCACAGTGTGGTGCACTGGTGTGTACTGTAAGCTACATGTATTAATACACAGGGCCCTGTTCTTTGCAGACAGAAAGAACATGCACACATGTTGCGCCAGTTCCAGCTAAACAAAATAAGTGACAGCCATTCACTGGCTCATTCCACAGGGCAATGCCTTGACCAATCAGAGTCAAGCTGCCTGGTTTAAATTTCAAACAAAACAGGGCAGTTATCTGTCAGTTATCATAAACTGATGCATTCTGAATGGCAATGCCTCGACCAATCAGAGTTAACTTGCCAACCAATCAGCACTCTCTTCTCATACAGAAGAAAGTTGTTGTTTTCCCTGAAATTGTTATTCTTGCGGATTGCTCTGCTGAGTGCAAGACGAAAACAACAGGTGGTGGTATTCCCATGCATCTGCTGCCCTTGTCCTTCTAGGCAGTAGAGGATGCAGGTTTGGAAAGTGCTGCCTGAGTCGCCTTGGTGCATTGTTGCAGTGCATCTTGTAGATGGTACACACTGCTGCCACTGTACGTCAGTGGTGAAGGGAGTGAATGTTGTGGATGGGGTGCCAATCAAGCGTGTTGCTTTGTCCTGGATGGTGTCGAGCTTCTTGAATGTTGTTGGAGCTGCACCCATCCGGGAAAGTGGATAGTATTCCATCACACTCCAGACTTGTGCCTTGTAAATGGTGGACAGGCTTGGGGAGTCAGGAGGTGAGTTACTCACCGCATGCTTCCGACCCTCTGACCAGCTCATGTCGTCACACTATTTATAAGGCTACTCCAGTTCAGTTTCTGGTCAATGGGAATCCCCAGGAAGTTGATAGTGGGGGATTCAGCGATCGTAATGCCTTCGAATGTCAATGGGAGATCGTTAGATTCTCTCTTGTTCGAGATGGTCATTGCCTGGCACTTGTGTGGCGCGAATGTTACTTGCCACTTATCAGCCCAAGCCTGGATATTGTCCAGGTCTTGCTGCATTTCTACATGGACTGCTTCACCATCTGAGGAGTCGCGAATGGTGCTAAATTTTGCAATCATCAGTGAACATCCCCATTTCTGACCTTATGATTGAAGGAAGGTCACTGATGAAGTAGTGAAGAAGGTTGAGCCGAGGATACTACCCTGAGGAACTCCAGCAGTAATGTCCTGGAGCTGAGATGATTGACCTCCAACAATCACAACCATTTTCCTTTGTGCTCGGTACGATTCCAACCAGTGGAGAGTTTTCCTCTTGATTCCCATTGACTCCAGTTTTACTCTGGCTCCTTGATGCCATACTCAGTCAAATGCAACCTTGATGTCAAGGGCAGACACTCTCACCTCACCTCTTGAGTTCAGCTCTTTTGTCCTTGTTTGAACCAAGGCTGTAAGGAGGTCAGGAGCTGAATGGCCCTGGCAGAACCCAACTGAGCGTCACTGAACAGGTGATTGCAAAGCAAGTGCCACTTGATAGCACTGTCAATGACATCTTCCATCACTATACTGATGATTGAGAGTAGACTGTTGCGGCAGCAATTGGCTGGGTTGGATTTGTCCTGCTTTTTGTGTACAGGACATACCTGGGCAATTTTCCACATTGCCGGGTAGATGCCAGTATTGTACCTGTACTGGAGCAGCTTGGCTAGGGGCGCGACAAGTTCTGGAGCACAGGTCTTCAGTACTATTGCCGGAATATTGTCAGGGCCTGTAGCCTTTGCTGTATCCAGTGCCTTCAGTCATTTCTTGATATCACGTTGAGTGAATCGTATTGGCTGAAGACTGGCATCTGTGATGCTGGGGACTTCAGAAGGAGGCCGCGATGGATCATCAATCCGGCTCTTCTGGTTGAAGATTGTTTCAAATTCTTCATCCTTGTCTTTTGCACTGATGTGCTGGGCTCCCCCATCATTCAGGTTGGGGATATTTGTGGAGCCACCTCCTCCTGTTGGTTGTTTAATTGTCCACCACCATTCATCATTGGATGTGCCAGGGTGTAGATCTGATCCGTTGGTTGTGGGATCACTTAGCCCTGTCTATTACATGCTGCTTCTGCTGTTTGGCATGAAAGTAGTCCTGGGCTGTAGCTTCATCAGGCTGATGCCTCATTTCAAGGTATGCCTGGTGCTGCTCCTGGCATGCCCTCCTGCACTCTTCATTGAATTAGGGTTGGTCCCCAGCTTGTTGGTAATGTTAGAGTGGGGGAATATGCCGGGCCATGAGGTTATAGAATGTGGTTGACTGCAATTCTGCTGCTGCTAATGGTCCACAGCACGTCATGGATGCCCAGTTATACATTGCTAGATCTGTTCAAAATCTATCCCATTTAGCACAGTGGTGGTGGCACACAACACAATCGAGGGTATCCTCAATGTGAAGACAGGACATCATCTCCACAAGGACTGTGCAGTGGTCACTCCTACCAATACTGTCATGGACAGATGCATCTGTGGCAGGCAGATTGGTGAGGATGAGGTCAAGTATGTTTTTCCCTCTTATTAGTTCCCTCACCACCGACTGCAGACCCAATCGAGCAGCTATGTCCGTTGAGACTCGGCCAGCATGGTCCGTGGTGGTGCTACCGAGCCACTCATGGTGATGGACATTGAAATCCCCCAGCCAGACTACATTCTGTGCCCTTGCCACCCTCAGATCTCCCTCCAAGTGGTGTTCATCAGTCTCTCGCTGTCTCTTAAATAAAAGCAAAATACTGCGGATGCTGGAAATCTGAAACAAAACAAGAAATGCTGGATTCACTCTGCAGGTCTGGCAGCATCTGTGGAAAGAGAAGCAGAGTTAACATTAAGGGTCACTGACCCGAAACGTTAACTCTGCTTCTCTTTCCACAGATGCTGCCAGACCTGCTGAGTGAATCCAGCATTTCTTGTTTTTGTCACGCTGTCTCTTGCTGGTTTGCTCAGTACCATTCTCTGTCTGTTCATTTCTGAGTCCTGATAATCTCTTCCTGGTTTTCTGTGTGTCTTTCTCTGCCTTTCCTTTCTGAGTCCTGATAATGTCTCCGCGGTTTTCTGTGTGTCTTTCTCTGCCTCCCTCATTGTCGGTGCTGTTCCTCTGTGTCCTTGTGTCATTGTGCAGTGTGGGTGAGTCCGTCAGCACGTGTGTTGCTGAGTCCGGGATTCTTGAGAAATCCGACTCCAATCCAGTTTTTCTGAAAACATTGGGGAAATGAACATATTTCACTAACGGGCAGCTAAATTAAAAAACAGCAATTAGCAGAGTGGCGCAGCGGAAGCGTGCTGGGCACATAATCCAAAGGTCGATGGATCGAAATCATTCTGTGCGATTTATGTTTGGTAATAACGAAAACAGTTCATTTTCAAATCATGAAGTATTTACCCACAATAACAAGATGCTTCCAAAGGCACTCTATTGCAATCAGCTCCTTCTTTCCAGTGTACACATCAATCAGCAACAAATCACTTTTGCTCACACGAACACAAACTGCAAACACGGACCAGCCGATTCTCTCCCACTTTGTCAACCCCTTCCTGCAGAGCCTCCTCTCCACCACCAGATGGTGATGTTGGCCACAATAAAACCAGGACAAATGGTCACAGTGAGGAGACGGTCAGTGACAGAAAATAAAACAATAACAGGGAAAACCTTTACACAACAACAGAGTACATCTTTACACAACAGAAAACATATTTACACACCAGGAAATACCTTTAGGCAGCAGGGAGAATTCTCCATCTCAGTCTCGTTGTCTCTCTCTCTGTCCCTCACTTTTGCTTCCTCACAGTCTATTCTTGGTTTTCTGTGTGTTTTCTCTCTGTCCCGTTGTCAATGGTGTTACTCAGCGTCCTTGTAACATTGTGTAGCCAGGCTGAGCCTCCCAACACCTGTGTTGCTGTAATAAAAACAGAAAATGCTGGAAATAGTCAGTAGGTCTGCCAGCATCTGTGCAGAGAGAAACAGTTAGCAGTTCAGGTCTGTTTCGTTAGCTCACATTAACTTTGTTCTCTCTCCACAGATGCTGCCAGACCTGCTGATTATTTCAAGCATTTTCTGTTTATGTTTCAGATTTCCAGCATCCGCATATTTTGCTTTTGTACGTGTGTTGCAATGTCTGGGACTGTTTGAGTGCAATGCTATTGCTTTATAAACAGCGTCGAAACAAACATTTATCAAGTTAACACACAGCACTAATACACAGCTGGATATAAACAGCAGCCTGCAGCAGAGGGCGCAGTGGAAGTTTATTAACACAAATAATTCACCAACACTATATTCACTGCTATCCCCAATCACACCACGCTTCGTCTTAACACGTTTTACTCTTTATTTACATCAACTTCTTGCTTCCAATAAACACTTCAATTTGGAACACAGCTTCCAAATCACCTTTATTCACAAACCCGAACACACACCAGCCCAGACTTTTCCCTTTCTGTTAACCTATTCCAGCATCACTGCCTCTCCACCAACAGTTGTTGCTAGAATCATACAATCACAGAATGGCTGAAGCACAGGAGGCCATTCGGCCTGTCGAACCCATGCTGGGTCTCTGTTAGAGCAACTCACCTCATTTCACTCCCCAGTCAGTTCAATTTTGAAGGTGGGAAAACATCTCGAAAGAATAATTCAGGACAAAATTAATAGTCCCATGGACAAATGTGGGTTAATTCAAGAAAGCCATCATGGATTTCTTCAGGGAAAATCATGTTTAACTGTCCTGCTGGAGTTTTTATGATGAGGTAACAGAGAGGGTTGATGAGGGCAATGCTGTTGATGTGGTCGACATGGACTTTCAAAAGGTCTGGCAGTATCTCAAAGGTCACTGACCTGAAACATTAACTCTGCTTCTCTCTCCACAGATGCTGCCTGACCTGCTGAGTATTTCCAGCATTTCTTGCTTTCATTATGGCACAGAGTTCCCTTTTCAAACTTACAGAATTAACCACAATAATGTACTCTGAGATTCAAGTTGAATATCAGCCCAATATTTACACACATTATGAGTTTATAAGTTTCAGTATTAATTCCCATCGTGCATCCTAACATATACATTAGATATAACATAACATAAGAACAGAAGAAATAGGAGCAGGAGTGGGCCATTCGGCCCCTAAAGCTTGCCCTGCCATTCAGTAAGATCATGACTGATCTGCCCCAGACCTCAACTCCTCTTTCATGCCGGCTCTTCATAGCCCTCAACTCTCCAATATTTCAAAAATCTATTTACATCCTCTTTAAATGCTTTCAGTGATATCGCCTCCAATACTGTCTGGGGGAGAGAATTCCAGACATTCACTACCCTCTGAGAGAAGAAATTCCTTTGCATCTCAGTTTTAAATGAGTGTCCCCTTATTCTGTAACTATGCCACCTCGTTTGAGATTCCCCCACTAGTGGAAACATTTTCTCAACATCGACCCTGTTAATAAAAACAAGAAATGCTGGAAATACTCAGCAGGTCTGGCAGCATCTGTGAAGAGAGAAGCAGAGTTAATGTTTCAGGTCAGAGACCCTCCTTCACCCTGTTAAGCCCCCTCAGAATCTTGTACGTTTCAAAAAGATCACCCCTCATTCTTCTAAACACGAATGAATAACCTGTTTAGCCGTTCTTCATAAGTCAACCCCTTCATCCCAGGAATCAGCTGAGTGAATCGCTTTTGAACTCCTCCAATGCCAGTATATCCTTTCTTAAGTCTAAATCTCAAGTGCAATGTCAGATTGAGAGAATCTGAAAGATAGTATAACCTGAGATACAAACTGAGAATTCAGTTTAAAACTCCCCCGGATTGTGAAACTGAAAGATACAATAGCAATTCAATTTGTATAGACTGTGCTTTGGATCGTATTCCAGCCCTCATACACTATCAGACTGAAAGATACTGTAGCAATTCCATTAGTGCAGACTCAGCTCTACATTACAGAGCAGGGAACATATTTAAACAACCGGGAACAATTTTACATAAGATGGATCATATTTACACAACTGATAAAATCTTTACCCAACAGGGAACCATTTTACACAATAACAGAGAAAATCTTTACACAACAGCGAATATAGTTACACAACAGAGAACATATTACACAGCAGGAAATATCTTTAAAAGAACAGAGGGAACATCTTTGCACAACAGAGAACACAATTACATAAATCATCAGTCTTTCGCTGTCTCTTGCTGGTTTCCTCAGTACCTTTCTCTGTCTGTTCCCTTCTGGATCCTGATAATCTCTTCCTGGTTTTCTGTGTGTCTTTCTCTGCCTGCCTCATTATCGGTGCTGTTACTCTGTGGCCTTGTGTCATTGTGCAGTGAGGGTGAGTCCGTCAGCACGTGTGTTGCTGAGTCCGCGATTCTTGAGAAATCAGACCACAATCCTATTTTGATAAAAACATTGGGGAAATGAACATATTTTACTAACAGGCAGCTAAAATTTAAAACAGCAGTTAGCACAGTGGCGCAGCGGAAGCGTGCTGGTCCCATAACACAAAGATCGATGGATCGAAACCATTTTCTGCTATTTATACTGTCGTAACACAAACAGTTTACTTTCAAAACATCAAGTGTTTCCCCAGAATAACAAGATGCGCTCGATTGCAATCAGCTTCTTCCTTCTGGTGAACACATCAATCAGTAACAAATCACTTTTGCTCACACGAACACAAACTGCAAACACGGACCAGCCGATTCTCTCCCACTTTGTCAACCCCTTCCTGCAGAGCCTCCTCTCCACCACCAGATGCTGATGTTGGCCACAATAAAACCAGGACAAATGGTCACAGTGAGGAAACGGTCAGTGACAGAAAATAAAACAATAACAGGGAAAACCTTTACATAACAACAGGGTACATCTTTACACAACAGAAAACATATTTACACACCAGGAAATACCTTTAGACAACAGGGATAACACAATCATACAAATGCCTTGTTTCTCCATCTCAGTTTCGTTGTCTCTCTCTCTCCGTTCCTCACTTTTGCTTCCTCACAGTCGATTAGTTTTCTGTGTGTTTTTCTCTCTGTCCCGTTGTCGATGGTGTTACTCAGCGTCCTTGTAACATTGCGTAGCCAGGCTGAGCCTCCCAGCACCTGTGTTCTAGAACATAGAACATAGAACAGTACAGCACAGTACCGGCCCTTCGGCCCACGATGTTGTGCCGAAACTTTAACCTACTCTAAGATCAAAACTACCTGCATACCCTTCATTCTACTATCATCCATGTACCTATCCAAGAGACGCTTAAATGTATCTGCTTCTACTACCACCGCTGGCAGTGCATTCCACGCACCCACCACTCTCTGTGTAAAGAACCTACCTCTGACATCTCCCCGAAACCTTCCTCCATCACCTTAAAATTATGCCCCCTGGTGATAGCCCTTTCCACCCTGGGAAAAAGTCTCTGGCTATCCACTCTATCTATGCCTCTCATCATCTTGTACCTCTCTATCAAGTCACCTCTCATCCTTCTTCGTTCCAATGGGAAAAGCCCAAGCACCCTCAACCTTTCTTCGAAAGACATGCCCTCCAGTCCAGGCAGCATCCAGATAAATCTCCTCTGCACCCTCTCTAAAGCTTCCACATCCTTCCTATAATGAGACGACCAGAACTGAACACAATATTCCAAGTGTGGTCTAACCAGGGCTTTATAGAGCTGCAGCATAACATCGCGGCTCTTAAACTCAATCCCCCTGTTAATGAAAGCCAACACACCATATGCCTTCCTAACAACCCTATCAACTTGGGTGGCAACTTTGAGCGATCTATGGACATGGGCCCCAAGATCCCTCTGTTCCTCCACACTACCAAGAATCCTGTCTTTTAGCCTGTATTCTGCATTCAAATTCGACCTTCCAAAATGAAACACTTCACACTTTTCCAGGTTGAACTCCATCTGCCACTTCTCAGACCAGCTCTGCATCCTGTCAACTTCCTGTTGCAACCTACAACAGCCTTCCACACCATCCACAACTCCAGCAACCTTCTTGTCATCGGCAAACTTGCTCACCCAGACTTCCACTTCCTCATCCAAGTCATTTATAAAAATCACAAAGCGCAGAGGTCCCAGAACAGATCCCTGCGGAACAACACTGGTCACTGAGCTCCAGGCTGAATACTTTCCATCTACTACCACCCTCTGTCTTCTATGGGCCAGCCAATTCTGTATCCAGACAGCCAACTTTCCCTGTATCCCATGCCTCCTTACTTTCTGAATGAGCCTGCCATGGGGAACCTTATCAAACGCCTTGCTGAAATCCATATACACCACATCCACTGCTCTTCCTTCATCAATGTGTTTTGTCACATCTTCAAAGAATTCAATAAGGCTTGTGAGGCATGACCTGCCCCTCACAAAGCCATGCTGACTGTCTCTAATCAAACTATGCTTTTCCAACTAATCATAAATCCTGTCTCTCAGAATCCTCTCCAATAATTTGCCCACTACCTACGTAAGACTGACTGGTCTATAATTCCCAGGGTTATCCCTATTCCCTTTCTTGAACAAGGGAATAACATTTGCCACCCTCCAATCATCTGGTACTACTCAAGTGGACAGTGAGGACGCAAAGATCATCGCCAAAGGCGCGGCAATCTCTTCCCTCGCTTCCCTTAATATCCTTGGGTATATCCCGTCTGGCCCCAGGGACCTATCTGTCCTCATGTCTTTCAAAATTTCCAGCACATCCTCCCTCTTAACATCAACCTGTTTGAGCATATCAGCCTGTTTCACGCTGTCCTCACAAACGACCAGGTCCCTCTCACTGGTGAATACTGAAGCAAAGTATTCATTTAGGACCTCCCCTACGTCCTCCGACTCCAGGCACAAGTTCCCTCCACTATCCCTGATCGGCCCTACCCTCACTCTGGCCATCCTCTTGTTCCTCACATAAGTGTAGAACGCATTGGGATTTTCCTTAATCCTGCACGCCAAGACCTTTTCATGTCCCCTTCGAGCTCTCCTAAGTCCATTCTTCAGTTCCTTCCTGGCTAACTTGTAACCCTGCAGAGCCCTGTCTGATCTTTGCTTCCTCAACCTTAAGTAAGCTTCCTTCTTCCTCTTGACCAGCTGTTCCACATTTCTTGTCATCCAAGGTTCCTTCACCCTACCATCCCTTTCTTGCCTCATGGGGTCAAACCAATCCAGCAGTCTCAGCAAGTGCTCCCTAAACAACCTCCACATTTCTGTTGTGCATTTCCCTGAGAACATAAGTTCCCAATTTATGCACCCCAGTTCCTGCATAATAGCATTGTAATTCCCCCTCCCCCAATTAAATATTTTCCCATCCCGTCCACTCCTGTCCCTCTCCATGACTATAGTAAAGGTCAAGGAGTTGTGATCACTATCACCGAAATGCTCTCCCACCGAGAGATCTGCCACCTGGCCTGGTTCGTTGCCAAGCACCAAATCCAACATAGCCTCCCCTCTAGTCGGCTTATCTACATATTGAGTCAGGAAACCTTCCTGGACACACCTGACAAAAACTGCTGCATCCAAACTATTTGCACTAAGGAGGTTCCAATCAATATTAGGGAAGTTGAAGTCACCCATGACAACAACCCTGTTACTTCTGCACCTTTCCAAAATCTGCCTCCCAATCTGTTCCTCCGTGTCTCTGTTGCTATTGGGGGGTCTGTAGAAAACTCCCAATAAAGTGACTGCTCCTTTCCTGTTTCTGACTTCCACCCATAATGACTCAGTAGACAAACCCTCCTCGAGGACCTCCCTTTCTGCAGCTGTGCTACTATCCCTGATTAACAATGCCATTCCCCCACATCTTTTACCTCCCTCCCTATTCCTTTTGAAACATCTAAACCCCGGAACATCCAACATCCATTCCTGCACCTGTGATATCCAAGTGTCCGTAATGGCCACAACATCGTAGCTCGAAGTACTGATCCATGCTCCAAGTTCATCACCCTTATTCCTGACACTTCTTGCATTAAAATAGACACACTTCAACCCATCATACTGGCTGAAACTTTGCCCTGTCAACTGTCTAACCTTTCTCACAGACTCTCTGCACTCAGTATCTGCCTGTTCAACAGCTACCCCATCCACTTATCCATAGCTCCGGTTCCCATCCCCCTGCCAAACTAGTTTAAACCCTCCCGAAGAGCTCTAGCAAACCTCCCGCCCAGGATATTGGTGCCCCTCCAGTTCAGATGCAACCCGTCCTTCTTATGCAGGTCCCACCTTCCCCAGAAGGTATCCCAATGATCCACATAACTGAAGCCCTCCCTCCTACACCAGCTCTGTAGCCACGTGTTCAGCTGCACTCGCTCTCTGTTTCTAGCCTCACTCGCACGTGGCACCGGTATCAATCCTGAGATTACTACTCTGCTCATCCTGCCTTTTAACTTCCAACCTAACTCCCTATATTCGCTTTTCAGGTCCTCATCCCTTTTCCTAGCTATGTCATTGGTACCGATGTGTACCACGACTTCTGGCTGCTCCCCCTCCCCCTTAAGAATCCTGTGGACTCGATCTGAGACATCCTTGACCCCGGCACCCGTCAGGCAACATTCCATCCGGGAGTCTCGTTCGCGACCACAGAACCTCCTGTCTTTTCCTCTAACCATTGAATCTCCTATCACTATCGCTCTCCTATTCTCCCCCCTACCCTTCTGAGCCACAGAGCCAGGCTCAGTGCCAGAGACCTGGCCGCTGTGGCTTTCCCCTGGTAGGCCCCCCCACAACCGTATCCAAAACAGAATACTTATTGTTGAGGGGAACGGCCACAGGGGATCCCTGCACTGTGTGCCTATTCCCTTTCCCTCCCCTGACGGTCACCCAGCTACCTTTATCCTGTGAGTTAGGTGTCAGTGCTTCACTATAACTGCTCTCTATCATCCCCTCTGCCTCCCGCATGATCCGAAGTTCATCCAGCTCCAGCTCCAGTTCCCGAACGCGCTCTGTGAGGAGCTGGAGTTGGGTGCACTTCTCACCGGTGAAGTCAGCAGGGAAACAAGTGGTGACCCTTACCTCCCACATCCTGCAAGAGCAGCATGCAACTGCCCTAGCTTCCATCCACTTTGCTCGAAATTGACAACAGAGAATAAAAAAAATATAAAGGAAAACCTTACCTTACCAAACCCTCCACGCAAGAGTCCATTTTTTTGGTTGGAGGAGGAGGATGGGTGGGAGGCACTACACGTGTAGCGTTTCGGGTTTAGCCACTGCCCGAATATATAAGTTCACTTACCCAGCAGTCCCCATGTCCGCGTCGGCAGAATCGCCAGGTGAATCGCCACTTTATAGTGAAATTTAGCTTCCCGGCTGCCCCCTGGCTCGCACTATCATCTGCAGCCTGCAGCAGAGGGCGCAGTGGAAGTTCATTAACACAAATAATTGACCAGCACAATATTTACTGCTATCCACAATCACACCACGATTCATCTTAACACGTTTTAATCTTAATTGACATCAACTTCTTGCTTCCAATAAACATTTCAATTTGGAACACAGCTTCCAAATCACCTTTATTCACAAACCCGAACACAAGCTGCAAATGCTGCAAACACACACCAGCCCAGACTTTCCCCTTTCTGTCAACCCATTCCTGCATCACTGCCTCTCCAACAGCAGTTGTTGCTAGAATCATACAATCAAAGAATGGCTAAAGCACAGAAGGAGGCTATTCGGCCTGTCGAACACATGCTGGCTCTCTGTTCGAGCATCACACCTCGTCTCACTCCCCAGTCAGTTCAATTTTGGTGGTGGGAAAACTTCTCAAAAGGATAATTCGGGACAAAATTAATAATCCCATGGACAAATGTGGGTTAATTCAAGAAAGCCAGCATGGATTTCTTAAGGGAAAATCATGTTTAACTGTCCTGCTGGAGTTTTTTGATGAGGTAACAGAGAGGGATGATGAGGGCAATGCTGTTGATGTGGTGTACATGGACTTTCAAAAGGTCTTGCAGCATCTGAAAGGTCACTGACCTGAAACATTAACTCTGCTTCTCTCTCCACAGATGCTGCCAGACCTGCTGAGTATTACCAGCAATTTTTGTTTATATTTCAAATTTCTAGCATCTGCCATATTTTGTTTTTATTGACTTTCAAAAGGAGTTTGATACAATGCAACACAACAGACTTGTGAGCACACTTATAACTCATGGAATAAAAGGGACTCTCGTAACATGGACATGGAATTGGCTGAGTGACAGGAAACAAAGAGTAGTGATCAATGGATGTTCTTCAGGCTAGAGGAAGGTTTGTAGTGGAGTTCCCCAGGAGTTAGTGTTGGGACCCTTGCCTTTCCTGATATATATTAATGACCTAGACCTTGGTGTACAAGGCAGAATTTCAAAGTTTATGGATGATACGAAAATTGGAAGCATTGTGAACTGTAAGGATGATTGTGTAGAACTTCAAAAGGACATAGACAAGTTGGTGGAATGGGAGGACAGATGACAGGTGAAGTTCAATGCAGAGAAATGTGAATTGATTCATTTTGGTAGGAAGAACATGGAGCGACAATATAGAATAAAGGGTACAATTCTAAAGGGGGTGCAGCAGCAGAGGGACCTGGGGGTATAAGTCATTGGTTGAGAGAGCGGTTAATAAAGCATACAGTATCCTCGGCTTTAGTGATAGAGGCATAGAGTACAAGAACAAGGAGGTCATGTTGAACTTGTATAAGATACCAGGCTCAGCTGAAGTACTGCATCCAGTTCTGGGTACCACACTTTAGGAAAGATGTGAAGGCATTGGAGAGATTATGGAAAAGATTCATGAGAATGGTTCCAGGGATGAGGAACTTCAGTTATGAAGATAGATTGGAGAAGTTATGACTGTTTTCTTTGGAGAAAAGAAGGCTAAGAGGAGATTTCATCGTGGTATTCAAAATGATGAGGGGTGTGGACAGAGTGGATCGGGAGAAACTGTTCCCACTTGTGAAAGGATCGAGAACGAGAGAGCACAGATTTAATGTATTTGGTAAAAGAAGCAAAAGCGATATGAGGAAAAACTTTTTCACACAGCGAGTGGTTAAAGTATGAACTGCCTGAGAATGTGATGGAGGCAGGTTCAATTCAAGCATTCAAAGGGGAATTAGACTGTTATCTGAAAAGGAAGAATGTGCAGGATTCTCGGGAGAAGACGGGGAAGTGACTTGAGGTGTATTGCTCATTTGGAGAGTCAGTGCATACACGATGGGCCAAATGGCCTCCTTCTGTGCAGTAACAATTGTGTGATTATGTGATTCCAATATTCAAGTCATTTCTATATATGGTGGTCTTGACACTGACCCTTGTGGACATCACTGTCCACCATCTTCCATTCTGAAAAACAACCAAATATCACAACTCACTTTTTTTGATATTTCATCCATTTTTAAATCTAAGCAGATACTGACCCTCCTATTCCAGGAGCCTCAGTTTTGTTACCCAGCCTTTTATGTGGCAGTTTGTCAAACGCTTTCTTAAAATCCAAATAGACAACATCCATTGCTTTCCCTTCATCAACCTTGTCTGTTACTTCATCAAAAAAATACAGTTATTTATTAATAGATGCAGCACAGAAACAGGCCATTCGGCCCATCAAGTGTGTGCCAACCAACAACCACCCATTTATACTAATCCGACATTAATCCCATGTTCCCTCTCACATCCCCACCATCTGCTGCCACCAACCTAAACTCGGGGCAATTTACAATGGCCAATTGACCTATCAATCTGCAAGTCCTTTGGCTGTGGGAGGAAACTGGAGAACCCGGCGGAAACCCACGCAGTCACAGGGAGAACTCAAACTGCGCACAGACATTACCCAGAACTGAGTACGAGTCGCTGGAGCTGTGAGGCTGCGGTGCTGAACACTGATCGCCCAAAATGACCGTGGCAGGACTAGAAACTACAATCTTGTGAAAACTTCGTTAATTACACAGAAATCAAACGCCTTATCCATTAGGCCACACCGCCAGTACAGAAGATGCCGAAAGGTGCTGAACCTCTCAGTTTTCGGTCCACCCAAACCAAGTTCAAGGCCTGAATTTTGAACCGATGGCCTCATCAGTTCTGTGAATAATACAATGATTTAATAGACAATGTTATGAAACATTCCTGCCCATAAATCTTGGTAACAGAGAGTGTGTGGATCTCCTGACTCAGAATGTTTAATGGATACAGTCCTCAGATCCGACAAGGAACCCCTGAACATCCACAGTAAAGACAGTGTGGATGAGGAAATGTGAGAGCCGGGAGCTAAAACTCAGGGACGGCCGAGCTCTCCTGTCATTGAGCTTGTGTGTCTGCTCTGCTCGCCGCACTTCCGGCTCTACTTTGTTTCCAATGAAAAGATGAAAAGGGCCGTTCGGTTTTCCTCTCACTGAGAGCGTGTTTCACTCGGGTTAATATAACCCGGGACATTTGCTGCTGAAATGAATTCTGCAAGGTCCCAGCAAACACACAGGCTCCCTCCTTTCTCCCCTCTTTCTATCGGATTGTTTTACCAGGAGGGGCTCAATAATAAAAAACCCCCTGCAGGGAATGACCGCAAATTGAGCATCTAAATGGGGCAAGTGGGCAGCTTTCTGGGTTCTGGGTTCCCCCTACCCCGCCCCTCCCTCCCTCCAGTCCAAGCCCCTCTTCACTTTCTTTGGGACTTTGATGAGGGTGAAATGTGGAAAGTTCCCATTGATGTTTGAATGCTGAATTGCTGCAAAGATCTGCGCACGCGCGACATAGCCCCGCCCCCCAGTGGGACGTCACAATGAGGATTGGAGCGCATGCGCATCCTTTCCCAAACCCAGTCTGTGAGGCCATTCACTCAATCATGGGAAGATGCTTTAAATCAGCTGCTAATGGAGACTTCCCGGGCCCGGGGGAAGGGAACAAACAGCATCTGCTTCCAGCAGCCACTGCGCGGAGCGTGTCCGCACATGTGCTCAGAGATTAGCATTGAGTGGTGGGAAGTTGAGGGGGAGTCGGGGAGTGTTTGTAACAGACACTGTGGAACAGGAGCTGCTCCTGGAACATGGAGTGAGCCGGGGACACGGGGAAGGGACAGTTCATTCTCGGACAGTGTCTGTACAGGCTCAGGGAGACACAATGGGAAGAAATCACTATTGAAAATCACTGACAATTTCACCACCCAAAGGAGAGGGAATTTTCCTGCTTTAGTTCCAGTCTCTCACTGTTTGTTGGATCGTGATCAGTGGGGGGAAAATAGCCGCAAAATAACGATGTGGACAGTTAGACAAAGAACATTTATTGCAGATACCAGGTGAGAAGTGTGAAAGGCACATTTTAAATAGTGGCTGCTTGTTTTTCCGTTGAAATAGAAATGTGAATGTGTAAAGGTCACTGCTCCATCGGACAGTCCCAGTCATTGAGCAGTGCAGGGCTTGTGTTGTTTCTGAATGTCACAAAATTGTTGTCAAACCACTGCAAACACCTGGCAAACAGAAGCTGAATGCTGCAGCACTGCAGTGGAGTCAGACACTGACACTGTTTGTGTTCCTGGTTTTCATTTCGCGATTGTTCATAATGATTATTATTGGGACGATTACATTGATCGTTTTTGTATCTTCTGCCTCACCAGTTCTTTCATTCCTGCAGGAAAATACATGAAGGAACCTGACTGGATGTGGTGATTCTTGGACACAAAGAAAAGTGCAGCGAGCTCGTTCCAACACACAGTCGGTACAGGATCACTCCCAAAGCACAGAGATACTGTGAGCTCATCAGTTCCACTGGAACAAATAAAAGAAGTCGTCAGACAGACACTGATCCCAAAGTCGAGAGACACATTTTCAATCCAACAGTCAAACAACAGCAGGACAGACAGAAGTTGTTTCCATTTCACTCCAATTCAGTACAACTGACAGGTTGATACATCAATCACAGTCCAAAACCAAACCCACTATCAGATTTCAATAAACTCTGTCACCATGGTTACATTTTAAATATAAAACTTGAAACAGAACAGACAAAATTTACCTGATTGAAAGGTACAGAATGAATGCAAGGAGGCGTCAAGGGGATTTGGACAGGGTAAGTGAATGGGCAAGAACATGGCAGATGGAATATAATGTAAAAAAGTGCGAAGTTCTCCACTTTGGTAGAATAAACAGAAAGACAGAGTATTTCTTAAATGGTGAGAGGCTGGGAAGTGTCGATGTCCAAAGGGACCTGGGTGTCCTTGTTCATGAGACACTAAAAGCTAGTGTGCAGGTGCAGCAAGCAATTAGGAAGGCAAATGGTATGTTGTCTTCATTGAAAGCGTATTTGAGTACATGGTTAAACATGTACTGCTTCAATTGTATAAAGACTAGCTGAGACTGCACCTGGAGTATTCTGTACTATTTTGGTTTCCTTATTGAAGGAAGGATAGACTTGTCACAGAGGGAGTGCAACAGAGATTCACCGGACTAATCCCCTGGGATGGTGAGATTGTCTTATGATGAGAGACTGCAGAAACTGGGCCGAAATTCTCTGGAGTTTCGAAGAATGAGAGGTGATCACATTGAAACTTACAAAATTCTTACAGGGTGTGACAGGGCAGATATGGATAGGATGTTTCCTCCGTCTAGTGAGTGTAGAACAAGGGGACACAGTCTCAGAATAAGGACAGGCCATTTGAGACTGAGATGAGCAGGAATTTCTCTACTCAGAGGGTGAAATATCTGTGGAATTCTTTATCCCAGAGGGCTGTCGAAGATCAATCATTGAACATATTCAAGACAGAAATCGATAGATTTCTAAATACTAACGGGATCAAGGGATATGGAGATAGCAGGGAAAAATGGCGTAGAAGTAGATGATCAGTCACGATCTGTTTGAATGTTGGAGCAGGCTTGATGGGCTGAATGGCCTAATGCCCCAATTTTCTATCATCCTTTGAATCCCAATAATGTACATCAGAACGTTAGACCAAGTTATGCATTACATACCAGTTCAAAAATCCCACAGAGATTAAGACTGAAAGATACAGTATCAATTCCATTACTACAAAATGAAGGACTTGGAGCTTGCAGACCAGCCCATGTATAAGATTGAAAGTTATATTTTCATTCACAATCGTTTTCGCAGAGCTAAATATTGAATACCAATCCACAACTTGCACAGGACTACCAAATAAAACCTACAACTGTAAAATGCAGTTAATCCATATTTTAAATTAAACACAAGGCAAATAAATATTGATACATTAAGAGAGCAGGGAACAGTGAGAGCAGGCGTCAAAAAAGGCAAAGGAATCCTCAATTAATGGGAGAACACTGAATGGTGCAGAGGAAGTGAGGGACGTTGGATTGAATGTCCACAGATCCCTGAAGTAGCAGTACATGTCAATAAGGTGGTTCAGCAGGGATATGGAATACTTTCCTTTATTAACTGAGGTATAGAATATAAGGGTGACCTGGGTGTCCATGTCAATAAGTCACTGACAGCGAACATGCAGGTGCAGCAAGCAATTAGGAAGGCTAATAGTATGTTAGCCTTTATCACAAGAGGATTTCAGTACAGGATTAGGGAATTCATGCTTCAATTGTATCGAACCTTGGTTAGACCGCACTTGGAGTACTGTGTGCAGTTTTGGTCTCCTTACCTTAGGCAGGATATTATTGCCATGGAGGGAGTTCAACGAAGGTTCATCAGACTTGTTCCTGGGATGGTGGGACTGTTCTATGAAGAGAGATTGGGGAAACTGGGACTGTATTCTCTAGAGTTTTGAAGAATGAGAGGTGATCCCACTGAAACCCACAAAATATTTAAAGGACAGTCAGGGTAGATGCAGCTAAGATGTTTCATCTGGTTGGGGAGTCGAGAACCAGGGGACGAAATTTCAAAATAAGGGGCAAGCCACTTAGGACAGAGATGAGGAGAAATGCTGTTCCTCAGAGGGTTGTGAATCTTTGGAATTCTGTAACCCAGAGGGCTGTGGAAGCTCAGTCATTGAGTCTGTTTAAAGCAGAGATTGATAGATTTCTAAATACAAATGACATAAGGGAATATGAGGAAAGGGTGGGGAAAAGGGCATTGAAGTGGATGATCAGCCATGATCATATTGAATGGTGGGGTAGGCTCGATGGGCTGAATGGCCGACTCTTGCTCCTATGTTCCGATGTTCCTAATTCCACATGATCGGCGAGACACAGCCTCAGGCCGACTTGTCGGGTGTTGCAAACAGATAACACTGCTTCTGATCTTCACCAGAACAGAGAGTGAGATGTAACATTGATCATCAAACAAACTGTGAGAGAATACAACAGAATAAAACACATGGAGAGACACTGTGGAATAACAAATTGATTTGATTGGAATGTTGAATTTTGATTGGAATGGATAAAACACCAGAAACAGCAGATTAAATTGGGATTCTCATCATTATATTGATCTGAGACAGAAAAGAGAGACTGATGGGAAGAAGGAAGAATGGGACTGTTCAGTTTTTTTGAGTTTTTCACTCACCCATGAAAGCTGATTAAAAAAAGATGCAAATAACAGAGAATTTCACCAAAAAGGGAGTTTAAATGCTGCCGAAACCTTGGATCGAAGGATGCCCCAACAGATCACCTGTTTAACTGTCTTCTCACTGGGGGATTTCAATCAGTGAGCAATATTATTCTCTACCTTTTTTTTGTTAAATGAACCCAGAACTGTCACTTAGAGTTAATATCTGCATTCCGACTCCTGAATATTTTCTGGACACATTTCCTGCTGAAAGAACTAAGAACTCTTTTCTAATTTACACAATACTATATACACATTCATCAAACCTCTTAAGCTAGCATCCTTGGTGCTGCTCTCTCTTCTCCCAAACCTCATCTCATGTGACTGTTCCATCATCACTCTGACAGCGGGAGGGGTTGATCCCACTATCTTCAGCATTAACCCTTTACATCATTATACCACACTGTCTGTCCAAACAAATGGGTGGAGGGAACTTCCTTCATTTATTCAAACAGCAACAGCCGCCACTTGAAAATCAACTCAAAGCCATCAGAGAGAGAGAGAGAGAGAGAGTGTCAGAGAACTTCCTGCATCCAGTCCTGACCCTGTCACACTCAGCAGCTGCTCACCCAGACCCCACTCTCATCAACACTGAACATTGTTACAGAGACCCTTCAAATAATGTTTATAAAAGGCGGAAACATTCAAAGTTCATTGCAGCCGGATTGAATGGAAAAAAGTTTAATATCTTCTCACCGTCTCTCAATACCCACGAGACATAGGTTTTCTTATTTGGTTCCTTTGATTTTTCTTGTTCCTGATTGACAAATATTCCAAACCTCGGATCAGCCCTCCCACTTGCGTCATGTCCCAGTCTCGGTTGAAAGCAACACATAACGACACAAACACTCTGAAACATACAACGCGGTCACACTTTCCTTCAGTGAGATTGATGTCGAGCTGTTTTCCAGATTGACTGTAACTGTGAACAAATTTGTATCAAAGAAGTTGCCTTTGGCGTATCAGCACTGAATTTCTCGACAAGGAGGAACAGCCATTCCAAACTCACATCCTTCACAAAGGCTGTTTTCTCCTGTGACTGAAATTCATCATGTAATTTGAATTCCAAGTTCAAGTTCACAAAACAGAGATGGAAATGATTGAAAAGGAAACTTCTGAAGCATATCACAAATGTGAAATAAGGCTCTGTTGGGTGTTGAACCCAGGCTCGTCTATTTACTAAACAGATACTTTAACCAACTAAGCTACAGAGGCAGATCACAAAAGCTTGCGTAGTTGAAATCAGAGGAGGATCTGTTTATTCTCATCACACTTCTCCACTGGTCACAACATATTTTAACTTTTCCTACTTACTGATGCAGTCATGCACTCTATTTTCCCAAAACTGAGAATGGAGGTGGAGGGGCGACATGATAGAGGTTGACAAAGTTATGAGTGGCAGAGACAGAGTGGATAGTCAAAAGCTTTTTCACAGTGTGGCAGAGTCAGTTACGAGTGGACATCGGTTTAAGGCGAGAGTGGCAAAGTTTAGAGGGGATGTGCGAGGCAAGTTCTTCACACAGAGGGTGGTGAGTGCCTGGAACTTGCTGCCGGGGAATGTGGTGGAAGCAGGGAAGATAGCGACGTTTAAGAGGCATCTTGACAAATACATGAATAGGATGGGAAGAGAGGGATACGGTCCCCTGAAGTGCAGAAGGTTTTAGTTTAGACAGGCATCAAGATCGGCGCGGGCTTGGAGGGCCGAATGGCCTGTTCCTGTGCTGTCCTGTTCTTTGTTCTTTGTTGACAGATGTGGTCACCCCACAGCTTAAGTGTATGCAGGGAGAGAGGGAATGGGTGACCACCAGGCAGTCAAAAAGAATCAGGCAGGTAGTGCAGGACACCCCGAGTGCGTCTCATTCTCCAGCACGTATTCAGTTCTGAATACAGAGGACAATGATGCTTCACCTGGGGAGTGCAGCCGGAGCCAAGTCCATGACACCATGGGTGACTCAGCTGCAAAGGGGAGTACAGGGAAGACTGGAAAATCCATAGTGATAGGTGATTCAATCGTCAAGGGAACAATCAGGTGTTTCTTTGGCCACAGACGTGAATCCAGGAATAGGGTGTTGGCTCCCTGGTGCCAGGGTCAAGGATGTCATTGAGCAGTTACAGAGCATCCTGAAGGGGGAGGGTGAACAGCCAGCAGTGGTAGTCCACATCAGAACCAACAACATAGGTAGATATATGGATGTTGTGCTGCAGTCAGAACTTTGGGAGTGAGGTAAGAAATTCGCAAGCAGGACATCAAAAGTAATAATCTCCAGATTACTCCCAGTGCCACGTGCAAGTGAGTACAGGAATAGATGGATAAGCCAGATGAATGTACAGGAATAGATGGATAAGACAGATGAACGTGTGGCTGGAAAAATGGTGCAGGAGGGAGGACTTTAGATTTTTGGGACAGGTTGGACGGGTTGCACCTGAACCGAGCCAGGACGGAGTTCCTTGCAGGATGTTTTGCTAGTGCTATTGGGAAGGGTTTAAACTAGTTTGGCAGGGAGATGGGGACTGGAAGGTAGAGTCAGATGGGACAAAATCAGAAATAAAAATGGAAGGCAGAAAATTAATGGAGTCTGGAAGAGAGAGGAAACACTGATTAGCAAATTCAAAACAACAAATGTTGGCAGTGCTCATGGATATCTAAATCAATGCAAGGAGTATAGCAAATGAAACAGATGAGCTCAGGGCACAGTTAGACACATGACAGTATGATATCATAGCTATTACAGAAACATGGCAAAAGGAGGGACAGGCATGGCAGCTCAATTTTCCTGGTTACAGGGTTTTCAGACGTGAGAGAGAAGGGGATAAAAAAGGAGGGGGAGTGGCAATTGTGGTCAAAGAAACTATTACAGCTGTGAGGAGGGATGATATGTTGGAAGGTTTATCAAATGAGACCGTATAGATTGAGCTGAGGAACAAAAAAGAGGCAATCACACTGCTGGGAGTGTACAATAGACCCCTAAACAGTCAGAGGGAGATGGAAGAGCAGATATGTAGACAAATATCTGAGAAGTGCAAGAACAATAGGGCAGTAATAGTCGGGGATTTGTACCACCCCAACATTAACTGGGATACTTTTTGTGCAGAGGGAATTGAGGGAGCAGAATTCTTGAGGTGCATTCAGGAGTACTTTTTTAGCCAATATGTAGCAAGTCCAACAAGAGAGGGTGATGTTTTAGACTTAGTTTTAGGAAATGAGGAGGGGCATGTGGAAGGAGCGGTAGTGGGACAGCAATTTGGTGGTAGTGATCATAATTCAGTCAGTTTTAATATAATTATGGAAAGGACAAGGACAGAACAGGAGTTAGAGTTCTCAAATGGGGCAAGACCAACTTTATTAAGCTGAAGTGTGATTTACCGAAAGTGGATTGGAAACAGGTACTTGACGGTAAATCAGTGTCAGAGCAGTGGTAAGAATTCAAAGGGGAGATTCAAGGGGTTCGGAGTCAACATGTTCCCTCAAAGAAAAAGGGTGGGAAGGCCAAATCTAGAGCCCCATCGATGTCAAGGAGTTTACAGGTATAATAAGGTAGTAAAGGAAAGTTTATGCCCAACACAGAGAACTGAATACTACAGAAAGCCGAGAAGAGTATAGAATGTGGAGGGGGGAAATCAACATTAAAATTAGGAAAGTTAAGCGAGAGCATTAAAGAATATTGGCAATCAAAATCATGGTGAACCCAAAGATGTTTTATCAATACATTGAGAGTAAAAGGATAAATAAGGAAAGAGTAGGGCACAGAAAAGACCAAAAAGGTAACCTATGTGTAGAGCAGAAGATGCTGGCACTGTTCTGAATAAATACTTTGCATCTGTCTTCACAAAAGAGGGGGAAGATGCATATATTGTAGATAAGGAAGAGGGGTGTGAAGTATGGATGTGATCCATACAGAGGGAGAGAGGACATATTAATGGGATTAGTGTATATGAAAGTTGATAAATCACGAGCGCCGGATGGAATGCACCTCAGGCTGTTAAAAAGAAGCAAGAGAGGAAATAGCAGAAGAGCTGATCATCATTTTCCAGACCTCACTGGATACAGGTGTGGTGATGGAGGATTGGAGGACTGCTAACGTTGTACCTTTGTTTAAAAAGGGAGTGAGGGAGACCAAATAATTACAGGCCAGTCAGTCTAACATCAGTAGTGGGCAAATTATTGGAATCTATTCTGAGAGGCAGGATAAAATGTTACTTCGATAGGCACAGATTAATCAAGGATAGTCAGCATGGATTTGTTAAGGGAAGATCTTGTCTAACCAACTTGATCGAAATTTTGAAGAATTAAGAAGGAAGATAGATGAGGGTAGTGCAGTTGATGTAGTCTACATGGATGTAAATGTAGGGGGTATGAGTTTGCAGATGGCACAAAGATTGGCTATGTGGTAAATAGCAAGGAGGATGGCTGCAGGCTGCAGGAAGATCTTCATGGTCTGGTCAGATGGACAGAAAAATGGCAAATGGAATTCAATTCAGAAGTGTGAGTTGATGCACTTGGGGAGGTTAAACAAGGCAAAGGAATACACGATTAATTGGAGAAGACTGAGAGGTGCAGAGGAAGTGAGGGACCTTGGAGTAAATGTCCACAGATCCCTGAAGGTAGCAGGACAGGTCGTTCAGGTGGTAAGAAGGCATATGGAATCCTTTCCTTTATTAGCCGATGTATAGATTTAAGAGCAGGGAGGTTATGCTGGAACTGTATAAATCATTAGTCAGGCCACAACGAGTACTGTATGCAGTTCTGATCACCTTATTGCAGAAAGGATGTAATTGCAAAAGAGAGGGTACAGAGGAGATTCACGAGGATGTTGCCGGGATTGGGAAAATGCAGCTATGAGGAAAGACTGGATCGGCTGAGGCGGTTCTGCTTGGCACAGAGAAGGCTGAGGGGAAATCTCATTGAAACATACAACATTTTGAGGTGCCTGGATAGAGTTGAAGTGAAGGGCCTATTCACCTTCGCAGAGAGGTCAGTGACTGGGGGAAACAGATTTAAAGTGATTCGTAGAAAGATTACGGGGGAGATGAGGAAAAGTTTTTGTCAGCCAGAGGGTGGTGGGGTCTGGAACTCACTGCCTCAATTCATTCAAAAGAAGTCTGGATATACACTTCAAGTGCTGGAATCTGCAGGGCTGCAGACCAAATGCTGGAAGGTGGAATTAGAATGGGTGGAAAGTTTTTCATCTGGCACAGACACGGGGTGGGCCAAGTGGCCTCTTTCTGTGCCTTAAACTTTCTTTGATTCCATGATACTCGCATTACCCAGCTGTTGTAATGGAATTTGAACTTGTTTCTCTGGACCATTAGTGGAGACTTCAGGATTACTCGTCCTGGAATGTCACCACAAAACCACCATACCGCTGGACGAGATTTTTTACTGGTTTGTTCTGTGGATTTCAATCTACACAAATGGAATTGATAATCTATTTCACACTGATAATGTTTGAAATGTTTTTGGCTGGTAAATAATGTGTATCTCAGTCGACTGTATTTTGAAATTCCGCAGTCTGGGTGAGTTCAGGCATCTAATTTACATCACAGTTTGCACTTTCTATCTAATACTGTTTTATGTTTGGACTGGCAATGTTTAGATCAATCTACACTCATGGAATTGACACCGTATTTCAGTTTGATATTGTATGAGTTTTTCGAATGGTATATAATATTTAGATCAATCTGCACTAATGGAATTGATTCTGTCTCTTTCCATTTCACAGTGTGGGTGAGTTCTGAACTGGTATCTAATTTGTGTCTCAGGTTACAATATCTTTTAGCACCTTAGAAACTTTCTCTGTAATGAATGTTGAACTTGTATGTAACTTGTACCTCAGGGTACACTATGGGGATGTTTAAACATCCTTTATCGTGAATGGATGTGAGCTTTGAGTATGGTATTTAATTTAAATCTCAGGGTACAGCATTACGTTAGATTCTGTGCCATTCAATCAATACTGTGTGCCAATTCTATCTGATATTTAATTGATAGCTAAGTCTGCATTATATTTAGATTGACACATTGTATTTCAATCTGTTAATGAGGGTGACTTTGACCTGGGATTGAGGTGTCTGACTGTCAATGGGACTGAATTGGGGTGAAATGGAAACAACTTATTTCTCTCCTGCTTTGTTTGATTGTTGGATTGAAAATGTGTCTCTGGAACTCGGGATCAATGTGGGCCTGACTACTTCTGCAGTCTGAGACTAGGGAACTGATGAACTGTCTATCCCTCTGTACTCTGAGTGATAATGTACCTAATGTGTGTGAGAGGAGCTGGCTGCACTGTTCCTTGTCCGTCGAGTGCAGCAACCATCGCATTCATCACAATACCTTCAAGTATTTGCCTGTATGAAGAAAAAATATGTCTTAACTCAAGAACAGGGGAGGTGCAAAATATCAAAGAGGTGAATTTAATTTCGCAATTAATAATCATTAAAAACACCCACAAATGAAAACCAGTGTCAGTATCTGTCTCCACTGAAGTACTGAAGCTCCCAGCTCCTGCATCACAAGTGTAGTGGGCAGATCCATCCAGACAAAACACTGCACTGGGATCGTCCCAACTGCTCGATGGTCTACACATATTTCCAGCCACCCTGCTTCATATGCACAAATAAAGAAAAATAAAGCCCCATATGTATATCCCTCAATTCCTTTCTTCCCATACAGTTGTTCCACCTCCCCTTAAATGCATCAATACTATTCGCCTCGACCTCTCCCTGTGGTTGCAAATTCCAGATTCGAACCACTCACTACATTAATACCTTTTTCATGAATTCCTCATTGGTTTTATGAATGTCGATTTTATATTTTTGGCTCTTGTTTCAGACAACACCACAAGAGGAAACATATCTGCATGTATTCTATAGAAGCCCTTCACTATTTCCTCACTTTTTTCATTTGTTCATGTGATGTAGGCATCACTGGCTATGCCAGCATTTATTGCCCATTCCAAATTGCCCTTGACAAAATGGTGGTGAGCTGCCTTCTTGAGCTGCTGCAGTCCTTGAGATGTAGGAATTCCAACGGTGCTGTTTGGAATCGAGTTCCAGGATGTTTACCCAGCGACAGTGAAGGAATGTTGATATAGTTCCAAGTCAGGATGGTGTGTGGCTTGGAGGGGAACTTGCAGGTGGTAGTGTTCCCATGCATCTGCTGCCCTTGTCCTTGTTGGTGGTAGAGGTTCCAGGTTTGGAAGGTACTGTCGAAGAAGCCTTGGTGTGTTGCTGCAGTGCATCATTTAGCTGGTACGCACTGCTGCCACTGTGCATCAGTGGTGAATGGAGTGAATATTGAAGGTGGTGGATGTGGGCAATCAAACAGGCTACTTGAGTGTTGTTGGAGCTGCACTCATCCAGGCAAGTGGGCAGCATTCTAACACACTCCTGACTTGTGTCTTGTGAATGGTGGACGGGTGTGGGGAAACAGGAGGTCAGTTACTCGCCGCAGAATTCCTCGCCTCTGACCTTGCTCTTGCAGTCACAGCACTTATATGGCTGGTCCAGTTCAGTTTCTGGTCAATGGTAACCAATGGTCAATGTTAATGGTGGGGGATTCAGTGATGGTAATGCCATTGAACATCAAGGGGAGATGATTAGATTCTCTCTTGTTTGAGATGGTCATTGCCTGGCACTTATCTGATGCCAATGTTACTTGCCACTTATCAGCCCAAGCCTGGATGCTGTGCAGGTCTTGCTGCATCTGGACATGGGCTGCTTCAGTATCTGAGGAGTCATGAATGGTGCTGAACATTGGGCAATCATCAGAAAACATCCACACTTCTGGCCTTGTGATGGAGGGAAGGTCGTTGATGAAGCTGCTGAAGATGATTGGGCCTAGAACACGAGCCTAAGGAATTCCAGCTGTAATGTCCTGAGACTGAGATGATTGACCTGAACAACCACAGCCATCTTCCTTAGTGCTAGGTATGACTGCAAACAGCAGAGCATTTTGCCCCGATTTCTATTTGCATTGGTTTTGCTAGGGCTGCCTTGTTGCTAAACATGTCAAAGGCTGCCTTGATGTCAAGGGCAGTCACTCCCACCTCACAATGCAATGTTTCTTTAACTCTAAAATAAAAGCAAAAGTCTGCAGATGCTGGAAATATGAAATAAACAAAAATGCTGGAAATACTCAGCAGTTCAGGCAGCATTTGTGGAGGGAGAAACACAATTAACATTTCAGGTCTGTGTCCTTTCATTTTACAATATGCTTTATGTCCTGGTAGATAACAGTGCATTCTGTTTGCAGTAATGGAATTAATACTGTATCCTCCAGTCTGACCACTTGTGAGATTTGTGGAGTGGTGTGTAACATGTAGCTCAGTCTGCAGTCTGGTTGCATTATTGAGATTAATTCTGTACTTTACAATCAGGTACTGTTTGTCTGTTCTATCTGACATTGAATTTGTAGTTCAGGCTGCTGTCTTGTCAGAGTGACACAGTGCCTTGCAATCTGATAGTGGGTGTGATTTTGGACTGGGATTGATATATCCACCTGCCAGTGGGACGGAGTTGGGGTGAAATGGAAACAACTTCAGTCTGTCATGCTCTGTGTGACTGTTGGATTAACTGTTAGTCTCTGGAACTTGGGATCAGTGCCAGTCTGACGAGTACTGCTGGCAGTGATTGTGGAACTGATGTCTCTTTTCTCTCTGAATGATACTGTACTTACTGTGTGTGAGAAGCCGGCTGCACTTCCCCTTGTGCTGAAGCATCATTATATTTATTCTGCTTCCTTCAAGTATTTGCCTGTGGAAAGAAAAAGTATTTATTATAATTCAGGAAGAGGTGTGGTGGAAGTTCCAAGAGAGACCAAAACAATCTTTGAATGAATAATCATTGTGAACAATCACAAAGGAAACCCAGCAACACAAACAGAGTCAGTGCCTGATTCCACTGCAGTCCTTCAGCCCCCAGCTACTGCACACCACGGGCCGTTTTACAACAATTAAATGACATCCAGACATAATCCGCTGGGACATGAATGGGACTGACCGACGGAACAGGGACTTTTACACAGGTCAGATTTCCAGTTCCCACTCCCATGGACTCACCGTTCAGGCGAAACCAAACAGCCGCTGTTTAAAATGTGTCCTTCACACTTCTCACCTGGTGCCTATAATAGATTCTCTTTGTGTAACTCCCCTCATTCTGACTGTCCGCTTCTGTTTCCACACTTCACTGTCCAACAACAATAAACTGTGGGAACAGGCTGGATCGCTCTCTTTGCGCTGGCACGGACATGTTGGGCCGAAGGGCCTCATTCTGCGCCGGAAATTTTCTTTGTTTCTGTTTGCTGAATTGTTGCCTGAATCTGCGCCTGCGCTCCCCTCCCCCAGCACTGCCTGTGAGCGGAAGAAGATGGTTTGAAACAGTCGCGAATGGAGAGATCCCGTTCCCGGGGGAAGGAAGCCTCCTTCCAGCAGCACATCGCTTTGGGAGCGTGTCCGCAGATAGACTCAGAGATCAGCATCGAGTCCGGGGCAAGTTCAGGGGCAGGCGGGGGCTGTTTGGCAGAGGCGGAATGGAGAATCAACTGGTCCCGGAACATGGGGTGAGTGGGGGAAGGGAGAGACCATTCTCAGGCTGTGTGTCGACGGGGAAAGGAGACAGAATGGGAAGAACCTATTACTGCAGTGCAGCCAAACAATGATAATATTTGTATGACTGGGCTTCCTTTGTGGGGGCTCATTATTATTCGAGAGATTAAATTCATTAAAATCCTGTATCTTCTATCTCACCTGTATTTTACTTACAAACATACTTTTGTTCAAACAGACAAATAATTGAATGAACCAGAATAAATGTGATGTTTCCTCCACCCAAGTTACAAGGAAGAGTGTCACCAGCTCCTTCTCACACACAGTCCGTACATTAACACTCACAGAGTGCAGAGACACAGACAGGTCATCAGTTCCACAGTCTCAGACAGCAGAAATAGTTCCAGAGACACATTTTCAATCCATCAATCAAACAGAACAGGAGAGACGGACATTGTTTCCATGTCACCCCGACTCAGTAACACTGACAGGTAGATTCATAAATCCCAGTCCAAATTCTCACCCACTATCGAATTATCAGTGTATCAATCCCACAATAGTGCAACCTCAGCTACAAATTAAATACACATAGAACTGACACATGGTTCCCTTTTCAAAGTTATCGAATTAAGGGCGGTGCAGTGGTTAGCACCGCAGCCTCACAGCTCCAGCGACCCGGGTTCAATTCTGGGTACTGCCTGTGTGGAGTTTGCAAGTTCCCCCTGTGTCTGCGTGGGTTTCCTCCGGGTGCTCCGGTTTCCTCCCACATGACCAAAAGATTTACAGGTTGCTAGGTAAATTGGCCATTATAAATTGCCCCGAGTATAGGTAGGTGGTAGGGAAATATAGGGACAGGTGGGGATGTGGTAGGAATATGGAATTAGTGTAGGATGAGTATAAATGGGTGGTTGATGGTCGGCACAGACTCGGTGGCCGAAGGGCCTGTTTCAGTGCTGTATCTCTAAACTAAACTAATATAATCTGAGATTCAAGTTAAATACCAGCCCAATATTTACACATGTTATCAGTTTATTATCAGTATTAATTCCCATAATGTGTCCAGACATATACATTCGATACAAGTCCAAATCTCAAATGCATAATCAGAATGAGAGATTCTGAAATATCGTATAACCTGAGATACAAACTCAGATTCCAGTTTAAAACTCATCCGGATTGTGAAACTAAAAGATACATTATAAATTTGATGAGTTTAGTCTGAGCGACCAATTACATACCAGTCCTAAAACCTCATAGTGTCAGATGGAAGATACTGTACAATTCCAGACTGAGCTCATTTTACACACAAGTCCAAGATTCTCCCTCAGAGTCAGACTGAATGGCATTGATCAAATTGATTAGTGCAGCCTGAGTTACATTAGCACATCAATCCTGTATCAGATTGAAAGATACATGATCTTTCACTATTATGTTCACGGTGACAGACATTTAATACTTGGCAAAACTTCAAACATATTGTCTGCTTAAAACCAACCACATCTGTGGCCTGTTGCTGTGCTGACATTTTATGCAGAATGAATCCAGACTCGCAAACAGTCCCAGGGACGGAAGGTTATACAATGAATCCCCCACTCACACAGAGTACCAGATACTGACAGATAAAGTGATGCTGATACACATGCTCAGTGCCAGATGCTGAAAAGTATAGGTTGATGATTGCACTCACTCACAGTGCCTCAGCCTGAGTCATCTAAAGCAACCTAACACACAAATTGTAGCACTGAGAGATTGAGAAAGAGTCCAAAACTCACATAGAGTACCAGACACTGACAGGTACAAACTGAAAACTACACACACATGGATATAGGATTGGCTAACTCACAGAAAACAGAGAGTAGGGATAAATGGAGCATTTTCAGATTGGCAAACTGTAACTAATGGAGTGCCACAGGTACAGTGTTGGGGCCTCAACTATTTATGGTCTATATTAATAACTTGCATGAAGGGACCAAGTATATTGTTGCCAAATTTGTAGATGGTACAAAGATAGGTAGGAAAGCAAGTTGTGAGGAGGACACAATGTGTCTGCGAAGAGATATAGATAGGTTAACTCAGTGGGAAAACATTTTGGCAGATGGAGTATAATATGGGGAAATGTGAGATTGTCTACTTTGGCAGGTAGAATAGAAAAACAGAATATTATTTACATAGAGAGAGACTGCAGAATCCTGCTGTACCAAGGAATCTGGGTGTCCAGGTCCATGAATTACAAAAATGTTAGCATGAAGCTATAGCAAGTAATTAGGAAGGCAAATGGAATGTTGGCATTTTTAGCAAGGGGAAAGGAGTATGAAAGTAAGGAGGTTTTGCTATAACTTTACAGGGCATTAGTGACATCCCAACCCCATACAGTTTTGGTCTCCTGACATAAGGAAGAATATACTTACATTGGAATCAGTTCAAAGAAGGTTCACTCGACTGATTGCTGGGATGTTGGATTGCCTTATGAGAAAAAGTTGAGCAGATTGGGCCGATACTCACTGGAGTTTTGAAGATTGAGTGGTGATCTTATTGAAACCTGTAAGATTCTCAGTAGGCTGGACAGGTAGATGCTGAGGGACGTTTCTCCTTGTGGGGGATTATAGAATTAGGGGCCAGAGTTTAAGATAAGCAGTCTCTCTTTCAAGAAGGAGATGAGGAGGAATTTCCTCTCTCAGAGGGTTGTTCATCTTTGGAAATCTGCTCTCCAGAGGACTGTGGAGGCTGTGTCATTGAATATATTGAATGCAGCGATAGACAGATTTTTGATCTGCAACAGAGTCAATGGTTATGGGGGCAGGCAGGAAAGTGAAGTTAAGGCCACAATCAGAACAGCCATGATCTTATTGAGTGGCAGAGCAGGCTTGATGAGCCAAATGGTCTACTCCTGTCCTATTTCGTATCTTCTTTTGTTCTTATACACATACACACACAACCAATGTGTGGCAGATCTAGAATTAATCCCACTTTCATACACAATACCAGTGACTGAAAGGTACAGAATTAATCCCACAGATAGATACAGTACCACCGACAGGGACAGAATGAATCCCATGCTCAGAGTCAGCACCCGGGATAGAAAGATACACGTGATTCCTACCCTCACATAACAATATCAGACTGAGTTACAGAATGATTTCCACATTCAAACTGGGCACCAATGACTGCGAATTAATTCATCCCACAATCACACACACTACCAAAGGCTGACAGATACAGAATTAATCCCACACTCCTATGTAGTAGCAAAGACTGACACATAGAAAATCATTCTCAAATACTCCTGCAGTACCTGGCAGATTCAGTGACTGCCAAACACACATAAATTACCAGAAACTGACAGATAAAGAATGAACTCACACACACACTGAGATACTGACAGATATAGCTTGAATTCCACACATACAGAACCACTGACAGATTCAGACTAAGTCCCAAATCAGGTAACATTCCAGAGACTGATAGAATGAATCAAATACTCACACACAGTGCCACTGACAGAATGTATTCCACACTCACATACAATACTGAAGACTGAGCGATACAGAATGTAACTCACACTTTCACAAAGTACCAGTGAGTGACAGGTACAGAATGAATCCCACATTCACACATGACGCTAGAGATGGACAGCCAAAAAGCAATAAGACTGCCAGAATAGATAGAATTCACATAAAAATTCTAAAATATGGCAGAGAAGCACTCTTTACACAAATACCTGTCTCATTTCCCTCATCTGGAAGGAGGAGAGCATGTCAGGGTATCTCCACGATGCGGTAATTGTGATCATCTTTAAAAAAAGTTGACAAGACCGACTGTGTTAACGATAAGAGGGGTATCCCTGCTGTCCACCACAGGTAAGGTCATCACAAGAGTCCTTCTCAACTGCCTCCTCCCCGTGGCTGAAGACCACCTACTGGAATCATAATGTGGATTCTGTCCATCAACATGCACAGTGAACATAATCTTCACAGCAAGACAACTTCAAGAAAATGTAAGCAGCAGCAGCAACCTTTATACATAGCCTTCTCTGACGTGACAAAGGCCCTCGACTCTACCAACCGAGAGGGATTATGGAATGTCCTCCTCAAACATACTGCACTACGACATGCAAGCTGTAATCCTTGCCAACGGATCTATCACTGACCCAATCCGAGTGCAAACTGGGGTCAAGTAAGGCTGTCATCGCACCAATGCTCTTTTCCATCTTCCTTGCCGCAACACTCCACCTCATCTCATCACACTCAAACACAGTACCTGACAGAGACAGAATGAATCCATACAGCACCAGAGACTGGGTGACCAAACTACATAAAACACTCAAACACAGTAGCCTAGACTAAAAATGAAATTAATTACACACTCACATGCAATAGCAGAGACACAACGACACAGAATCAGTCGATAAGTGTCCTCGTAACAATAGCCAGGACATTTCCAGGAAGCTCTCCACAGGGAGCAGCACTTTCAATAGAAACTGGGGCTGGAGAGAGTCTTTGTGTTTTTGAATTCAACCTTTCTGCCAGGACGACAATTTTAGCCAATGATTTGCTGTATTTTCTGATTCGAGGCTCGGCAATTGGTTAAGACATGCGAATGGGAAGAGGGTGACCAATCAGAAGTGGGCTCTGGATAGCGCTGGCTCAAACTGCGGGAATTCCAGGTCCCTGAATGATTGAGCTGAAACTGATCAGTTTCACAAACCCTGTCAGTTTCAGTGCAGGAAACACCGTCTCTGGAGAAATAACATCAGAAGTGGGTCTGGTTCCAGTGACCGATTCAACGGCTGCTGCAAAACTCCCGGATTCCCTCATTGCAGCGAAATCATTTTGAAATTCTATGAAAACAATGAGTGATTCTGGAGGAGTGATGTGGCTTTTCACTGAGGGCATGTGTCGACGGGGGAAATAATTAACTGTGGAGCCTCGGGCACTGTTTACACAGCCCGTTTAGAAAATCAAATCCACTGCATATCCTTGCTGCAACTGAAATGTCAAATTTGGGGATTCCAGTTTTGTATCTCGAACACAGCACAGATTTATTCCAGACAGTTCTAAACAGCAAATCCCAGCTCCCGTTACCAGGTCACTGCTCTCTCTGTGAGGCGGTGGGTGGCTCTTCGAAGAGCCTTTGTTGTGTTTGCTGGAAAGGGTCGTGTTGTTCAGCCGCTGAATTCGTAGAGAGTGCGGCCCTGCCGTTTCAGAGCGTCCACCACATCCATGGCAGTGACCGTCTTGCACTTGGCGTGTTCAGTGTAGGTGACCGCATCCCTGATCACATTCTCCAGGAAAACCTTCAACACCCCGCGAGTCTCCTCATCGATCAAACCCGAGATCCGCTTGACCCCGCCATGGCGAGCCAGGCGGCGGATTGCTGGTTTTGTGATGCCCTGGATATTATCAGGAAGCACTTTGCGGTGCCGCTTTGCTCCGCCTTTGCCCAGTCCTTTCCCTCCTTTCCCTCTGCCAGACTTTCTTTTATTAATTTCCAAAATATACTTTATTCATAAAAATCTGTAAAAAAAAAAAATACATGACAAAACAGTTCCAAAAAGCACCAACGCAAACAATACAAAGAGTGCAAAGGAGATCATTTTCCTTCAATACAGGAGTGAGTTGCCTCACAACCCTTCCATTTCATTGTCATGCCATGTACATTTTCCAGCAAACAAATATTTTCTGGCTACAGTTCGAGTGGTTTCCCATGGATCCAGCCCCTCAGTTCAGTTTGGTGAGGGGACCTTACACAGTGGTCTTTCCACATTGAGCTTTTGCTGCGGCTGCCCCAAGTTTTAGTGCGTCCCTCGGCACGTAGTCCTGGACCTTGGAATGTGTCAGTCTGCAACATTCGGTCATGGACAACTCTTTGCACTGGAAGACCAGCAAGTTTCGGGCAGACCAAAGAGCGTCTTTCAACGAATTGATAGTCCTCCAGCAACAGTTGATGTTCATCTCGGTGTGCGTCCCTGGGAACAGCCCATAGAGCACCCACTCCTGTGCTCCAGAGCTGCTTGGGATGAACCTCGACAAAAACCACTGCATCTCTTCCACACCTGCTTTGCAAAGACACATTCCAGAAAGAGGTGGGCAACGTCTCTTTTCCACCACAGCCACCTCGAGGGCCGCGTGTGGATGGGGTGAGAATTCGGGTGTGCAGGAAGGATCTGACGGGGAGGGCTCTTCTCATCATCAGTCAAGTTACATCTTGGTGCTTGTTTGAAAGTTCTGGTGATGAGGCATTCTGCCAAATGACTTTGGACTTCTGCTCAGGGGACCATCCGACAGGATCCACCATCTTCTTTTCCCGTAGGGCCTTGAGGATATTCCGTGCAGACCACTGCCTGATGGATTGGTGGTCAAAGGTGTTTTTCCACAGAAACTTTTCCATGAAGGATAGGCAGTACGGCACAGTCCAACTGGATGGAGCATTCCGCGGCAATATGACCAGGCCCATCCTTTGCAACACCGGGGACAGATAGAACCTCAGCACGTAGTGACACTTGAAGTTTGCAAACTGGGGATCTACACACAGCTTGATGCAGCCGCACACAAAGGTAGCCATAAGGATGAGGGCGACGTTGGGTACATTTTTCCCGCCCTTATCCAGAGGTTCGAACATCGTGTCCCTCCGGACTCGGACCATTTTGGATCCCCAGATGAAGCGGAAAATGGCTCAGGTGATCGCCACAGCGCAGGAATGCGGTATGGGCCAGACCTGCACCACGTACAGCAATGTGAGCGCCTCACACCTGATGACCAGGTTCTTACCCATAATGGAGAGAGATCGCTGCTCCCACATGCTCACCTTATGTTGTACCCTGGCTACTCACTCCTTCCAGGTTTTGGTGCACGTCCCAGCTCTTCCAAACCATATCCCCAGCACCTTCAGGTAGTCTGACCTAACGGTGAAGGGGACAAAGGATCGGTCAGCCGAGTTCCCAAAGAACATGGCCTCGCTCTTGCCGTGTTTAACATTGGCTCCCAAGGCCAGTTCGAGCTGGTCGCAGATGCTCATCAGTCTGCGCACAGACAGTGGATCTGAGCATAAAACAGCGACGTCATCCATGTACAGGGAGGTTTTAACCTGAGTGCCTCCACTGCCTGGGATTGTCACCCCTCTGATTCTCGCATTCTTCCTAATAGACTCAGCAAAGGGTTCAATACTACAAACAAACAAGACAGGGGAGAGAGGACAGCCCTGTCTGACTCCATATTGGATCGGGAAACTTTCTGATTCCCACCCATTGATTGAGACTGCACTATTGATGTTTGTGTGGACTAGTTTGATCGAATTGCAGATTCCCTCCCCAAACCCCATTTTGGAATGCACATCCATCATGTAAGTGTGCGATATCCTGTCAAAAGCCTTCTCCTGGTCCAGGCTGATGAGGCAGGTGTCCACCCTCCTGTCCCGTACATAGGTGATCATATCCCTGAGTAGCGCAAAGCTATCAGGGATTGTCCTGCCTGGTATAGTATAGGTCTGATCAGGGTGAATCACCAACTCCAGAGCAGACTTGAATCGAATGGCTATGACTTTCGACAGAATCTTGTAGTCAGCATTAAGCAGAAATTGGGCCACCAATTTCTGATTTCTGTCCTCTCCCCCTTCCGCTTGTCGATGAGGGTGATGATGCCTTTCCTCATGGATTCTAACATGCTGCCAGCCTGGAGCATACTTAGCTTACTGCCAGTCATGTTGATTCTTGCCTCAAATCAGTGCACAATAAAAGAGACTGATTCTGTCAGGCTCCTTTTTATACAGGGCACCCGGACCTGGCTGAGAAAGGCAGAGTGAGAGCAGGAAGGGGAGGAGACAAGAGTGAAGATTAAACAGAGAGCAAGATGGAGGAGACACCCAGAGTGACAGACAGAGAGAGAAAGGCCCCTCATTTTTTCAGCTCCACCTCCAGTTTCCTCCGGGCTGCCAATTTCAAACCCTTTATTAACAGTAGAACCAAAACCCAGCTCTCCACACAAACCCTTCCAGTCTCGGCCTTCATAGTCAAGGCTTTCCAGAAAGCCGGAGCTTTTAAATATGGTCCCGATGCAATTAACACTCAGTAATATTCCCACCAAAACACAGTCCATTCTTTCACAAGAAACCTACTCAGTAACATCACCATTTCCACACACATCCGCTTCCAGCAGTTTACAGCACCTTACTGCAGCTGTTTGGGGAATCTCCTGTGTTAAGATTGGAGTCGGAAAGCGGCCTTTACCCGGCAGTGTTATTGTCTCACACTGAATCTGCCAGACATCCTGTTCTCTTTATTGCGAGTGAGAAAGCACGGATTTAGTAAATGTTCATTTGAAATGATCTCTATTGAGAACGAGCCCGGCCGTGGGACAGGTATTCCAGAGCAAAGAGCTGACCATGACCGAGTGTTGCAGACTGGCACATTGCAACGTCCAAGACTATGTGCTGTGGGACGGCATTAAAGCTTGGGGAAGCCACCATGGAGACTCAATGGAGAAAGGCTGCAGTCTAAGGCCCTAGTAGGCCATAGTACAGTGAGGGGCTGGAACCCGTGTAAAACCCCTCGGGCTGTTTGCACCAGAGAATAGTGAGAGTCTTTTTCCTCGGATGAGGATGGCAAACACGAGGGGACATAGCTTTAAGTTGAGGGGTGAAAGATATAGGACAGATGTCAGAGGTAGTTTCTTTACGCAGAGAGTAGTAGGGGCGTGGAACGCCCTGCCTGCAACAGTAGTAGACTCGCCAACTTTAAGGGCATTTAAGTGGTCATTGGATAGACATATGGATGTAAATGGAATAGTGTAGGTCAGATGATCGGCGCAACATCGAGGGCCGAAGGGCCTGTACTGCGCTGTAATATTCTAATTCTAATTCTAATTCTAATGTTTGAAGTGTAATGTAAATACTGTCAATATAACCTGTGCAGGCAGGGATAGCGAGATACATCATGTACATTATTGAAGGAAACTGATCTGTATTGTACCTTATGTAATATTAAATTTGAACTGCTTTGCAATGTAATTGCACAAATTATATGAATAAAATACATATTGTGCAAAAGAAAGCAGCTTTCCTGTCAACACACACCTTGTCTCAGGGCACAACTTTCCTGTGATCTTGTCATACCCAACTTCGCTCTATATCTTCTGACACACACACTTTACAGTCTGTCATTTCCAAAAACAAGCATTCTAAAATCAAAAAACCTTTTGTTTATTTCTCATTTCTTTCATTTCTCCTCTATTCTTCTCAATCACTCCCTTCAACAGTCCTATTCAGATCAAGGTGGAATGTGAATAGTGTCACAACTCACCTGACACTATTATTACCCTTCTTTTCTCTTGTCTCATTCAATGGGAAAGTTTTATTCACCAGTCTGTTGCTGTTTTACACTCTTGCCATACCATCTGGTATTGCATCCATCTGAATTCTGTGCTTTCATGGCCTTACATATCTTTTCCTCTTCTGGATGATTTGTTTGCTTCAGTTCCATTCAACCAGGCTGGACCACAGGGAAGCTTAGAACCTTTGCCTTGGACGGGTTCACGTTGATCCATTACATTCAGAATCACCTCCTTGAAATAACTCCATAGTACAACTACAGTAACCACACAGCATCTGCTTCAAACACTCCTCCACGTTTCATCTGTTCTGACCGTCAACACCTCCAGCTCTTTTGTTTAAGTGGAACCCATCCGGTGTGTATAGGCTCCTTCTATTCTGAAAGCTGTAGCACTGGTTCAGGGAATTCAGCCCTGTTTCTCTACTCGAAAGGATCAGCCATGCTTGATCTGCCTCGTATTTTGCTTTTATTGCAACGTTACAAGACCTCCAATCCTCTGGCACCACACCTGTATCCAGTGAGGGATTGGAAAATGATGGTCAGACCTTCCACTATTTCTTCCCTGGCTTCTTTCCACAGCCTGGGGTACATTTCATCTGGTCCTGATGATATATCCACATTCAAGGATGCTCATCCCATTAAGACTTCCTCTCTCCTTAAGTTATAACGTCCAATACTTCACACTCCTCCTCCTTAATAACAATATCTGCATCACCCTCTCATTCGGGAGAACAGTAAAGTATTCATTAAGGATATTGGCAACATCTTCCATCCCGAAACAAAGGTTACATTTTTGATCTTTTATTTGCCCTGCTGTTTGCTTAGTTGCCTCTGACTCTAATGTTTTGATGCAACATCTTTGGGTCCATTGTTATTTTGTTTGTCCATGTTCTTTCCTGCTTTCTCTTTGCTCTTCACCGCTGCTCCCAAACGCCTCCAGTTCAGTCAAAACACAACTTGCCAGAAGTGGGATTCGAACCCACGCCTCCAATGAAGACTGCGACCTAAACGCAGCGCCTTCGACCGCTCGGCCACCCTGACCGCTTGCGATAGCCTATTAATGCTAAGGAAATTATTCATTCTTTGTGAAAGTATTTGTGAGATTGTGGAAATGACTGGAAGAGGAATGACCAGTAGGAAAGCTCGGGCCAAGGCCAATTCTCACTCCTCCTGGGCTGGACTGCAGTTCCCGGTGGGCCGTGTTCACAGGCTCCTGAGAAAGGGTAACTGTGCTGAGCGTGTGGGTGCCGGAGCCCCGGTCTATCGGGCTGCTGTGCTCGAGTATCTGACCGCTGAAATCCTCGAGCTGGCCGGGAACGCGGCCCGGGACAACAAGAAGAGCCGCATCATCCCCAGACAACTGCAGCTGGCCGTCCGCAACGACGAGGAGCTCAACAAGCTGCTGGGAGGGGTGACTATCGCTCAGGGCGGGGTGCTGCCTAATATCCAGGCCGTGCTGCTGCCCAAGAAAACCAGTGGTTAGAGCTCCCAGAAAATGTAAAGCGGCGAAAATGTCATCTAATAAACCAAAGGCTCTTTTCAGAGCCACCCACAGTCTCTGTGAAAGGGTTGGTTACTGTCAGGAGGGAGTCAGTGATGGAGTTATTGTAACAGTGGATTGACCTGTTTCACATCTGTCCAGGTGTGTTTTCAATTCCCTCTCTGGATTTCGCTCTGTTTCTCTGCTCACACATCTCCCCCTCTAGTTAAGTGAAGAACTGGACTACAGGGTGCAGAATCAACAATTTAATAAATCCCGCTGCCTTCGATTTGATAAATCCCGAGACCATCCCGGTACATTAACGGGAACAGGTTCGGAGCTGATGAATTAATTTAATAATGGAAGTGTCCGGGTTAACTCTCTGTTTTTCATTTGGACAGTTTGAATTGTGTTTTTTTTTTCTCTCTGGTGATCTGAGCGCCACTTCTCAATGAGAATCTGCTCCCAGAAGAGAGTAAATGCAGGAAGGAAGAGGCCATTCTCGGGCTGTGTGTTTCTCTCCTAACCTGATCCGGCAGAAGACCGCACTGTTCCCAGAGGACGGAATCAGTGAGAGTTGTGCACACACAGGAGCTGAGTCCTTTGCAGCGCTTTAATATGTGCCTTCCCCCCGGCCCTCCCAATACTCCGGGCATAGAGCTGTCTGTTCCCCCCGGCGGCTGGATAGAGTGGGGGATACTCTCCCCGCAGTGCCAGGGTCTGCAGCCCCGGGGAACTTGCGGTTTCAGTCAGAGTGACCGAGCTGCCTTACATATCCTGTGTACTGATCTCCAATGGATTCAAATATTAGTGAACTCATTGAGTAATGTTTGTAAATAACCCTCATGTGAACGGAGCCGGCTCCATTAATGCCTTCCAAATAAAACTGGGATCCATTTCTTTTCCCCAAATGCCAGCTAACGGATCCCAGGAGCGGGGTTGAGATTGTGCTGAGCAGCAATGAATCTCCGGTAATGCTGCTTTCTAAATTCCAGATCAGCTCTCAGTCCGACAGGCCTTTCGGGAAAGTGATGTGACAAAACAGAAATCATGTGACCGCCCCTTCAATCTCATGGGCTTGATGAAGAACAAAGATGGCAGCTCTTTCCTTTGCTGATTTGGTGGCTCTGAAAAGAGCCCTTGTTACACTTGTTACCGAAGCTGGGTTTTAGGTGCGTTCCCCGCGGATGTGGCGGGCCAGCTGGATGTCTTTGGCCATGATGGACCGGGATCATTCTGGTGAATCTGCTCATTTTCCGGCAGAAGCATCAGTCGCTGTTTGAACTATTTAAAGTCAGGGGTGTATTAGCAGCCAGAAAGTGAAGGGCAGTTCATTGCTCCCTGCAGCATTAGCCGCCTCTTTCAGGAGAAAAGATCAGAAACCGCTCGTTTGTGCCAGTCCCCGAGAAGCCTGTGAGAAGCGGTTAGTCGCTAATTTGTTCCTTTTACAGAGAGGAAGCTGATATTTGTCCCGTTTTGAATTGCTGAACCGGACCTTCCTCCCGCCGCTTACAGTTAACAGATTGACAAATGAAAACGATTCCTAAAATCGCGTCAGGATTTTGTGACGGTAAATATAGTAAAACAGAACATAAAATGAGAGATTTTAAAATTGTTGCCTGAAAATTGAAATTTTCCATCACTTCAATTCCTTCCTGCTCTGGAATTGCCGGGCTTTTTCCAATTGGAAAATCTAAGCCAATGAGAACTTCTATTTACTTATATGTGATTCTCCTATTGGTTAAGAATTGGATTGAGAAGCGGGTGACCAATCAGAGACAGAGTCAAACTGCGCGGATTCCAGGCCCCCAGGAACTGAACTGAAACTGTTCAGATTGACAAACCCGGGCAGTAGCTTCACACATTGGACACTTCACACTGAGTCATTCAAGGGCTGGTGTGAGAGAAGCTTCAGATCCTGTCATTACTCTCTGACTCATTATTCATCTCGAACCAAACAATTAGTAAATGTGAAGCAGTGAAGAGACTTTTCACTCTCACTGCAGAATGTGTCATCTGGGGAAATAAGGAACTATAATATTCGGAGATTCCAGGTACATTCCTCCCTGAACAAATCCGTTCCTAACATTCCCGATCACAGCCTATCCCAGCTCCTGTTGTCACCCGACTCCAGCTGAATTGGAGAAACTCATGTGTTGGGGTTTGAGTTGTGAGGTGGGGTTTCTCCGCCAGTGCTACTGTCTTACAAACTCTCCCCCTGAATTTGTGAACTGAGACTGCACCGAACACATCTCTGGTTAGAGTGAGGGCCGGACATCCCTCTGTTTTATTACAGAGAGTGGGGAAAGGGCTGGGTGGAGGGGAGTCACCAGGGATTCTGGATTTACTCCAAATCATTTCCATGTGGAATCTGCAGGCGGGGCCGGAATAGGGATCACTTGATGTGGGTGGCTCTGAGAAGAGCCTTTGTGTTCAGATGTTTACAAGTTTCCCGCGCTTTCACTTCTTCCCAGACCCTGCTTTCTGAGCCTTCGCTGCTTTCGGCTTGACCTTGCTCTTCCATGTCTGCACTTTCTTCAGCGCCTTTCCGCCCGCCGCACTCTTGCCTTTTATGACCTTCTTCGCAGGAGACTTTTTCTGAAGCGCTGCTTTCTTCACCGCCTTATTTGGTGTTGCCGCCGCCTTGCTGCTCGTTTTCTTGGCTGTTACTTTCTTTGTTGTCACTTTCATGTCTGCTGGTTTCTTCACTAAAGATTTCTTGTCTGCTGGTTTGTTCACTGAAGATTTCTTGTCTGCTGGTTTCTTCACCTTCTTTCCCACTTTTCCCTGGGTTTTCCTTCTTGCTGATTTTGAAGGAGCCGGAGGCTCCCTGTCCCTTGCTCTGCACCAGGGAGCCTTTGTTCACATTCCTCTTGATACTTTGCTTGATCTGGGTCTTGAGCTTCTCCTGAGCGGTGGCAGACCTGCAAGGAATCAACTACCAGCGAGCGCATAAAGCGAGACCAAGGCTCAGGGCCTTCAGTTACCTGGAGGGGAGTCGGAGAGGCCGCGGATCCTGTGAGGAACCACAATCCAGGAAGGATGAGAAGGTCATTGTCAGGGAACAGAGGAGATTAAGTTATATATTTACCAGTTTATAAGCAAGCGCAGAGCCAAGGAACGGTGCTGGGGCAGATCAAATAATAGGAAGCTGTGATCAGTTGGAAGGCAAGAGTGATTAAATGACAGAAGAGATGATGGTGCAAGGCAAAAGTCAGGGACAGAATAACGAAAATTTTGTAAGCACAGATACCAGGAGTGGGGTTTGAACCCACGTAGACATCTGTTTATTGGACCTTAAGTCCAACGCCTTAACCACTCAGCCCTCCTGGTACATTAACTCCCCACTGAAAATGAAATTTAATGTGATCCGGGTGCCAGCTGGCCTTTTACAATAGAAAGTTATGACTCCTCTCCCATGTTAAATTGGACCCTTCCTTATTTATGAACCTCAATCGGATCACCCCTCAGTCTAGGTTTCTCTAAGGTGTAGGGTCCCAAATCTTTTAGTCTAACTTGATAACCAAGATGTCTTATACTGGGAATCTCCTCTGTACCCTTTCCAAAGCCTCAATATCACCCATCATGTGAGGAGACCAAGACTGGATACAATATTCCAAGTGAGTCCTGACCAAGGTTTCACAAAAGGACAAATTCGGGACATCTCAGATACTGAAGGAGTCCGTGTCCAGAAGCAGCAAGACCTGGACAACATTCAGACTTGGGCTGCTAAGTGGCAAGTAACATTCACATCACATAAGTACCAGGCAATGACCATGTCCAACAAGAGAGAATGTAACCATCTCCCTTTGACGATCAACAGCATTACCATCACTGAATCACCCCACCATCAACATTCTGGGGTTACCATTGACAAAAGCTTAACTGGACCATTCATATACATACTCTGGCTACAAGGGTAAATCAGATAGTGGGTATTCTGTGATGAGTAACTCAGCTCAAGGCACGTGGTGAAATGCTCATTAGGAGAGCTGGAAAAATGGACTGGTCAGGAGGGCAGAAAGGTGGCAAATGGAATTCAACTTGGAGAAGTGTGAGGTGATGCCTTTGGTGAGGTCAAACACAGCAAAGGAATACACAATTAATGGGTGAATGCTGAGAGGTGTAGAGGAAGTGAGGGACCTTGAAGTGAATGTCCACAAATCCCTGAAAGTAGCAGGATAGGTTGTTAAGTTGGTTGAGAAGGCTTATGGAATCCTTTCCTTCATTAGCCGATGTATAGAATATAAGAGCAGGGAGGTTATGCTGGAACTGTATAAATCATTAGTTAGGCCACAACTTGAGTTCTGTGTGCAGTTCTGGTCACCTCATTCCAGAAAGGATGTAATTGCACTCGAGAGGTTACAGAGGAGATTTACGAGGATGTTGCCTGGACTGGAAAAATGCAGCTATGAGGAAAGATTGGATAGACTGGGGTTGTTCTCCTTGGAATAGAAGAGGCTGAGGGGAGATTTGATTGAAATGTACAAAATTGTGAGGAGTCTGGATAGAATGGATGGGAAGGGTCTATTTACCTGAGTCGGGAGGTCAGTGACTGGGGGGCAGAGATTTAAAGTGATGTGTTGAACAATTAGAGGGGAGATGAGGAAAGGTTTTTTCACCCAGAGGGCTGTGGGAGTCTGGAACTCACTGCCTGTCAGGGTAGCTGAGGCAGAAACCCTCAACTCATTTAAAAGGAGTCTGGATGTGCACCTCAAGTACCTGAACCTGCAGGGCTGCGGTCCAAATGCTGGACAATGGGATTCAGCTGGGTGGCTCGTTTTTTGGCCTGCCTGTGCTGAAAACTTTCTATGTTCTATGATTCTATGCAGACACAATGGGCCGAATGGCCTCCTTCTGCACTGTAATAATTTTGTGATTTTTGACTCTCCAAAACTTGTCAACCATCTACAAGGCACAAACCAGGATGAGTGCAGCACCAACAATACTCCAGAAACTCGACACTGTTCAGGACAAAGCAGCCGCCTTGATTGTCACCCCATTCACCACCTTAAACATTCACTCCCTTCACCATTGACGCACAGTGGCAGCAGTGTGTACCATCTACCAGATGCACTGCTGCAACTCACCAAGGCTCCGCAGACAGCACCTTCCAAACCGAAGACCTCCACCACCTTGAAGGACAAGGGCTGCAGATGCATGGAAACACCACCATGTGCAAGCTCCCCTCCAAGTCACACACCATCTGATCTGCAAATATATCTCTGTTCATTCACTGATGCTGGGTCAAAATCCTGGATCTCCCTTCCTAATAGCACTGTGGGTGTACCTACACCACATGGAGTGCAGCAATTCGAGAAGGGAGCTCACCACCACCTTGTCAAGGACAATTAGGGATGGGTAACAAATTCTGGACTTGCCAGTGTCGCTCACATCCCATGAAAGAATATGCCTCATCTTATACTCAATTGTCCTCTGAATGCAGCCCAACCCTCTATTTGCTCCAACTATCACTTCACAGCATTGCTTCTGTACCTTTAGAGATCTGTGCACTGGAACATCCAGATCTCTGCTCAAAATTATTTTCTTTTTTCCACCTACTTTAATGTTTTTCCCTGAAGGGTGCATGAATGTTGAACATTCGCCCTGTCCACATGAATAATACTGCACTTACCCAAATTAAACATCATTTACCAGTCATGAACCCAATCTCCCAACTCATTAAGATCAGCCTGAAACAGTCGAGCATCGTCTCCAGTCTAAACACTCGCACAGATCTTCAAATCATCTGTAAATTTACAGATGGTGCCCCCTACACCTACATCCAGATCATTAATAGAAATAGTAAAGAGCAACAGACCCAACACCGATCCCTGTGGGACACCACTGGTAACTGGTCTCCAAACAGATCCAGATCCATCTGTAACTACTTTCTGCCTCCGTCTGCCAGTCAGTTCCCAATCCAGATCAATATATTACCACTGATACCAGGGACTTTAATCTTATAGAGAAGCCTCTTGTGTGGAACCTTATCAAAATCTTTTGGCTGAGATCCGCTAATTGAACACAGGCCGGGGATGAGGCCTAGGCCTGTCCTGCTTTGTGTGTGGGTCTCAGGACCACACAAGGTGAGATCAGCTCACTGAGCACAGGCCCATCCTGCTCCATATGGAGCTCAGTACCTCACCAAATGAGAATAACTAACACACCACAGGCCATGGAATCTCGGCCCATCCTTCCCTGATCGCAGTTCGGTGCCAACCACGTCAGATCAGCTAATTCAGCACAGGCCGGAGATGGAAGCTGGATCTTTCCTGCTCTGGGGACTCCTTACCATACCAGGTGCGATGACGTAAAATACCACAGGCCGGGGATGGAGCCTGAGATTTCCCTGTTCTGTGTGGGGCTCTGTGCAACAGCATGTGAGAAGAACTATCATCCCTCAGGCTGAGGAAGGAGCCTGGGCCCATTCTGTTCTGTGTGGCTCCAACCACACTGAGTGGGATCAGTTAACTCAACACAGGCCATGAATACAATCAGGCCCTTTCCTGCTCCGTGTGGCTCAGTATCACACCAGGTGGCATCAGCTAACACAGCACAGGCTGGGGCTGGGGCTGGAGCTGGAGCCTGGGCCCGCCCTGCTCTGTGGGCTCAGTAACAATCCGTAAGATGAACTTTTTCAAAAGACTTCAGTGTATTTATCTCTGTCCAACACTCTGAAGCAGCTTTCTGTGTTTATAAAGCGTGTAATTTATTGACTGGTCTCTTGGATCAAACAGGGTGACAGACAGAGGTCTGTGTGCAGAGGGTTTGGGGGTGAGCTCTGATTCCTAACTCTTTCTGGATTGTGAGGAATAAAGAATGAATGAGAGAGAGAGAATGTGGGAGAAGGGATGATGGAAGAATTTGTCCGTGAACCTGATTAAAAGTGGCTCAAACGCAAGATAATATTAAGATATCAAGAGCAGAACATTAACATAATCTGAGTTCCGCGATCTGGTCGGGTCCCATTCCCCTGAAGTGAGGAATGAACGGGTGGGGAAATTCCGCCTGGAGTTATATTTGTCTCCAATGAAGAAGAGTTCACAGTGAGGATGGAATAGCTCAGTTGGGAGAACACTAGTTTGAAGAACCAGGATACAATCCCTGGTTTCATCAGTTTTAATTTGTTGTCGCTGTCAGTTTAAGTCGAGAGAATCAGAGGGGAGATTTTCCACTCTTGATCCCATGGGCTGAATTTTTAACTAACGGTGCGGCTCTCGGCAGAGGCACCGGAAGCGGGTCACATCACCACACGAGTGAAATGTGGCCGACCGACCCCGATCACGGAGCAGCCGACCAATTAATGAAGGGGAGGCGTGGGGCCCATGTAAATAAGGACCAGAGGCAGGGAACGAGGCACCGATGGCACCGACATCTGACACAACGGCAGGTGCTGGCACCATATTGAAAGGGCTGCCAGACCTGCATTCACTGCTGCCTGGTTTAAAGGAGTGACTTCCTGAGAGCCCTCTGCTGTCCCAGGACCCGTTCTGCTGCCTCTGCTGTCCCGGAACCCATTCTGCTGCCTCTGCTGCCCCAGGATCCGTTCTGCTGCCTCTGCTGCCCCAGGATCCGTTCTGCTGCCCCAGGACCCATTCTGCTGCCCCAGGATCCGTTCTGCTGCCTCTGATGCCCCAGGACCTGTTCTGCTGCATCTGCTGCCCCAGGACCCGTTCTGCTGCCTCTGCTGCCTGATAGGTAAGGAGCTGAATGCGAGCCTCCAGTGACCATGGTCCCACAGTTTAGCGATGCCTTCCTGCAGGTTCGCCTCCAGGTGACAACAGATAGGTGGAAGATCCACTTTCCCAGGGATGGGAGGTGAAGACCTGCCCACCTGACCAAGTAAAGCTGGCTGGAGATAGTAGGTGAAGTCAGCAGCCGTGGGGTCACCCCCAGGACATGGATCCAGTGCAGGAAGTGGGTCTATGACCTGATCCAGGCTGCTCAGGTGAGAACTCCAAACACTTTGGACCCTTTGGACATTGCGTGTGGCAGAGTGAGAGGGAGTGTTTGGTGGAAAGGGAGTGACCACCCAGTCATGTGTATTGGGGAAGGGCAGCAGGACATGCTGCCAGAGGCTTGGCTGCATCTCGGTGGGAGGTGCATGTCAGTCATTGTATAAACTCACACCGTCCCTCGAGAGGGGGCCACATGCCAGGAGGAATACGTGTGTCCCCATCATGGACTGCTGGACTATCACCATCAGAGATATTGGGCTTGTCCCCGCTGGGAGACTAACTTTGTTCATCATAGTGGCTGCAGGAGAAGTCATCCCACAATCGGAAAGAGCGTGTCAAGACTGGCGGTGGAGTGCCTTATCTCCGTGTCCTCATCCCGATGGAGGAGGAGGCCATGGAACAGGCCGGGCAGCAAGGCAGCTGCTCCATAGCTGATGGAGAGACAGGGACACCTACCCAAGAGAGTGAATGAACATCTCCTGGGGCACAAGAGAGCATCCGCTGCAAAGGAACCACACTGCACATCTGTTCACCACTGCATCAATGGAGCTGCACAGTAGGGATGGTTGGAATGTCACGATGGGCAGACCCTAACCCTTCAATGTCACTGTTTTTCATGCAGGCTAGGATGAACGACAAGCGTGAAGGGCTGGAGAGACTGGGGGACAGCCGGACATGTATGAGGAGGAGGTGGGAGCCTCAGAGGGTGCACCGTCACATCATTCCCCTGCACCCTCCACCAGCACAGAAACCCTCACTCGGTGGGTATCCACTCGCTGTTAGATTTGGGCACACAAGCTGGTGAGCACGTCACAGACAGGCCAGGGCAGCTGACGGAGGCTGTGACAGCCGAGGCCACTGGCAGTTCGGAGTCTGTGGGAGGCCAGGCCCATGCTGAGTCCCAGGCTGATGACGTGCCTCTGGTGTCACCAGCAACACGGGAAATGCTGCAGCTGCAGCAAGAGGTCAGGCAACATCTGGCAGAGTTGCCGGAGGTTATGTGTACCCAAGCTCAGATAATGGAGGAGTCCATCCAGACCTTGCATGCTGTACTGTCTCCGATGGGGGTGTGTCTGGCTTCCTTCCTTGAGAGATTGGTGACTCTGATGGAGTGCCAGATCCAGCCGACCAATCAGTGGCTGCCGGAGATTTGCGCAGACCTGCACTCCATCACTTTGTCCATGAGCTCCATCCAGTGGTGACAAGGCGAGAGGGGGGACGAGGCACCTGAACTCTCCACCAGGTCCACGTCCCTCTCAGGTCAGCAGGGAGGTACAAGTGTGTCTGCTAAGGGGGTGGAGCAGCTGGCTGCTACATCTGGGGTCTCCTCTCAGGGTGCTCCTAGTGTGGACAGTAGCTCTAAAGTCCCTCTGCCAGTGACACCAGTGATGCCAGTGCCTGCCTCCATCACCCTCGATGACAGAGGGGGGTCCCTGCACCTGTGCAGGAGGCCCTCAGTGTGCCGGGGCCCTCCAGGCCTCAGGCAGCAAGAGGACGGCCGCCAATGTCATCCCAAGCCATGGGGCAGCAAGGTCAGCAGCCTGCCTCAACCTCAGCTGACAGAGCAGGGGGAGCACCACGTAGGAGCACCCGGAAAAGATTTAAGAAGAGCACCTAGATTCACTTGGGTTCACGGTGAATGTACATTCCAGATGGATAGGGTTGTGTTTGGTGTCACACAGAATAAAGAAATGATGTTCTCTCACTATGTTTCCTTCCTATTGTTGATGCCCTTTGGGACTTCATTTAAACCCTTCCTCCCAAGGGGCTGGAAGTGAGGGACCAAGCCCTGAGTTCACAAAGCTTCTGCCTTGTCACTGTGCGATGTGTACCTGGACGCTGCAGTGCAGAAGGAAGGAGGCGACAACAGGGCTGCTTAAAGCTAAGACTTTATTGCTGTGGTTCCAGAAGGTGGTAAGGCTCAAAGGAAACTTGAATGTATAAGGGTGTCTCATATCTCCCTTATGTGTATCTCATGGCCCCTTTCCTGCTGTGCCTTAGGTTCTTCATCTGGCACTGCTTGGGCAGCATCCTCCTCCACATCCTCATCATCAGAGGAGACATCACACTCCACGATATCCTCACGAGTCAACACCTCACCCCTCTGTAATGCCAGATTGTGCTGTGCACAGCAAACCACCACGATATGCGAGACCCTCGCCTGGACATACTGAAGGGCTCCACTGGATCGATCTAGGCACCTTAATCACATCTTCAGGAGACCAATGGCCTCCTTGATGGTCGCTCGGGTTGACCCGCAGCAGGTGTTGTACCTCTCCTCTGCATCCGTGCGTGGGTTCCTCACAGACGTCAGTAGTCATGTCCTCGGTGGGTAGCCCTTGTCTCCAAGGATCCATCTCTGAAAGCGGTTGGGGTCGCGGAAAGGTTCTGGCACCTGGGAGTGCCTTGGTATGCAGGCGTTGTGGCTGCTTCCCGGGATTTGTGCACACACCTATGGGATCCATTTGCAGTGGTCGCAGACCAATTGCACACTGAGCAAGTGGAAGCCCTTCCTGTTGAAGGCTGTTGGCTGGTCTGCAGGAGCCTTGATGGTCACATGGGTGCAGTCAATGACACCCTACTCCTGGTGGAATCCAGCGTTAGCCCCGAATCCTATTGCTCTCTCAGCTTGACTGTTTGAATCAATGTGCACATACTCACCGGCCCTCCTGAACAGGACATTGGTGACCTCCTTGATGCACTGATTCACTACAGACTGTGAGATTCCACACATATCTCCAGTGGATCCCCGCGATGATCTGGTGGTGAAGAAGTTCAGTGGCACGGTGACCTTCAGTGACACTGGCATCAGGTGCCCACCAAGTCGCATGGGGCACAGCTGCATCATGGCAGAGAGATCAGTGACGACCTCCGTGGAGAGGTGCAGTCTGCGGAGACACTGTCACTCGGACATCTGCAGGTAGTTGAACCTCGGCTGACGTGTTCCTCTGCCTCCTTCTCCAGCCTCCTGTTCGAGCCTTCCTGTGGGCCCCCAAGCTGCTGTGGTGACCCTGCTGGTGCCCGCGCCTCCCTCCCTTCCTCTCTACACCTCCTCCTCCTCCTCAATGGGAGCCTCGAATCCAATGAGAGCCTCGAATGAGGCCCAAGACAGGTTGCCCCTCCCTGAGTGCAAGGCCTTCACAGTAAACAACACCCAGCCACATTTACCTCATTTGCCATCCTCAATGAAGTGGCACTGCCCCAATGGCACCCTGGTGTTGTTCCCTCTGCAGAGCTGGCACATTGTCCCCCACTCACTACAGTGTTTCCCGATGCACATTCCCACTCCACCCTTGCTGCCAAGTGACGCTGCCTCACCCGATAGCTTCCCAGTGAAGGCAACACTCAGCTCCCACCTCCCAGTCACCTCCTTTAACCAGGCGAGGCTCTGAAACCCCGTGGTTCCCGTGTGCTATTAGTTTAATTGGATCCAGTGAATAAAATTGCTGACAATTGGATTCATAAATACTTTAAATGCCTTCTTGCCGTGTGGATGTGCGAAGTCTGCCCTCCATGTCAGCCGCCGACAGAAAAATCCGGTCCAACGTCTTCCATCCCTATTTTATTCACCCCCCTCCCCCTCCCCGGCCTCCATTCCCGTCTCCAACGGTCCCTTAAAATTCTGGCCCATGTCTCTGAGACTAATGGGAGTGAAACTACATCTGCTCCTCAGACTGAACAGGGAGAGCTGCTCTCTCTGTGTTTAAAGTGAATGAATCTGCTCTTTCCCTTGTCTTACTGGAACGTTCACTGTCTGGAAATGTCTGTTTGAAAATGTTTTCCTGTTATATTAATGGAGCAGAGGAGCAGATGTGAGGTACTGTTGAACAGAGAGGTTTGGAAGTGGGTGAAGGGGTGGAGTGATGGTGTGAGTGAGAGGCGCAGTGAGTTGGCCATTCTCAATAGAGTGTCAGGAATGAAGGTCAGAGGAACAGACCAGGCAGGAAACACAGAAAGAGGGAGGAGAAGCTGGTGTGAAAAACAGAGATTAAACAACGGGCTTGTTCATTTGGTTTGGGCCTGGTGTTTAGAATACCCGGAATCTGGGTTCACTTCCCTTCCAACTCAGGCAATTGTACCAACAATATGTTCATAAAACCATAGAATGATACCCAAAGAAGGAGATCATTTGGTCCATTGTGTCAATGCTGTCTCTTTGGTAGTGCTATCCAATTAGATCTGATGCTCAGCTTTTTCCTGTAATCTGGACATTTTTCCTTCCAGTATTTATCCCTTTTGCATTTCAAAGTTACAACTGAATCTGCTTTCAAGTCCTGATCAGACAGTGCATTCCAAATCACAACACATCACTGTATAAAAAATCATTCCTCATTTCGCCTCTGGTCTTTTCTCAATCACCTGATAAGTACATCCTCTGGTTACTGACCCATTTGCCACTGGAAACAATTTCTCCTTCTTTAAAACTTATTGAAAACCTTCTTGATGATGTCACATACCAGACTGCCAGTAAAACTGTAGCCCATGGAATAAAAGGGACAATGACAGCATGCATATGAAGTTTGCAGACTCATTGGAACATAGGAACATAGGAGCAGGAGTAGGCCATTCAGCCCATCGACCCCACCCCTCCATTCAATATGATGATGACTGATCATCCACATCAATGTCTTTTTCCCACACTATCTCCATATCCCCTGTGTCATTTGTATTTAGAAATCTGTCAATCTCTGCTTTAAACATACTCAATAACTGAGCTTCCACAGCTCTCTGGGGTAGAGTATTCCAAAGATTCACAACCCACTGAGTAAAGAAATTTCTCCTCATCTCTGTCCTAAGTGGCTTTCCCCTGATGTTGAAAGTGTGTCCCCTGGTTCCAGATTCCTCAACCGGAGGAAACAGCTTCATCTACCCTGTCTATCCCTTTAAATATTTTGTAAGTTTCATTGAGATCACCTCTCATTCTTCAAAACTCTGGAGAATACAGGCCCAGTTTCCCCACTCTCTCTTCATATGACAGTCCCGCCATCCCGGGAACAAGTCTGGTGAACCTTCATTGCACTCCCTCTTTGGCAATGATATCCTTCCAAAGGTAAGGGGAACAAAACTGCACACAGTATTCCAAAGTGCAGACCAACCAAGGTTAGATACAATTGAAGCAAGACTTCACTACTCCTGCACTTAAATCCTCTTGTGAAAGAGTCTAACATATCATTAGCCTTCCTAATTGCTTGCTGCACCTGCATGTTAGCTTTCAGTCACTTATTGACAAGGACACCCACGCCCCTCTGTACATTCACACTCTTACCATTTAACAAATAATCTGCACATCTGTTTCTCCTACCAAAGTGGATAACCTCACGTTTTTACACATTATATTTCATGTGCCACTTTTTCGTCCACTCACTAAGTCTGTCCAAATTCCCTTGAAGCCGCTTTGCATCTTCCTCACAACACACATTCCCACCTAGTTTTGTGTCATCTGCAAACTTGGAAATACTACATTTGGTCCCCACGTCCAAATCATGTGAACAGCTGGGTCACAGTGTGGTGGTGAACAGTTGTATTTCTGTCTGGAGGAAGGTTACAGTGGGTTCCCCATGATTCCTCATAACTTCAGTTATGTGCAGACACTGGAAAAGCTGGGGTTGTGCTCCTTGGAGCAGAGCAAATTCAGAACAACTTTGACAGAGTTAGAATCAAGGAATCAAATGGTTGCAGGACAGAAGGAGACCATTCAGTCCATCATGTCCATGACAGCTCTTTGCAAGAGCAGATCAGCTAATTCCACTCTTCTGCCCTTTCATTGTAGCCCTGCAAATTTTCTCTATTCAGGTGTTTATCCAATTCTTCTTTTGAAAGCCACGATTGAATCTGCCTCCAGCACACTCTCAGGCAGTGTATTCCAGATCCGAACCACTCACTCTGTCCCACACCCCTGGGACCATTGCAGAATATCTTTTCTGTTCATTTCATCCCTCAAAAATAATTGAAATGAAATCTTTATTAGGAAATGCACAACATAAAAAGGAGAGAGAAATAAATGCTGAGTAAAATAGAAGTCAATGTTTGGAAGGTAAAAAGAGCAAAAGATGTAACTTTTATTCTGGATGAGTGAGAGGAATATATCACACTTTGGGGCTTTTGCAAGAGGATTTACTGATACACCTGGGATTTGAGAGGAAGCTGGTTCATGTTTTACAGAACAAATTCAGCCCCTGGGGTGGAGCCAACAGCTGCACCGTCCAATAACAGACAGGACGGGGACACTGTCTCAGGCCTAGTGAGCTCAGTCGATGAAAGCATGAAACTCTGAATCTCAAGTTTTTGAGTTTGAGCCCACGGTGGGTGCTTTCTATTTCCTTTTTAGGCTGATTTTACAGGCATTATCTAGCTCTGAATTCCTCGGCAGAGAGTTCAAGGAGTGTTTGAAATGAGATTCAACAGCAGTATGAGAAAGTCTCTCCTTGATTCAGGACTCTTACCTCTCTGTAGCAACTCACTGCTGAAGATTGAACTTTGTCTCATTTCATTCTCAGCTCAGGGTCAGTGTGGATCAGTGAGACTTCTGGCTGTCTCCCACTTCACAATCCATTGTGCTGAGAAATCAATGGAGAATATTACTCACATGTTGTAATGTTTTATAAATACTTGAATGTATTTCACACTGTGTCTAACAGTGTGAATCTCCCCTGGTATATCAGCTCACCAACACTTCAACAGAACATTCACATAATGTGAGCTCTGAGATCTGTTCAGATCCCATTCCCAAGACCTGGAAAGTGGGATTGGGCTGGATCGCTCTTTTTCAGCTGGCACAGACACGATTGCTAAATGGTCTCATTCTGTGCCATAAATTTTCTCCATTTTCTATGTTCTATGATTTGAGGTGTGATTGGGAGGGGCAATTCCACCAGGGTTATATTTTCTACCAAAACAATGACACAAGGGATAATTCACATTTTTATTCATTCATTCATGCGATGTGGGCATCGCTGGCTTGGCCAGCATTTATTGCCCATCAATAATTGCCCATGAGAAGGTGGTGGTGAACTGCCTTCTTGAACCGCTGCAGTCCATGTGGGGTCGGTACACACACAGTGCTGTGAGGAAGGGAGTTCCAGGATTTTGACCCAGCGACAGTGAAGGAACGGCGATATAGTTCCAAGTCAGGATGGTGTGTGGCTTGGAGGGGAACTTGCAGGTGGTAGTATCCCCTGCATTTGCTGCCCTTGCCCTTCTCGGTGGTAAAGGTCGCTGGGATTGGAAGGTGCTGTCTAAAGAGTCTTGGTGCATTGCTGCAGTGCATCTTGTAGACGGTACACACTGCTGCCACTGTGTGCCGATGGTGGAGGGAGAGAACGTTTGTAGATGGGGTGCCAATCAAGTGGGCGGCTTTGTCCTGGACGGTGTTGAGATTCTGGAGTTGGAATCGAACCCATCCAGGCAAGTGGAGAGTATTCCATCACACTCTTGACTTGTGAATTGCAGATGGTGGACAGGCTTTGGGGAGTCAGGAGTCATGGATGGGCGAGAGGAATATATCACACTTTGGGGCTTTTGTAAGAGGATTTATTGATAAACCTGGCATTTGAGAGGAAGCTGCTTCATGGTTTACAAAACAAATTCAGCCCCTGGGGTGGAGTCAACAGCTGCACTGTAATTACTCACCTCAGGATTCCAAGCCTCTGACCTGCTGTTGTCGTCACGTTATTTGTATGGCTACCCATGGTAACCTCCATGATGTTTATGGTGGGGGATTCAATGATTGTAATGCTATTGAATGTCAAGGGGAGATGGTTAGATTCTCTCTTGTTGGAGATGGTCATTGCCTGGCACTTGTGTGGTGCGATTGTTACTTGCCACTTATCATCCCAAGCCTGTGAGACTGAAAGAGCTCAGTTGGGAGTGTGTTAGACTGAAGATCCCTGGTTCAATCTGGGGTTCTGGCAGTTTTCCTTTATTCTGCATCACCCTTTGGTTTTGACTCTTGAGCTGCACAATTTACACTGAAATTATTTACCCAACTCTGAAGGTTGGATTGGAAGAGAGAGATATCAAGGATGGGAAATATTTAAATTGTCAGCTTTAGCTTATTCTCTATCTCCTTGTGTCCTTTTCCCCAGTTTTTGAATCTTTCGGGGCCGGGTGAACATTTGATTTGCTGCATATGTCCCAAACTGAAGCCTTTAAAAACATCTCTGGGCGGTCAGACTTGCTCTGTCTGTTTTTACTGCTCATGACCATGAACGAGAACAGGCCACGAGTTCAATGTTTATCAGCAAATGGAAGATAATTGGAAAGAATTCTGTGTTACTCCAGACCAGTGACAAAGATGCAATGGATGTTATTCAAAATAAATTCCCTTTGACATTTTATGTAAACTTGTTTGCATCTAAAGGTTGGATTTTAAGTGTTACAAAAATGTGTCAAATTAATGACTGACCATGTGACAGCGCACATGGGGATCAAATCCACAGCCTTGTTGTTATCAACACTGCGTCCTAACCAACTGAACTAAGCGGCCGATAGACAGAGCCAAGTATGGGTTTGAGTCGCACGCTGTGCGGTTTTTGTTTTATTTCTCACACTGGGTGACAGAGCGATTGTACAAACAATAGACACATCACATCCCTGAAACATTGTTCTGATATAAAACAGTGTGAAATAAGAACTGAGCATGGAAATGGAACGGAACCAGAAATCAGGACTTTATACTATTAAAGTTGATCTTGAAATTCTAACATGCACGAACATTCCAAGAGAACGAACTCTCTTCTGATATAAAATCCAGGAACTTGAGCTGCTGTAAAACATAACTGTACCTGACATGATTTGAATACACAACCTTCTGATCTGGAATCAGACGCGCCACCGTTGCGCCACAAGCTCACAGATAAAGTAAAGTCTTCCATTCCTGGCAGATTTACTTCTTGTTTAGATTCAGTGATTGAAATTAATTCAATCCTCATCTGACCTCCGCTCTGTCAAGGCCTGCCACCCGACCTGAACCCGACGGGACCCGACGACCTGTGTCGGGTCCGGGTCGTGTCGGGTCGCTCTTCCGGGTCTGGCTTTCGGGCTCGGGTCAGGTCGGGCCAGGTTCGGGTCGGGCTGGGTCCAGGTCGGGCTGAGTCCGTGTCGGACACACACAGTAAGTATTCCATTTAACTCTGCTGGGAAGTTGAGTTTAATAAGTGTCAAAATTTGCAAAGCCAACCTGAGCTGGGAGTCCGGGTCATCAAGGAGGGAAACTCTGAGTCTGCTCAGTGAGCAAGTGAGCATCTCTATGACGTCATTGCGCTCATGCTGCAGCTTCCTGTGGATTCGGAATCGGGAGGTAGAGAAAGTGAACATTCCGGTGGTCGGGTAAGGCTCGGGTTACTTTGGGCGTGGGAATAAATGGAGATACTCGGGCAGGCTCGGGCTCGGGTCCAATGTGGTTCTGTTGGGTTCGGGTCGGGTTTTTTCTCCTGACCTGAGCAGGCCTTTACTGCTCTGTCAGTTCAGTGCCTTATTTAAAATATTACTTGGAGTTCTGTTTTACAGGGTCTCGGCTGTTTAAGTGTTTCCCAGACCCACTACTCTGATTAATCAGACATTTTGCTGCTAACTGCTGCTGCTACAATTGAAATGTAAAAAAGAATTTCCAGTGACCTGCAACCAATGGACAAATACATTTCAGAAAGTTAAAGCTCATTCACCAATCCACAAATGTGTTTCTCTGCTTATATTTATAAACAACTCCTTCTCTCCACTATGAGAACTATACAATCACTCCAGTTATTTGAAAGTTAGTACAAGATGTTCCAGTTCATCAATTTTAAAACTGCAGTCGGTATTTTCCAGAAAACTTCTCTGTTGGAACCTCAGTCCCATTTCGATTGAAAGTGGACAATTAATGTATTCACTTGTTCATTGTGGACAGGTGTGTGACTTGGAATAAATCTCATTAACTTTCAATGAGGTGGCAGTATTTCTGTGCTCCCATTTTACACAGTCTGTCCTGCTCATGCACCATGTTTTTATTCTCCTCTCCCATTCGCCACAGGATACAGATTACAAGCATCATCAATCTAGCTGTTGAAAAGCATTGGAAGAATCTGGTCACATCGGTATTGAAACATTCATTTTCTGCCATTTTACAAGTTGGTTGCTTTAAACACAGTACGATGTGTAATCATCTTGAAAAGAGTATACTCTTTAATATCCAATCCAAACTGAATTGCAAACCTGACAGACAAGCACAGGAGAACAAGTGACGAGTGAACACAAACCTCATGGTGCTCATTTTCAGATTTTTCAGATTTGCAGTCATCTTACAAAACAAGTGAAAGAATATTACAGTGAAATGATTTGGAAAGTAGGTGTGACTTTTGTTGGTGCCTTTCTTTGCTCTGTTGGTGAAACTTTCTTGCACCTGACTCCTGTTCTTGTCTCTGTTTCCTCTATTGAAGGAGTAAGGAGTGTTTGTTCAGAAATCAACTGGGTTGTGTACCTTTGAGAGGGGATTTCTGCACCATCAGGGCTGGAAACAGGAGTGAGTGAAAGACACTGTGTGGAGTTTGATTTTGTACAGAGCAAGAGCAAATCTAACAGGGCTGTGATATATTGGCCTGGATTTTACAGCCCCATTGGCGGCGAACACTGTGAATTTCACTGCTATTGAGGGTCTGAACAGCACTGCAACTGCCGTTACATGCACACACTAACACCAGTATCTGCAAGTTGTGGTGGTGAGAAATGTGCTCAGAAGGAGACTCTGATCATAATCGCACCAGCCCACTCTTTAAAGTGACAGGGACCTGTAGTTCAGCAATTTGGGCTCATTGTCCACAATGTATCCTGATTTTTACCTTGGTTGGATTAAAGCCGGTACCAACAAGCTCAGGGCCTACTCGGGAAGGACTATTCTGTTGACACAACAGCTCCAATATTCCAGGAAGAAACTGGCAGCAGCAGGGGTCAACTTTCAGAGGGAGTTCAGACATTTTAAATGTTGTATTTTGCTTCTTAATTGTATGTAACTTTTTAGCATGGCCTTATCAGAGTTCTTAAATTTACATCTGACTTTTTATGAACAAGATTGAAGTGCTTTTAAAAGATCTCTAAATATATATGACTTTTTTTTATCAAGATTTACTTGGCTTCTTTGTAAAGACTTGAGTAAGATTGAAGTGACTGTTAAAAACTACATCTTATCCTTTAAAATCCTGCTCACATGTAAATGACATTGGAAGATGGCTTCAGAATAACTTAGACTATCTTTCTAACAGGTACTGCAACAGCTTAAGTCCTACTTTCTGCAAAAGCTGGTGAATTACAAAGAAACAATGTCTTGAACATTTTATAAACTGTTGATTCAGATGGGATTCAAACTCATACATGTAAAACAGAAGGAATTAATAACCCATCATCTAAACCTCTCAAACACCTCATCACCCAACTTTGTGCCAGCAACCCATCACATGTCTTTTTTGCCTCCATGGAAATTTGGGCAGGATGGTCACCTTCAGCTCAGATCCTGACTGTGCATCCAGATGTGCAATGATGGAAATGTAGCTTCTGTAAGTAAATGAAATTTCCATCACATCAGGTCATGGCCTGTTGGGAATGCAGCGGTGTGAAACATTTCCAGACCATGTCCAACACGTTACTACTCAGTGTGAAAACCCACCACTGAAAGACTGGAACATACAATCGTTTCATCACATCATGATTAACATCACTCAGACACCTGAACCATTAGGTCACTGACGAAGTCATGATGACTTCTAATTTCTCATGAAATGACAACTGAACTAACTGACTGGAAGAATTGCTTTAACTCCACGTGATCAGAGAGGCACAGCCTCAGACCGACTTGGCAGATGAATATTAATTGAATAATTTCTGTGTGAGGAATGTTCCAGCATCATAAACCAGGGGAACGTGCTGACTGAGCTGTGTCTTCATCTTTTCTGGGCAGTCGGACAGTTCACCCTTCATTCTGCTCTGATTCACTTTCCCAAAGTGGATCTACAGATTCTCAAATCTGGAGACTGGGTTTTCCTATTTTGTTCCTTTTGATTTTTCTTGCTCCTGAATGATAGTATGTTCTAAACCTCGGATCAACCCTCCCCTTTGCGTCGTGTTATAGTCTTAGTTAAAAGAGACACAAAACGGCACAAACACTCTGAAACATGCAACACGGTCACACTTTCCTTCAATGAGATTAATGTTGAGCTGTTTTCCAGGTTAAATGCAACTGCAAACACATTGCTCTCAAATAAATTGTAGGGGATTGAGTTGCCGTTGAAATATTAGCACTGGACATCTGGACGAGCAGGAACAGCCATTTCAAACTCACATCCTTCACAAAGGCAACCACTGAGCTGTTTTCTTTTGTGAATGAAATTCATAAGAAAAGTTAAAGTTCACAAGAAAATGGATGTAAATTATTGATAGCTAAACATTTGAAACAAGGATATGAATCCAAGATTTTCTGATTATTAGACAAACACTCAAACCAATTAAGCTACTGAGCCAGATCACAAGTGCTGTGACAACTAAGGGCAGAGGAGGGCACTCTTTGTTCTCATCCCACTTCTCCACAGGTCACAACATCTACTTTAACTTTTCCCACTTACTGATACAGTCAATCATATACTCTATTTTTCCCAGAATAGAAGACACTGACTAAGTTTCTTTAATGAACAACAAAATGATTCATTTATTGGAGAAGAAGTTTTAGCTAGTCATGAAGTAAAGCATAAACACACAGGTGGAAATTTTAAAAGTTTCCTTTTCACCTTTACTTTTAAAGTCTATTTTAAAAATCTTCGAGCCACATGCGCACACACACATACACCGGTTAATTGAAAAGATAAAAGGGATTAGTTGTTTTTTTCATTTTTTTAAATTTTGTTACAAACACAAAAAACTAAACTCTTGGGCTGTTTACTTGCTCATTGTTGAAGAAAACATCAGATGAGATACGTTGCTCCAAAATTGGAATACAGTCTAACTTCTGAGTATATGTAGTCAGGTCACTAGGGTATTTTAGAATAGTTCTTTTCAGAAAGCATTGAGAATTAATTTTAGCAGGCCTTCTTCAAAGACATGTAACAAGATGAATTAACACACTGGACTTCTCAGGATCTTTTAAAGATTTTCTGGAAAACAAACTGGGTTGTGGTCTTCTCTCCTTCCTTGAAACTTCTTCAGGCTAACTTTATCAGCTGCTCACTCCAGCAGGTAAAACACACTGACTCTACAACCAAAAGCTTGTGAGTTTTCTGCTGTCTTAGGTGTACGCTGCTGCTGCCGAGCTTGTCCAATCAAGGGGCACGAATGACTTCACTAACCACATCTCCCTGTTACCAAGGTTTCTGTTCTACATTTAACTTGAATCATGTGACAAACAGTAAACATAGTTGCCAAATTGGCTCTTTTGGTGCACTCTTGAAAAAGAACTGGTCCTACATTTATTCAGTTTGATTATGACTTCTTCAAAAAATATTTTAACAAAAGAAACAGAATCACTTCCATAACATCATGTACTTTCCCTGAGCTACAGGTTATTGCAAGACTCTCTGGCTGTGTTTATTTTAGGTGATTTTGTACTCAGGTTCTTTCTGAATCCATGTGTTTGCAGATCTTTGTGAGTGAGAGATGTGGAGATATGCTTAAAATATATCCCTATAAATTATTCATATCTCCGTCTTTCCCCGAACTTTGTGCAAACACATTAATGAGGGAATCACACACATCAAGCCGTCAAACCTGCCCGCTAAACATTGAAAGGTGACAGTGTTTATTGTTACGGGATTCCATTTATTCAGACACATCTTGATGATTCACACATGTAATGTATTTGTATATTATATTCATGACATAATGACATAAATAAACATCTCCTTGCACTTGCCATGTTTGGTGAACATTTTCTCTGCTAATGCCCCCTGAATATATTAGGGAACATGGTGACGAGATTGAGATTAAAGTCTGTAAATATAGGCAGCAAACAGCAGCAAGGACTGCAGTGAACAAGATTTACGTGACATATTTGTGCTTCTATTGGTGGGTGAAATAAGATACTAAACACACAAAATCCTACATTTGAGCTCGCGTAAAAGATTGCTCTGTCTATGGAGATAGCATCAAAGAATGCTCAGGAATTTTGTCCTATGCCAGTGATAGTAACACACTTCAAGGGAACTTAAAAAAACGGTAAAATGGGCTTTCACATAACAGATGAAATTTTACACAGAGAAGTGTGAAGTGATACAATTTGGAAGGAAGAATGCCATATAAATGAAACGTTACAATTCTAAACTGGGTGCAGGAGCAGAGAGACAATGTACACCAATGTTGGAAGGATTGAAAAGGTAGCTAAGAGCAAACAGGACACTTGGCTTTATTAATATAGGCAAAGAGTAAAAGCATTTAAGTTATGCTAAATCTTTATAAAATACTGGGAATGAATGGCGTCTTCCTGTACCTCCACAGAAAGCTTCCATTCCAGGTTTACACACACTCATCAGGATCACTCTCCACAGATCCTGCCACTCCAGGCTCGGACACCCACTTCAGGATCACTCTCCATAGATTCTGCCACTCCAGGCTCGGACACCCATTTCTGGATCACTCTCCATTCATCCCAGCACTATGGGCTCGGAGACCCTCTTCAGAATTCCTAAATCTCCAGACATGGACATCCTTTGAGGGCCACTCTCCACAGATTCTGCCCTCCAGGTTCAGACACCCTCTTCAGAATCACTCTCCATACATCCCGCCACTCCACGCACGGATATCTCCCTCAGGATCAGATCAAAGAATGTTGCTTGTCACATATCAGCTCAAGCCTGAATGTTGTTCAGGTCTTGCTGCTTGCAGGTACAGATTGCTTCAGTATCTGATGAGTTGTGAATCATCAGCGAACATTCCCACTTCTCACTTATGTTGAAGAGAAAGCCATCAATGAAACAGCTGAGGATGGTTGGGCCTAGGACACTGCCCTGAGAAACTAAGTATCCAGTCATGAATGGTGGAGGACAATTAAATAATGAACCAGATGAGGAGGCTCCAAAAACATCCCTATCCTCAATGTTGGTGGAGCCGAGCACGTCAGTGCAAAAGGTGAAGCTGGGGCATTTGAAACCATCTTCAGTCAGAAATTGCTCAGTGGATGATTCATCTCAGCCTCTTGAGGTCCCCAGCATCACAGCTTCCAGTTTTCAGCCAATTCGCTTCACTCCAGATAATGGCAAGAAACAGCTGAAGGCACTCGATACTGCAAAGACTATAGGCCCTAACAACATCCCGGCTCTAGTACTGAAGACTTGTGCTCCAGAACTAGCTGCGCTCTTAGCCAAGCTGTTCCAGTAGAGCTGCAACACGGGCATCTACTTTACAATGTGGAAAATTGCCCAAGTGTGCCCTCTCCATAAAACAAATGCAGGGCAAATCCAATCTGACCAATTGCCGCCCCATCAGTCTACTATCAATCATCAGCAAAGTGATGGAAGATGTCACCAACAGTGCTATCAAGAACCACACACTGAGCAATAATCTGCTCATCGATGCTCAATTTAGGTTCTGGCAGGGTCTCTCAGCTCCAGGAAATAATTTGCCAGATAGAGTAGAATGTGGGAAAATGTGAGGTTATCCACTTTGGTAGGAAGAATAGAACAGGAAAATATTATTTAAATTGTGAGAGATTACAGAATGCTGCGGTGTAGAAGGATCTGGGTGTCCTTGTACATGAATCACAAAAAGTTACCATGCAGGTACAGCAAATAATTAGGAAGGCAAGTGGAATGTTACCCTTCATTGCAAGGGGAATGGAGTATAAAAGTAGAGAAGTCTTGCTACAAATGTACATGGTGCTGGTGAAACCACACCTCGCGTACTGTGTACAGTTTTGGTTTCCTTATTTAAGGAGGGATATACTTGCATAGGAGGCAGTTCAGAGAAGGTTAATTGGATTGATTCCTGTGATGAAGGTGTTGTCGTATGAGGAAAGTTGAGCAGGTTGGACCGATACTCATTGGAGCTGAGAAAAATGAAAGGAGAACGTATTGAGACATATAAGATTCTGAGAGTGCTTGACAGGGTAGATGCTGAGAGGATGTTTCCCCTCGTGGTGGAATCTAGAACTAGGGGACATAGTTTCAGATTAAGGGGTTTTTCATTTAAGAAGGAATTTCTTCTCTCAGAGGGTTATTAATCTTTGGAATTCTCTACCGTAGAGAGCAGTGGAGGCTGGGTCATTGAATGTCTTCAAGATTTTTATCTACAAGAGAGCCAAGGGTTATGTGGGCAGGCAAGAAAGTGGGGTTGAGGTCATGATCAGGTCAGCCATGATCCTATTGAATGGCGGAGCAAGCTCGAGGGGCCAAATGGCCTACTCCTGCTACTAGTTCTTCTGATCTTCTGTTCGTATGATCTCATTGCAGCTTGGTCCAAACAGAGACGAAAGAGTGGAATTCCAGAGGAGAGGTGAGAGTAATTGCCCTTGAGTGAGTGCGGCATCAAGGATCCCTCGCAAAATTGAAGTCAATGGGAATCAGGGGAAAACTCTCCATTTGTTGAAGTCATACCTCGCACAAAGCAAGATGGTTGTGGTTCGTGGAGGCCAATCGTCTCAGTCCAGGACACTGCCTCAGGAGTTTCTCAGGGTAGTGTCCTAGACCCAAACATCCCAGCTGTTTCATTGACGACTTTCTCTTCAACATAATTCAGACGTGAGAATGTTAGATGATGACTGACAACTCTTCAGATACTGAAGCAGTCTGTGCCTGTAAGCAGCAAGACCTGAACAACATTCAGGCTTGAGCTGATAAGTGACAAGCAACCTTCTGGCCACACAAGTGCCAAACAGTGAACATCTGCAATGAGAGAGAGTAAAAAATCTACCTTTGGATATTCAGAAGCATTATCATCGTTAAATCCCCCACCATCAACATCTTGACCAGAAACGTAACTGGACCAGTCACATCTGTGCTGTGGCTATAAGCGCAGGGCAGAGATTACGAATTCTGCAGCAAGTATCTCTCCTCCTGAAACCCCAAATCCTGTCCACCATCTACAAGGCACAAGTCAGGAGTGTGATGGAATACATCCCACTCAACAACAATCAAGAAGCTCAACACCATCCAGGAGAAAGCAGCCCACTTGATCGGCACCTAACCCACCACCTTAAACATTCAATCCCTCCACAGCCAGTAAACAGTGGCTGCAGTGTGTACCATCTCCATATGCATTGCAGCAACTCGCCAAATATCCTTCAACAGCACCTTCCAAACTCGTGACCACTACCACCTCGAAGGACAAGGGCAGCAGATGCATGGGAACTCACTACCTGCAGGTTCCCCTCCAAGTCACTCACCATCCTGACTTGGAACGATATCGCCATTTCTTCACTGTTGTTGGGTCACAATCCTGGAACTCCCTCCCCAATAGCACTGTGGGTGCTCCTGCACCATACGGACTGCATCAGTTCAGGAAGGCAGCTCTCCACCACCTTCTCAACGGCAATAGGAATGGGTAATAAATGCTAGCCTTATCAGCGATACTCGCACCCAAGAATGAATAAAAACCAAATCACTCTCCACAGATTCCCCACAATCTGGGCTTGGACATTTACTTCAGGAGCACAAAGCTTTATATCACTGCAACATGAGTTCCAATCTTAAGATCCTGTTCACTTTTCACATTATTTTCTACCAGTCCACTAGCTTTTATTAATTCAGTATTCGGGTCTCTGCTCCTCCGCCGTTTCTAACATCTCACCTCTGACAAAAAACACTCTGATAGTAGGTAGTAGATGACCCCTCATTTTCAACTCCATCTGCCAAAGCATTGCTCACTCACTTAATCTATCAAGAAGATTTGAAAATAAATTTCTTGCCAAAGGATAATTTTCTGCATCTGCTCCCTCGCCATTTGCTTTTCCCATTTGTCTTTCACTTGGTGCAAAGCCAGAGAAAGTAAAGATGGAAGGAAGGAGGGGAGGAAAAATCCTGCTCCGTTTCATGATCCCTATTTGATCTTCATTCCAGAGCAGTTTGGGTGAAGAATTCCAATTGTCTGTCTCAATTTTAATAAAGTATAACCAATTCTGGAATCACTGTCTGGACAGAGACAAGAACAGGTTTCGAGGCTGACTTCACACATCAACGCCCCCAACATAAACAATGCGCTAAACAATTCATAAACTAGCGACAAGGATGGGATTTTAACCCACGTGTGCAGAGCACAATGGATTGGCAGTTCATCGCCTTAACCTCTCGGCCACCTTGTCAGTTGCACAGGCACAGCTGTCACCTTCAGCACAGCTTCTGGCTGTGCAGCCAGCTGTGTAATGATGGAAATATATCTTCTGTAAGTAAATGAAGTTGGGAATGGAGTGGTGTGAAACATTTCCAGACCATGTCCAACACGTTTCTACTCAGTGTGAAAACCCACCACGGAAAGACTGGAACATACAATCATTTCATCACATCATGATTAACATCACTCAGACACCTGAACCATTAGGTCACTGACGAAGTCAGGATGACCGAATTTTTCATGAAATGACAACTGAACTAACTGACTGGAAGAATTGCTTTAACTCCACATGATCAGAGAGACAATTAGGGACTGGGCAGCGAGCGTCTCTAAATGAATAAAATTTGGGTACTGGTCAGGGAGCGTCTGTAAATGGATAAGAATTGGGGACTGGGCAGGGAGCGTCTCTAAATGAATAAGATTTGGGTACTGGTCAGGAAGCGTCTGTAAATGAATAAGAACGGGGGACTGGGCAGGGAGTGTCCATAATTGAATACGAGTTGGAGACTGGGCAGGGAGCGTTTCTAAATGAATAAGATTTGGGGACTGGGCAGGGAGCGTCGATAAATGCTTAAGAATTGGGGACTGGTTAGGGAGCGTTTTATTATTTGTTCGTGGGATGTGGGCGTCGCTGGCACGATCTCAGCTCGAGTAATGTGTCCAGTTCTGGGCACCAGGCTTTAGAAAGGACATCAAAGCTTCTGAGACATTTGAGAGGAGATTTACCAGAATGATCCCAGAGATGCAGGGTGTCAGTTCTCTGGACAGGCTGGTGAAGCTGGGATTGTTCTCCTCAGAGTAGAGAAGGTTAAGGGAAGATTTAATAGAGGTGTTCAGAATCATGAAGGATTTTCATAGGGTCGAGAGGGAGAAACTGTTTCCACTGTCCTGGGGGTCAGTAACCAGAGGACACAGATTTAAAATAATCGGCCAAAAATGTCAAGGGGATGTGAGGAGAGATCTTTTTACCCAGTAACTGATTCGGATTTGGAATGAATTGTCTGACAGGGTGGTGGAAACAGATTCAATTATAACTTTCATAAAGGAATTGGACAAATATTTCAAAGTGAAATTCTCCAGGATTATGGGGAAATAGGCAGGGGGTTTGACTAATTGCATCTTTTTGTTAGAGAGTCAGCAGAGGCACAATAGGGCCGAATGGCCTCCTGTGCTGTATGATTCGATGAACATAAGAACGAGAAGCCGGAGTCGGCAAGTCAGCCACTCGAGCCTGCTCTGCCATTCAATACAATCATGGCTGATCTCATCACGGCACTTCTTGTTTCTTCCCAGTAGATGTCACTTCACTCCAATGCAGTGAAGTTGACAAATCTGAGAGAGACACAACAGGAAAGAATTGTTCACATTATAGTGAATGTGTTGGATTTAGAAGTACCAGGAGTGGAGACGAGTTATTACATGTCTGCTCGATCCCCATAGCCCTGTAAAATTATTTCCTTCAAGTGCCCATTCAAATTCCTTTTGTAATCCTCGATTGTCTCCATTTCCACCGCCCTCGTGAGCAGATAGTTACAGATCATCACCAATCAGTGTAAAAAAAGTTATTGCGCACATTCCCCATGTACCTCCTGTCCAAAACCTTCAGTCTGTGTCCCCTAGTCCTTGTACCAATAGTTAACGGGAACAATGTTTCCTTGCCAACTTATTTAAAACTGTCATAGCCTAAAATACATCCATCAATTCTCCTCTCACTCTCAGTTGATACAGGCAGAACAGCCCTAGCTTTTCCAACCTAACCTTGTAACTAAAATCCTCCATCCCAGGAACCATTTTGGTGAATTTCCTCTGCATCCTCTCAAGGACGCTCACATTCTTTCTTAAGTGTGTTAAGCAAAACTGGAAGCAACACTCCAACTGGGGCCGAACCAGAGCTTCATAATGGTTCAGCATAACTTCCCTGATTTGTACTCAATGCCTCTATTTATAAAGCCCAAGATCCCATATGCTTTGCGAACCACTCTCGCAATATGTCTTGCCACCTTCAAAGATCGGTGCACATGAACCACAAGTCCCTCTATTCCAGCACACTCTTTAGAACTGTGCCATTAAGTATATATTGCCTCTCCCTATTCCTTATGCCAAAATACATCACCTCACACTTGTCACTATTAAATTCCATCTGCCACCTGTCTGCCGATTCTGCTAGCATATCACTGTCCTGTTGCAGGCAGTTCATATCATCCTCACTGTTTGCCGCTCCTCCACGTTTGGTGTCATCGGCATATTTTGAGATTCTACTCTGTATTCCAAGATCCAAGTCACTTACCTTTAGCAAAAAAAGCAGTGGTTCTCGCACTGACCCTTGGGGAACACCACTGTCGACTATCCTCCGGTCTGACCAAGAACCATTTAATATGACTCGCTGTTTTCAGTCTTTAAATCAATTTACTATCCAAATGGACACTGACCCTCCTAATCCATGAACCTCAATTTTGTTAACCACCCTTTTATGTGGTACTTTATAAAATGCTTTCGTAACATCCATATAAACAACATCCACTGCATTCCCTTCATCAGCATTCTCAGATAGTTTATCAACAAATGCAGTTAGATTCGTCAAGCATGAACTCCCATTTATAAATCCATACCCACTCTCCTGAATTAACTCAAACCTCTCCAAAGGACTTGATTTTTTCCCTGACCTGTTGATCTCGTGCTGATAGCAAGCTCACCATAGAGCATGTATTTGGCAATGTGACCGTCATCCATTTGGCCCACTCAACAGAGTCACCGCTGACTCAAGAGGGCAAACATGCTGCGGATCCCTGCACGCTGGTGTACTTCCGCATTCGGCACTCTGTCCTGCCAGGAGATGCCCAGTATCCATCTGAGGCAGTGGAGGTGGAACCTGTTCAGCCGCTTTTTTTTTGGCTTGTAGAAGTTGTTTGTGCTTCTCTAGTATAAAGGAGGATGCTGAGAACACAAGCCTGGTACACGGGGAGCTTTGTATTTTCGGTCAGTTTGCTGTCGGTTCACACTTGTCTTCTCAACTTTGACATGACAGCTGCAGCATTGGCAATCCTGGTGCTGATTTCAGTATCAAGGGACAGATTGCTGGTGATTGTTGATTGAAGGTATGTGAAGCTGTTGATAACCTCCAAAGTGAGGTTGTCGATGTTGATGGAAAGTGCAGTCTCTTCGTCCTGGCCCATAACTTTCATCTTCCTGATGCTGATCGTCAGTCCAAACTCTTTGCAGGCCAGGGAGAACCGATATACGAGCTGCTGTTAATGAACTTCATGATGGGATGTCAGCACAGCATCATCAGCAAATAGCAACTCACAGACTAGGAATTGACCCACTTTGGTCTTGGCGCACAGTCTTGCCAAGTTGAACAGCTTGTCGTCAGCTCTGATGTGCAGGTGAACTCCCCCATCTGAGTCATTGAAAGTGTACAATAGCAGCATGGAGAAGAATATGCCAATTATAAAGGATGTGATAACTAGACATTTCGAAAATGATGATATGATTGGGCAGAGTCAACATAGATTTATGAAAAGGAAAACTGGTTTGAGAAACCTGTTGAGTTTTTTGCGGATGTTACCTACAGAACAGATAAAGGAGAACCAGTGGATGTGTGGTATTTGTATTTTCATTTGGTAAGGTCCCACACAGGAGGTGAGTAAACAAAATTAGAGCACATCGGCTTGGCGATAATAAACTGATATGGATTGAGAATTGGTTAACAGACCGAAAACAGAGAGCAGGAATAACGGGTCCTTCTCAGGATGGCAGGCTGTTACTATTGGGGTACTGCAAGGATCAGTGTTGGAGCCACAGCTGTTAACAACCTATATAAGTGATTTGGATGTGGGGATTAAATGCAATAGTTCCACGTTTGCAGATGACACAAAGCTCGGTGAAATGTGAGTTGTGAAGAGGATGCAGAGAGGCTTCCAGTGGACCTGGAGAGGCTAAGTGAATGGGCAAGAACATGGAATATAATGTGAATAAGTATGAAGTTATTCACTTTGGTAGAATAAACAGAAAGACAGAGTATTTCTTAAATGGTGAGAGGTTGGGAAGTGTCGATGTCCAAAGGGACCTGGGTGTCTTTGTTCCTGAGGCACTAAAAGCTCTTGTGCAGGTGCAGCAATCAATTAGGAAGGCAAATGGTATGTTGTACCCACACGAGGGGTCATGAGTACAGGAATAAAGATGTCTTGCTGCAATTGTATAGAGCCTTGGTGAATCCGCACTGGAGTATTGTGTACAGTTTAGTCTCCTCATCTTATGAAGGATACACTTGCCATAGAGGGGGTGAAACAGAGGGTCAACAGACTAATCTTTTTTTGCATTTATTTCATTTCATCTCGGTTTGTTCAGTTTGCTTACCGACTGTTTTTTTCAGGTTTGCACTTCCTGCTGTTCAATATTCAGTCCATTAACACCTAATCTGTACTAATGCTTTGTCTTTCAACACACCATTAACATATTGTTTGCCTTTGCTGCATGACCTTTTGGTCAGCTATGTGGCCTTGTCCAATCTACACCTTCTCCTTTGTTATCTCTTGCCCCACCCCCACCTCACTTGCTTATAACCTGTGACTTTTCTAATATATGTCACTTCCGAAGAAGGGTCACTGACCTGAAACGTTAACTCTGCTTCTCTTTTCACAGATGCTGCCAGACCTGCTGAGTGGTTCCAGCATTTCTTGTTTTTATGTCACCAGACTATTCCCTGGGATGGTGGGATGGTCTTATGAGGAAACTGGGCCTGTATTCCTTCAAGTTTCGAAGAATAAGAGGTGATCTGATTGAAACTGACAAAATTCTTACAGGGCGTGACAGTGTGGATGTAGACAGGATGTTTGCCCTGGTTGGTGAGTCTAAAACCAAAGGACATCGTCTCAGAATAAGGAGTAGGCCATTTAAAACTGAGATGAGTGGGATTTCTTCACTCAGACGGTGGTGAATCATTGGAATACTGTGCCCCAGAGGGCTGTGGCAGCTCAATCATTGAGCATGTTCAAGACAGAAATTGATAGAAATCTTGATACTCATGACATCAAGGGATATGGGGATAGCATGGGAAAGGGGCTTTGAGGTAGGTGATCAGCCATGATCGAATTGAATGACAGAGCAGGCTCGATGGGCTGAATAGCTTACTCCTATGTTCCTCTGTTCCGAAGAGAGTTGGTGCCAGCGCACAGCCCTGCTTTACCCCACTGCTGATCTTGAAGGTGTCTGATGTTGCTCCATTGTCACTGAAGGAACTATGCATGTTCTCGTGGAAAGAAGAGATGATGCCCAAGAGGTCAGGAGGGCAGCCTGTGTTCCATCGCAGTTTGAAGAGGCCGTCTCTGCTGACAAGATCAAAGGCCTTAGTGATGTTGATAATAATGTGTGAGGCTCTGTGGCGCAATGGATAGTGTGTTGAACTTCTAAATAATGATTAAGAAGATATCCCAAAGTTGTGGGTTCAAGTCCCACCAGAGTCAGATTTTGGACCAGAAACAGAAGAGCACAACGGAACAACAAATGAAAAAATGCGCCACAAGCACAGACCCGGAGTCAGAGCGAGAGAGAGAGGAGCACGGCAGGAGCAGAACAGGGGAAAAAAAATCGAGGAGTGACGTCACAATGGAGAGTGAGAGCAGGGAAACAGAGAGCCGCTGGGGTGAGTTTCCAGGATTTGGTTCTTTCTTCGGTGCAGTGGAAGGAGCTGTTTGGTGAGGATCTGGTAAGTTGTGACATCACAGGCAAGCAGGTAGTTGATTGGTTTGGAAGAACCGACCTGCTTGATGCGCATCTGGTAAGTGATTAAGATCCATTATAGTCCAAACGTTTGAAATAGTAAACAAACTAGTGGTAAGTATAATAAAATATGCAATAAAATGGATAATTGAATAAAATATTGAAGTAGTTAATTGAAACACGTTAAGGATGACAGGACAGGTGATGTGTCACAGCTGCAGCATGTGGGAGCTCCTGGATGCCAGTGTGATCCAGGGCAAACACGTCTGCAGTAAGTGTTTGCGGATCAAAGAGGGAGAAAAAAGGAATGTAGTGGTAGTAGGGGACAGTATAGTAAGGTGGATTGACTCTGTTCTCTGCAGCAAAAGCAAGAGTGCAGACGGCTGTGTTGCCTGCCGGTGCCAGGATTCAGGACATCTGCTCAAGGCAGGAGCGAAACATACAATGGGAGGGGGAGGATCCAGTCGTCGTGGTCCATGTCGGTACCAAGGACATAGGCAGGACAAGGATAGAGGTTCTGCAAAGTCAGTATGAGGAAATAGGCACCAAATTGAGAAGCAGAACCTCAAAGTTAATCATCTCTGGATTATTACCTGAGCCATGTGCAAATTGGCATAGGACAAATAAGATTAGAAAAAGTAATGTGCGGCTGAAAGACTGGTGTGGTAGGAGTGGGTTCTGGTTCGTGGGGCATTGGCACCAGTACTGGGGAAAGAGGTGGCTGTACCGTTGGGACGGTCTGCACCTGAACCGTGCTGGTGTCGGTGTTCTAGCGAGCCACATAACGAGGGAAGTAGAGACGGTTTTAAACTGAATAGTGGGGGCAAGGGATCAAATTTGGGAAGATATGGTGAATCAAGGACGAGAGACAAGTCAAGAGAGAAAGGTATAAATATGGGAGATGATAAACAGACTGTGACAGGAAGGGACAGAATGTACAAATCTAAGAGTAAATCGACAGATAAGGCTGGAGGTGACAAAAATAATAAAAGGACAAAACTAAATGCTCTGTATCTGAATGCATGGAGCATTGGAAACAAAACAGATGAACTGAGAGCACAAATAGAATAAATAAGTACGATCTGATAGTCATTACAGAGACATGGCTGCAGGGCGACATAGATTGGGATGTGAATATTGGAGGTGACATGGCGTTTTGGAAGGACAGGAAGCTAGGAAAAGGTGGCGGGGTAGCTCTGTTAATTAATGATGGTATTAGCGTAATAGAGAGGGATGACCTGAGTTCTGGCGATCAGGATGCAGAAGCAGTTTCGGTACAAATGAGAAATCATAAAGGCAAGAAGTCACTTGTGGGAGTGGTGTACAGGCCACCTAACATTAACCACACTGTCGGATGGGATATAAAGGAAGAAATAATGGCAGCTTGTAAGAAAGGTACTGTGATAATTATGGGGGATTTTAATCTCCATATAGACTGGAAAATTCAGATGGGCAGAGGTAGCCTAGATGAGCAGTAAATAGAATGTTTTGGGGATCATTTCTTGGAACAATACATTCTGGAGCTAACCAGAGAGCAGGCTGTACTAGACCTGGCATTGTCCAACGAGATAGGATTATTTAATGACCTCATAGTTCAGGTGCCCCTCGGTAGTAGCGATTATAATATGATTGAATTTTACATTCAGTTTGAGGGAGAGGAGAGTGGGTCCCAGACTAGTATTTTAAATTTAAATAAGGGCAATTATAAGGTCATGAAAGCAGAGCGAGCTAAAGTGAACTGGCAAATTAGGTTAAGGGATAAGTCAATAGAGATGCAGTGGCAGACAATTAAGGGGATATTTCAGAATACACAGAATAGATACATTTCAACGAGAAAGAAAAGTTCCAAAGGTGGGACTCACCATCCATGGTTCACGAAAACAGTTAAAGATACTATCAAATTTAAAGAAAAAGCCTATAATTGTGCAAAGGTGGGAGGCAGGTCAGAAGATCGGACAGAATATAAAAAAACAGCAAAGAATTACGAAAATATTGATAAGGAAGGTAAAATTAGAGTATGAGAGAAAGCTCGCAAGAAATTTCAAGACAACTAGTAAGAGTTTCGATAGATATCTTAAAAAGAAAAGAGTTAACAAAGCGACTGTTGGTCCTATAGAAAGTGTGTCTGGGCAATTAATAATGGATAATTAAGAGATGGCAGTTGAATTGAACAGATACTTTGCATCGGTCTTCACTATTGAGGATACAAATAACATCCCAGTATCAGCCGTATATCAGGAAATTGAAGGGATGGAGGAACTCAAGAAAATTACAATCACCAGGGAAGTGGTACTAAACAAATTGTTGGAGCTGTGGGTTGACAAGTCGCCAGGTCCTGAATTGGCTAGTGAGATAGTTGATGCGCTGGTTTTAATATTCCAAAATTCCCAAGATTCTGGAAGGTTCCGTTAGATTGGAAAAGAGTGAATGTAACTCATTTATTCAAACAGGGAGGGAGACAGAAAGCAGGAAACGACAGGCCAGTTCGCTTAACATTTGTCTTAGGGAAAATGTTTGGAGCTATTACAGAGGATGTTATAGCAGGGCATTTAGAAAAATTTAAGGTAATCAGGCAGAGTCAACATGGATTTTAGAAAGGGAAATCATGTTTAACCAATTTATTGGAGTTCTTTGAGGGAGTTGCATGTGCTGTGGAGAAAGGGGAACCAGTGGATGTATTGTATTTCGATTTCCAGAAGGATAAGGTGCCATATCAAAGGTTATTGCAGAAAATAAAAGCTCATGGTGTCGGGGGTAACATATTGGCATGGATAGAAGATTGGCTAGCTGACAGGAAACAGAGAGTCAGCATAAATGGGTCATTTTCTGGTTGGCAAGAAGTAACGAATGGTGTGCCACAGGGATCTGTGCTGGGGCCTCAACTTTTTACAATTTATATAAATGACTTAGATGAAGGGACCGAAGGTTTTGTTGCTAAATTTGCTGATCAGAAAGATAGGTAGGAAAGTAGGTTGTGAAGAGGACATAAGGGGGCTACAAAGGGATATAGATAGTTTAAGTGATTGGGCAAAGACCTGGCAAATGGAGTATAATGTGGGAAAGTGGGAAATTGTCCACTATGGCAGGAAGAATAAAAAAAACATATTATCTAAATGGTGAGAGATTGCAGAGCTCTGAGATGCAGCGGGATCTGGGTGTCCGAGGGCATGAATTGCAAAAGGTTAGTATGCAGGTCCAGCACGTAATTAGGAAAGCTAATAGAATGTTATCATTTATCACCATGGGAATTGAACACAATATTAGGGAGGTTATGCTTCAGCTAAAGAAGACATTGGTGAGACCTCTTCTGCAGCACTGAGTACAGTACTGGTCTCCTTATTTGCGGAAGGATGTAAATGCATTGGAGGTAGTACAGAGAAAGTTTACCAAACTAATACATGGAATAGGTGGGCTGTCTTACGAGGAAAGATTTGACAAGCGAGGCTTGTCTCCGCCAGAGTTCAGAAGAGAAAGAGGCGACATGATTTGTTATTTAATTTATTAATTAACAAATTAGCTACCCTCCAGTCTTCTGGTCCCTCACCCGTGGCTAACGATGATACAAAAATCTCTGCCAGCGCCCCAGCAATCTCCTCCCTTGCTTCCCATAGCATCCTCGGATACATCTGATCAGGCCCTGGGGATTTATCCACCTTAATGCGCTTCAAAACCTCCAACACCTCCTCCTTTGTAATGTTGATATGCTGCAGGATATCGCTGTTCCCTCCCTTGAACTCACTAGCTTCCATGACCTTCTCCACGGTAAATACAGACGAGAAATATTCATTTAAGACCTCGCCCATTTCGCGTGGCTTCACACATAGATTGCCACACTGATCCTTAAGGGGACCTACTCTCTCCCTAGCTACCCTTTTACTCTTAATATACTTATAGAATCTTTTAGGATTCTCCTTTATCTTATCTGCCAGGGAAATCTCATGGCCCCTTTTCGCCCTCCTAGTTTCCTTCTTAAGTGTACTCCTACATCCCCTATACTTCTCGAGGGACTCGCTCGATCCCAGCTGCCGATACCTGACGTTTGCCTCCTTCTTTGTCCTGACCAGACCCTCAATATCCCTCGTCAACCAAGGTTCCCTAAACTTGCCAGCCTTGCCCTTCCATCTAACAGGAACATGCTGGCCCTGAACTCTTCCTATCTCACTTTTAAAAGCCTCCCACTTGCCAGACGTCCCTTTACCTGTAAACAGCCTCTCCCATTCAACTTTTGAGAGTTCCTGTCTGATGCCATGGAAATTATCCTTCCCCCAATTTCGGACTTCAACCTGAGGACCAGTCCTATTCTTTTTCATAGCTAATAGAGTTATGGTCACTGGTCCCAAAGTGCTCCCCCACTGACACATCAACCACCTGCCCATCCTCATTTCCTAAGAGGAGGTCGAGTGTAGCCCCTTCTCTAGTCGGGACATCCACGTACTGCTTCAGAAAACTATCCTGGATTCACTTAACAAATTCTTCCAAATCTGATCCCTTCGCACTAAGGCAGTCCCAGTCAAAATTAGGGAAGTTAAAATCACCTACTATTACAACCCTATAATTCCTAAAACTATCTGTGATTTCCCTACATATATGCTCCTCCACTTCCCTCTGACTATTGGGGGGCCGAGAGTATAATTCCATCAAAGGGATCACCCTTTTATTATTTCTAAGTTCTACCAGTATGGCCTCACTGGACATTCACCCCGGGATATCCTCTCTCAGTACTGATGTCATCCCTAATCAATAGTGCAACTCCCCTTCCTCTCTTACCTCCACCTCTGTCACGCCGGAAGGATCGGTACCCCGGAACATTGAGCTGCCAGTCCTGCCCATCCCTCAACCACGTTTCCGTAATAGCTACAATATCACAATCCCATGTACCGATCCATGCTCTGAGTTCATCTGCCTTACCTGTAAGGATACTTGCATTAAAGTAAATGCAGTTTAGCCTACCAGACCTTCCACGCTCCCTGTCCTGCCCCGGCCTGGCCTGCCTACTGGACTTGCTTGCTTTAACCTCTCCATTAGCCTCAACTATCTCATTGGAGAGACTACTACTTTGGGTCCCACCCCCGCTGCAAGACTAGTTTAAACCCTCCCGTGTATTACTATAAAATCTCCCGACAAGGATATTGGTCCCCTTCCAGTTCAGATGCAACCCGTCCCTCTTGTACAGGTCACCTCTGCACCAGAAGAGATCCCAATGATCCAAGTACCTGAAGCCCTCCCGCCTTCGCCAGTCTTCAGCAACGCATTCATTTGCCTAATCCTCCTATTCCTACCCGCACTAGCACGTGTCAAAGGGAGTAATCCTGAGATTACAACCCTAGAGGTCCTGCTCTTTAACCTTCTGCCGAACTCCCTATATTCACTTTGCAGAACCTCATCTCTCTTCCTGCCTATGTCGTTCGTACCAATATGGACCACGATCTCTGGCTGCACACCCTCCCCTTTCAGAATTTCCGGCAGCTGCTCCGAAACATCCTTGACCCTAGTATTAGGGAGGCAACATACCATCCTGGAGTCTCGTTTGCGGCCACAGAAACGCCTATCTGCACCCCTTAAGATTGAATCCCCTATCACAAAAGCCCTTCGATCCCTTTTCCTCCCCTGCTGTGCAGCAGAGCCCTCTGTGGTGCCACGTGTTGCTATTTTCCCCTGGGAGGTCTTCCCCCCAATAGTAACCAAAGCGGTGTATCTGTTTGAGAGGGGGATGGCCACAGGGGACTCCTGCACTACCTGCCTGCGCCTACTATTCCATCTGGTGGTCACCCATCCCTTTTCTGCCTGTGCATCCATTACCTGCGGTGTGACCACCTCACTAAACATGCTATCCATGACGCCCTCAGCTTCGCGGACGCTCCACAGTGAAACCACCCGCAGTTCCAGCTCCATAATGCGAGTAGCCAGGAGCTGCAGCTGGATACACTTCCTGCACACATGGTCGTCATGGAGACTGGGAGGGTTCCTGAATCCCCACATAGCGCAGGAGGAGCATATCACGGGGCTGAGCTCTCCTGCCATGACTTACCCTTAGATTAATTAGTTACTCCCTTAATTAAAAAATACTAATGACACTAGGGGCCTTGTTCTACCCACGACAATCTAAAGTCCTTCATAAGCTACACTGAATAAAATAACACTTTAGTAGTACTCATCTTATCAGCAGAGGTTTTTTTTTCAACTAAAAAACTTTGCCTTTTTCTTTAAGATTTTTAAATACACTAACAGCAGTGACTCACCAACCAATCACCTTGCAGCTCTCCGCTGACATCACAGTTGGCTTCTTTTTTTTCAAAACTCCAGCACACTGGAAGAGCTCCACTCCACTCCCGGAAGGTAAGAGACTGGGCCTCGATCCTCGGATTGGATTTATAGGCCCCGCGCTCGGCGTTCTCCTCATATCGGTTCATATAGGTCTGCTCCGCTCCGCTCCGCTCCTCTCCGCTCCCGGAAGGTAATTCACCAGCTTTTGCAGAAAAGTAGGTCTGAAGCTGTTGCAGTACCTGTTAGAAAGATAGTCTAAGCTATTCTGAAGTCATCTTACAATGTCATCTACATGGAAGCAGGATTTTAAAGGATAAGATGTAGTTTTTAAAAGTCACTTCAATCTTGCTCAAGAGTCTTTTCAAAGAAGCCAAGTAAATCTTGATAAAAAGTCATATACATTTGGAGATCTTTCAAAAGCACTTCAATCTTGTTAATAAAAAGTCAGATGCAAATTTAAGAACTCTGATCAGGCCATGCTAAAAACTTACATACAATTAGGAAATAAAATACAACATTTAAAATGTCTGAACTCCTTTCTGAAAGTTGACCACTACTGCTGCCGGTGTCTTCCTGGAATAGTAGAGCTGTTGTGTCAACAGAAAAGTCATTCCCGAGCAGCCCTGAGCCTGTTGGTACCGTCTTTAATCCAACCCAGGTAAAAATCAGGGTACATTGTGGGCAATGAGCCCAAATTGCTGAACTACAGGTCCCTGTCACTTTAAAGAGTGGGCTGGTGCGATTATGATCAGAGGCTCCTTCTGAGCACATTTCTCACCACCACAACTTCCAGATGCTGGAGTTAGTGTGTGCATGTACCGGCAGTTGCAGTGCTGTTCAGAACCTCAATAGCAGTGAAAGTCTCAGAGTTCACCGCTATTAGGGCTGCAAAATCCAGGCCAATATCTCACAGCCCTGTTAGATTTACTCTCCTTCTGTACAAAATCAAACTCCACACATTGTCTTTCACTCATTCCTGTTTCCAGCCCTGATGGTGCAGAAATCCCCTCTCAAAGGTACACAATCCAGTTGATTTCTGATCAAATACCTCCTTCCTCATTCAATAGAGGAAACAGAGACATGAGCAGGAGTCAGGTGCAAGAAAGTTTCACCAACAGAGCAAAGAAAGGCACCAACAAAAGTCACACCTACTTTCCAAATCATTTCACTGGAATATTCTTTCACTTGTTTTGTCGGATGACTGCAATAAATCTGAAAATGAGCACAATGAGGTTTGTGTTCACTGGTCACTTGTTCTCCTGTGTTTGTCTGTCAGGTTTGTAATTCAGTTTGTATTGGATATTAAAGAGAATCTCTTTTCAAGATGATTGCACATCGTACTGTGTTTAAAGCAACCAACTTGTAAAATGGCAGAAAATGAATGTTTCAATACCGATGTGACCAAATTCTTCCAATCCTTTTCAACAGCTAGATTGATGATGCTTGTAATCTGTATCCTGTGGAGAATGGGAGAGGAGAATAAAAACATGGTGCATGAACAGGACAGACTGTGTAAAATGGGAGAACAGAAATGCTGCCACCTCATTGAAAGTTAATGAGATTTATTCGAAGTCAGACACCTGTCCACAATGAACAAGTGAATACATTAATAGTCCACTTTCAATCTAAATGGGACTGAGGTGCCAACAGAGACGTTTTCTGGAAAATACCTGCTGCAGTTTTAAAATTGATGAACTGGAACATCTTATACTAACTTTCAAATAACTGGAGTGATTGTATAGTTCTCATAGTGGAGAGAAGGAGTTGTTTATAAATATAAGCAGAAAGACACATTTGTGGATTGGTGAATGAGCTTTATCTTTCAGAAATGTATTTGTCCATTGGTTGCAGGTCACTGGAAATTCTTTTTTACATTTCAATTGTAGCAGCAGCAGTTAACAGCAAAATGTCTGATTAATCAGAGTAGTGGGTCTGGGAAACACTTAAACAGCCGAGACCCTGTAAAACAGAACTCCAAGTAATTGTTTAAACAAGGCACTGAACTGACAGAGCGGTAAAGGCCTGCTCAGGTCAGGAAAAAAAACCCGACCCGAACCCAACAGAACCGCATTGGACCCGAGCCCGACCCGGCCCGAGTATCTCCATTTATTCCCACGCCCAAACTAACCCGATGCTTACCCGACCACCGGAATGTTCATTTGATCGACCTCCCGATTCCGAATCGACAGGAAGCTGCAGCATGAGCGCAATGACATCATGGAGATGCTCACTTGCTCACTGAGCAGACTCAGAGTTTCCCTCCTTGATGACCCGGACTCCCAGCTTAAGTTGGCTTTTCAACTTTTGACACTTATTAAACTCAACTTCCCAGCAGAGTTAAATGTAATACTTACTGTGTGTGTCCGACACGGACTCAGCCCGACCTGGACCCAGCCCGACCCGAACCTGGCCCGACCTGACCCGAGCCCGAAAGCCAGACCCGGAAGAGCGACCCGACACGACCCGAACCCGACACGGGTCCCCTCGGGTTCAGATCGGGTGGCAGGCCTTCACAGAGCGGAGGTCAGATGAGGATTGAATTAATTTCAATCACTGAATCTAAACAAGAAGTAAATCTGTCAGGAATGGAACACTTTATTTTATCTGTGAGTTTGTGGCGCAACGGTAGCGCATCTGATTCCAGATTGGACGGTTGCGTGTTCAAATCGCATCAGGCTCAGTTATGTTTTTCTGCAGCTCAAGTTCCTGGATTTTATATCAGAAGAGAGTTCGATCTATTGGAATGTTCAGTGAATGGTTGAATTTCAAGATCAACTTTAATAGTTTGAAGTCCTGATTTCTGGTTCCATTTCCATGCTCAGTTCTTATTTCACACTGTTTTATATCAGAACAATGTTTCAAGGATGTGATGTGTCCATTGTTTGTGCAATCGTTCTGTCACCCAGTGTGAGAAATAAAACACAAACCGCACAGCGTGCGGCTCAAACCCATACCTGGCTCTGTCCATAGGCCGCTTAATTCAGTTGGTTAGGACGCAGTGTTGATAACAACAAGGCTGTGCATTTGATCCCCATGTGCGCTGTCACATGGTCAGTCATTAATTTGACACATTTTTGTAACACTTAAAATCCAACCTTTAGATGCAAACAAGTTTACATAAAATGTCAGAGGAAACTTATTTTGAATAACATTCATTGCATCTTTGTCACTGGTCTGGAGTAACACAGAATTCTTTCCAATTATCTTCCGTTTGCTGATAAACATTGAACTCGTGGCATGTTCTCGTTAATGGGCACGAGCAGCAAAAACAGACAGAGTGAGTCTGACCGCCCAGAGATGTGGAAAAGGCTTCAGTTTGGGACATATGCAGCAAATCAAATGTTCTCCCGGCCCCGAAAGATTCAAAAACTGGGGAAAAAGGACACAAGGAGATAGAGAATAAGCTAAAGCTGACAATGTAAATATTTCCCATCCTTGATATCTCTCTGTTCCAATCCAACCTTCAGAGTTGGGTAAATAATTTCAGTGTAAATTGTGCAGCTCAAGAGTCAAAACCAAAGGGCGATGCAGAATAAAGGAAAACTGCCAAAACCCCAGAGTGAACCAGGGATCTTCAGTCTAACACACTCCCAACTGAGCTATTTCAGTCTCACAGGCTTGGGATGATAAGTGGCAAGTAACATTCGCACCACACAAGTGCCAGGCAATGACCATCTCCAACAAGAGAGAATCTAACTATCTCCCCTTGACATTCAATAGCATTACAATCATTGAATCCCCCACCATCAACATCATGGAGGTTACCATGGGTCGCCATACAAATAACGTGACAACAGCAGGTCAGATGCTTGGAATCCTGAGGTGAGTAATTACAGTGCAGCTGTTGGCTCCACCCGAGGGGCTCAATTTGTTCTGTAAACCATGAAGCAGCTTCCTCTCAAATCCCAGGTTTATCAATAAATCCTCTTACAAAAGCCACAAAGTGTGATATATTCCTCTCACTCATCCATGACTCCTGACTCCCCAAAGCCTGTCCACCATCTGCAATTCACAACTCAAGAGTGTGATGGAATACTCTCCACTTGCCTGGATGGGTGCAATTCCAACTCAAGAAGCTCAACACCGTCCAGTACAAAGCAGCCCACTTGAATGGCACCCCATCTACAAACATTCACTCCCTCCACCATCGGCACACAGTGGCAGCAGTGTGTGCCGTCTACAAGATGCACTGCAGCAATGCACCAAGACTCCTTAGACAGCACCTTCCAAACCCAGCGACCTTTACCACCGAGAAGGGCAAGGGCAGCAAATGCAGGGGATACCACCACCTGCAAGTTCCCCTCCAAGCCTTCAGAGCCACACACCATCCTGACTTGGAACTATATCGCCGTTCCTTCACTGTCGCTGGGTCAAAATCCTGGAACTCCTTTCCTCACAGCACTGTGGGTGTACCTACCCCACATGGAGTGCAGCGGTTCAAGAAGGCAGTTCACCACCACCTTCTCATGGGCAATTAGGGATGGGCAATAAATGCTGGCCCAGCCAGCGATGCCCACATCGCATGAATGAATGAATAAGTAAAAAGTGAAGTATCCCTTGTGTCATTGTTTTGGTAGAAAATATAACCCTGGTGGAATTGCCCCTCCCAATCACACCTCACTTCATAGAACATAGAAAATGGAGAAAATTTATGGCACAGAATGAGACCATTTAGCAATCGTCTCTGTGCCAGCTGAAAAAGAGTGATCCAGCCCAATCCCACTTTCCAGGTCTTGGGAATGTGATCTGAACAGATCTCAGAGCTCACATTATGTGAATGTTCTGTTGAAGTGTTGGTGAGCTGATATACCAGGGGAGATTCACACTGTTAGACACAGTGTGAAATACATTCAAGTATTTATAAAACATTGTAACATGTGAGTAATATTCCCCATTGCTTTCTCAGCACTGATGGATTGTGAAGCGGGAGACAGCCAGAGGTCTCACTGATCCACACTGACCCTGAGCTGAGAATGAAATGAGAAAAAGTTCAATCTTCAGCAGTGAGATGCTGCAGAGAGGTAAGAGTCCTGAATCAAGGAGAGACTTTCTCATACTGCTGTTGAATCTCATTTCAAACACACCTTGAACTCTCTGCCGAGGAATTCAGAGCTGGATAACGCCTGTAAAGTCAGCCTAAAAAGGAAATAGAAAACACCCACCGTGGGCTCAAACTCAAAAACTTGAGATTCAGAGTTTCATGCTTTCATCGACTGAGCTCAACAGGCCTGAGAGAGTGTCCCCGTCCTGTCTGTTATTGGACGGTGCAGCTGCTGGCTCCACCCCAGGCGCTGAATTTGTTCTGTAAACCATGAACCAGCTTCCTCTCAAATCCCAGGTTTATGAGTAAATCCTCTTACAAAAGCCCCAAAGTGTGATATATTCCTCTCAGTCATCCAGAATAAAAGTTACATCTTTTGCTCTTTTTACCTTCCAAACATTGACTTCTATTTTACTCAGCATTTATTTCTCTCTCCTTTTTATGTTGTGCATTTCCTAATAAACATTTCATTTCAATTATTTATGAGGGATGAAATGAACAGAAAAGATTTTCTGCAATGGTACCGGGGTGTGGGACAGAGTGAGTGGTTCGGATCTGGAATACACTGCCTGAGAGTGTGCTGGAGGCAGATTCAATCGTGGCTTTCAAAAGGGAATTGGATAAACACCTGAATAGAGAAAATTTGCAGGGCTACAATGAAAGGGCAGAGGAGTGGAATTAGCTGATCTGCTCTTGCAAAGAGCTGTCATGGACATGATGGACTGAATGGTCTCCTTCTGTACTGTAACCATTTGATTCCTTGATTCTAACTCTGTCAAAGTTGTTCTGAACTTGCTCTGCTCCAAGGAGCACAACCCCAGCTTTTCCAGTGTCTGCACATAACTGGGGTTATGAGGAACCATGGGGAACCCACTGTAAACCTTCCTCCAGGCAGAAATACAACTGTTCAAAACCACACTGTGACCCAGCTGTGCACATGATTTGGATGTGGGGACCAAATGTAGTATTTCCAAGTTTGCAGATGACACAAAACTAGGTGGGAATGTGTGTTGTGAGGAAGATGCAAAGCGGCTTCAAGGGAATTTGGACAGACTTAGTGAGTGGACAAGAAAGTGGCACATGGAATATAATGTGTAAAAATGTGAGGTTATCCACTTTGGTAGGAGAAACAGATGTGCAGATTATTTGTTAAATGGTAAGAGTGTGAATGTACAAAGCGGCCTGGGTGTCCTTGTCAATAAGTGACTGAAAGCAAACATGCAGGTGCAGCAAGCAATTAGGAAGGCTAATGATATGTTAGCCTCTATCACAAGAGTATTTGAGTACAGGGGTAGTGAAGTCTTGCTTCAATTGAAAATTACCTTGGTTGGTCTGCAGTTTGGAATACTGTGTGAAGTTTTGTTCCCCTTTCCTTAGGAAGGATATCATTGCCATCGACGGAGTGCAACGAAGGTTCACCAGACTTGTTCCCGGGATGGCGGGACTGTCTAATGAAGAGAGATTGGGGAAACTGGGCCTGTATTCTCTAGAGTTTTGAAGAATGAGAGGTGATCTCATTGAAACTTACAAAAATTTTAAAGGGATGGACATGTAGATGAAGCTAAGATGTTTCCCCCGGTTGAGGAGTCCAGAACCAGGGGACACAATTTCAACGTAAGGGGAAAGCCACTTAGGACAGCGATGAGGAGAAATTTCTTTAGTCAGTGGGTTGCGAATCTTTGGAATTCTCTACCTCAGAGGGCTGTGGAAGCTCAGTCATTGAGTATGTTTGAAGCAGAGATTGACAGATTTCTAAATACAAATGACATAGGGGAGATGGAGATAGTGTGGGAAAAAGGCATTGAAGTGGATGATCAGTCATCATCATATTGAATGGCAGGGTGGGCTCGACGGGCTGAATGGCCTACTCCTGCTCCTATGTTCCTATCAGTCTGCAAACTTCATATGCATGCTGTCATTGTCCCTTTTATTCCATGGGCTTCAGTTTTACTGGCAGTCTGGTATGTGACATCATCAAGAAGGTTTTCAATAAGTTAAATAAGGAGAAATTGTTTCCAGTGGCAAAAGGGTCAGTAACCAGAGGATGCATTTGTCAGGTGATTGAGAAAAGAACCAGAGGCGAAATGAGGAATGATTTTTTTACACAGTGATGTGTTGTGATCTGGAATGCACTGTCTGATCAGGACTTGAAAGCAGATTCAGTCGTAACTTTGAAAAGTGACAGGGGTAAATACTGGAAGGAAAAATGAACAGATTACAGGAGACAGCACTGACACAATGGACCAAATGGACTCCTTCTTTGGGTATCATTCTATCGTTTTATGAACATAATGTTGATACAATTCGCTGAGTTGGAAGGGAAGTGAACCCAGATTCCGGGTATTCTAAACACCAGACCCAAACCAAATGAACAAGCCCGTTGTTTAATCTCTGCTTTTCACACCAGCTTCTCCTCGCTCTTTCTGTGTTTCCTGCCTGGTCTGTTCCTCTGACCTTCATTCCTGACACGCTATTGAGAATGGCCAACTCACTGCACCTCTCACTCACACCGTCACTCCACCCCATCAACCACTTCCAAACCTCTCTGTTCAACAGTACCTCACATCTGCTCCACTGCTCCATTAATGTCACAGGAAAACATTTTCAAACAGACATTTCCAGACAGTGAATGTTCCAGCAAGACAAGGGAAAGATCAGATTCATTCACTTTAAACACAGAGAGAGCAGCTCTCCCTGTTCAGTCGAAGGAGCAGATGTGGTTTCACTCCCATTAGTCTTAGAGACATGGGCCAGAATTTTAAGGGACAGTTGGAGACGGGAATGGAGGCCGGGGAGGGGGAGGGGTGGTGTATAAAATAGGGATGGAAGACGATGGACCGGATATTTCTGTCGGCGGCTGACATGGAGGGCAGACTTCGCACATCCACACGGCAAGAAGGCATTTATAGTATTTATGAGTCCAATTGTCAGCAATTTTATTCACTGGATCCAATTGAACTGATAGCACACGGGAACCACGGGGCTTCAGAGCCTCGCCTGGTTAAAGGAGGTGACTGGGAGGTGGGAGCTGAGTGTTGGCTTCACTGGGAAGCTGTCGGGTGAGGCAGCAAAACTTGGCAGCAAGAGTGGAGGGGGAAAGGGCAACGGGAAACACTGCCAGGAGTGGGGGCCAATGTGCCAGCTCTGCAGGTAAAACAACACCAGAGTGCCATTGGGGCAGTGCCACCTCATTGAGAATGACAAATGAGGTAAATGTGGCTGGGTGTTGTTTACTGTGAAGGCCTTGCACTCAGGGAGGGGCAACCTGTCATTGGCCTCATTCGAGGCTCTCATTGGATTCGAGGCTCCCATTGAGGAGGAGGAAGAGGAGTAGAGAGGAAGGGAGGGAGGCGCAGGCACCAGCAGGGGCACCACAGCAGCTTGGGGGCCCACAGGAGGGCCAGCCTCGAACAGGAGGCTGGAGAAGGAGGCAGAGGAACACGTCAGCCGAGGTTCAACTACCTGCAGATGTCCGAGTGACAGTGTCTCCGCAGACTGCACCTCTCCACGGAGGTCGTCACTGATCTCTCTGCCATGATGCAGCTGTGCCCAATGCGACTTGGTGGGCACCTGATGCCAGTGTTACTGAAGGTCACCATGCCACTGAACTTCTACACCACCAAATCATTGCGGGGATCCACTGGAGATATGTGTGAAATCTCACAGTCTGTGGTGAATCAGTGCATCAAGGAGGTCACCAATGTCCTGTTCAGGAGGGCCAGTGACTATGTGCACATTGATCCAAACAGTCAAGCTGAGAGAGCTATAGGATTCGGGGCCATCGCTGGATTCCACCAGGTGTAGGGTGTCATTGACTGCACCCATGTGACAATTAAGCCTCCTGCAGTCCAGCCAGCAGCCTTCAACAGGAAGGGCTTCCACTTGCTCAGTGTGCAATTGGTCTGCGACCACTGCAAATGGATCCCATAGGTGTGTGCACAAATCCCGGGAAGCAGCCACAACGCCTGCATACCAAGGCACTCCCAGGTGCCAGAACCTTTCCGTGGCCACATCCGCTTTCAGAGATGGATCCTTGGAGACAAGGGCTACCCACTGAGGACATGACTACTGACGTCTGTGAGGAACCCACGCACGGATGCAGAGGAGAGGTACAACACCTGCTGCGGGTCAACCCGAGCGACCATCAAGGAGGCCATTGGTCTCCTGAAGATGAGATTCAGGTGCCTAGATCGATCCAGTGGAGCCCTTCAGTATGTCCCGGCGAGGGTCTCGCATATCGTGGTGGTTTGCTGTGCACAGCACAATCTGGCATTACAGAGGGGTGAGGTGTTGTCTAGTGAGGATATCGTGGAGTGTGATGTCTCCTCTGATGATGAGGATGTGGAGGAGGATGCTGCCCAAGCAGTGCCAGATGAAGAACAAAGGCACAGCAGGAAAGGGGCCATGAGATACACACAAGGGAGACATGAGACACCCTTATACATTCAAGTTTCCTTTGAGCCTTACCACCTTCTGGAACCACAGCAATAAAGTCTTAGCTTTAAGCAGCCCTGTTGTCGCCTCCTTCCTTCTGCACTGCAGCGTCCAGGTACACATCGCACAGTGACAAGGCCGAAGCTTTGTGAACTCAGGGCTTGGTCCCTCACTTCCAGCCCCTTGGGAGGAAGGGTTTAAATGAAGTGCCAAAGGGCATCAACAATAGGAAGGATACATAGTGAGAGAACATAATTTCTTTATTCCGTGTGACACCAAACACAACCCTATCCATCTGGAATGCACATTCACCGTGAACCCTAACTGAATCTAGGTGCTCTTCTTAAATCTTTTCCGCATGCTCCTACGTGGTGCTCCCCCTGCTCTGTCAGCTGAGGTGGAGACAGGCTGCTGACCTTGCTGCCCCATGGCTTGGGATGACATTGGTGGCCGTCCTCTGGCTGCCTGAGGCCTGGAGGGCCCCGGCACACTGAGGGGCTCCTGCACAGGTACAGGGACCCCCCTCTGTCATCGAGGGTGATGGAGGCAGGCACTGGCATCACTTGTGTCACTGGCAGAGGGGCTTTGGAGCTACTGTCCACACCAGGAGCACCCTAAGAGGAGACCCCAGATGTAGCAGCCAGCTGCTCCTCCCCCTTATAAGACGCACTTGTACCTCGCTGCTGACCTGAGAGGGACGTGGACCTGGTGAAGAGTTCAGGTGCCTCGTCCCCCCTCTCGCCTTGTCACCGCTGGATGGAGCTCATGGACAAAGCGATGGAGTGCAAGTCTGCGCACATCTCCGGCAGCCACTGATTGGTCGGCTGGATCTGGCTCTCCATCAGAGTCACCAATCTCTCAAGGAAGGAAGCCAGACAAACCCCCATCAGAGACAGTGCAGCATGCAAGGCCTGGATGGACTCCTCCATCATCCGAACTTGGGTACACATAACCTCCGGCAACTCTGCCAGATGTTGCCTGACCTCTTGCTGCAGCTGCAGCATTTCCCGTGTTGCTGGTGACTGGTGACACCAGAGACACGTCATCAGCCTAGGACTCAGCATGGGCCTGGCCTCCCACAGACTTCCAACTGCCAGTGGCCTCGGCTGTCACAGCCTCCGTCAGCTGCCCGGGCCTGTCTGTGACGTGCTCACCAGCTTGTGTGCCCAAATTTAACAGCGAGTGGATACCCACCGAGTGAGGGTTTCTGTGCTGGTGGAGGGTGCAGGGGAATGATGTGACGGTGCACCCTCTGAGGCTCCCTCCTCCACCTCAGAGGCGTCTGGCTGTCCCCCAGTCTCTCCAGCTCTTCGCTCTTGCCGTTCATCCTCGCCTGCATGTGAAAACAGGGACATTGAAGGGTTAGAGTCTGCCATCGTGACATTCCAACCACCCCAACTGTGCAGCTCCATTGATGCAGTGGTGAACAGATGAGCAGTGTGGCTCCTTTGCAGCGGATGCTCCCTTGTGCCCCAGGAGATGTTCACTCACTCTCTTAGGTAGGTGTCCCTGTTTCTCCATCAGCTATGGAGCAGCTGCTTTGCTGCCCGGCCTGTTCCATGGCCTCCTCCTCCATCGGGATGAGGACATGGAGATAAGGCATCCACTGCCAGTCTTGACACGCTCTTTCCGATTGTGGGCTGTCTTCTCCTGCAGCCACTATGATCAACAAAGTTAGTCTCCCAGCGGGGACAAGCCCAACATCTCTGCTGGTGATAGTCCAGCAGTCCATGATGTGGACACACATATTCCTCCTGCATGTGGCCTCTCTCGAGGGACTGTGTGAGTTTATACAATGACTGATGTGCACCTCCCACCGAGATGCAGCCAAGCCTCAGACAGCATGTCCTGCTGCCCTTCCCCAATACACATGACTGGTTGGTCACTCCCTTTCCATCAAACACTCCCTCTCACTCTGCCATGCGCAATGTCCAAAGGGTCCAAAGTGTTTTGAGTTTGCGCCTGAGCAGCCCGGCTCCGGTCATTGACCCACTTCGTGCACTGGATCCATGTCTTGGGGGTGACCCCACTGCTGCTGACTTCACCTACTATCTCAAAGCAGCTTTGCTTGGTCAGGTGGACAGGTCTCCACCTCCCATCTCTGGGGAAGAGGATCTTCCACCTATCTGTTGTCACCTGGAGGCGAACCTGCAGGAAGGCATCGCCAAACCATTGGACCATGGTCACTGCAGGCTAGCATTCAGCTCCTTACCTATCAGGCAGCAGAGACAGCAGAACGGGTCCTGGGGCATCAGTGACAGCAGAACGGGTCCTGGGCAGCAGAGGCAGCAGAACAGGTCCTGGGGCAGCAGAGGCTGCAGAACGGGTCCTGGGGCAGCAGAGGCTGCAGAACGGGTCCTGGGGCAGCAGAGGCAGCAGAACGGGTCCTGGGGCAGCAGAGGCAGCAGAACGGGTCCTGGGGCAGCAAAACGGGTCCTGGAGCAGCAGAGGCAGCAGAACGGGTCCTGGGGCAGCAGAACGGGTCCTGGGGCATCAGATGCAGCAGAACGGGTCCTGGAGCAGCAGAGGCAGCAGAACGGGTCTTGGGGCATCAGAGGCAGCAGAACGGGTCTTGGGGCAGCGGAGGCAGCAGAACGGGTCCTGGGGCAGTAGAGGGCTGTCAGGAAGACACTCCTTTAAACCAGGCAGCAGAGAATGTAGGTCTGGCAGCCCTTTAAGTATGGTGCCTGCACCTGCCGTTGTGTCAGATGTCGGTGCCATCGGTGCCTCGTTCCCTACCTCTGGTCCTTGTTTACATGGGCCCCACGCCTCCCCTTCATTAATTGGTCGGCTGCTCCGTGATCGGGGTCGGCCGGCCATATTTCACCCGCTTCCGGTGACTCTGCCGAGAGCCGCACCGTTAGTTTAAAATTCAGCCCATGGGGTCAAGAGTGGAAAATCTCCCTTCTGATTCTCTCGACTTAAACTGATGGAGACACCAAATTAAAACTGATGAAACCAGGGATTGTTTCCTGTTTCTTCAATCTAGTGTTCTCCCAACTGAGCTATTCCATCCTCACTGTGAACTCATCTTCATTGGAGACAAATATAACTCCAGGTGGAATTTCCCCACCCGTTCATTCCTCACTTCAGGGGAATGGGACACGACCAGATCGCGGAACTCAGATTATGTTAATGTTCTGCTCTTGATATCTTAATATTATCTTGCGTTTGAGTCACTTTTAATCAGGCTCACGGACAAATTCTTCCATCATCCCTTCTCCCACATTCTCTCTCCCTCATTCATTCTTTATTCCTCACAGTCCAGAAAGGGTTAGGAATCAGAGCTCACCCCCAAACCCTCTGCACACAGACCTCTGTCTGTTACCCTGTTTGATCCAAGATCCAAGAGACCAGTCAATATATTACACTCTTTATAAACACAGAAAGCTGCCTCAGAGTGTTGGACAGAGATAAATACACTGAAGTCTTTTGAAAAAAGTTCATCTTAGGGGTTGTTACTGAGCCCACAGAGCAGGGCGGGCCCAGGCTCCAGCCCCAGCCTGTGCTGTGTTAGCTGATGCCACCTGGTGTGATACTGAGCCACACGGAGCAGGAAAGGGCCTGATTGTATTCATGGCCTGTGTTGAGTTAACTGATCCCACTCAGTGTGGTTGGAGCCACACAATCAGAATGGGCCCAGGCTCCTTCCTCAGCCTGAGGGATGATAGTTCTTCTCACATGTTGTTGCACAGAGCCCCACACAGGACAGGGAAATCTCAGGCTCCATCCCCGGCCTGTGGTATTTTACTTCATCGCACCTGGTATGGTACGGAGTCCCCAGAGCAGGAAAGGTCCAGCTTCCATCTCCGGCCTGTGCTGAATTAGCTGATCTGACCTGGATGGCACTGAACCGCAATCAGGGAAGGATGGGCCGAGGCTCCATAGAACATAGAACATAGAACATACAGCACAGAACAGGCCCTTCGGCCCACAATGTTGTGCCGATCCTTTGTCCTCTGTCAAGGACAATTTAATCTATACCCCATCATTCTCCTTTATCCATATACCTATCCAAAAGCCTTTTGAAAGTCCCTAAAGTTTCTGACTCAACAACTTCCCCGGGCAAGGCATTCCATGCCTCGACCACTCTCTGGGTAAAGAACCTTCCCCTGACATCCCCCTTATATCTCCCACCCTTCACCTTAAATTTATGACCCCTTGTAACGCTTTGCTCCACCCGGGGAAAAAGTTTCTGACTGTCTACCCTATCTATTCCCCTGATCATCTTATAAACCTCTATCATGTCACCCCTCATCCTTCTCCGTTCTAATGAGAAGAGGCCTAGAATGTTCAGCCTTTCCTCGTAAGACTTATTCTCCATTCCAGGCAACATCCTGGTAAATCTCCTCTGCACCCTCTCCAAGGCTTCCACATCCTTCCTAAAATGAGGCGACCAGAACTGCACACAGTACTCCAAATGAGGCCTTACCAAGGTCCTGTACAGCTGCATCATCACCTCACGGCTCTTAAATTCAATCCCTCTGCTAATGAACGCTAACACCCCATATGCCTTCTTCACAGCCCTATCCACTTGAGTTGCAACTTTCAATGATCTATGCACATAGACCCCAAGGTCTCTCTGCTCCTCCACATGCCCAAGAACCCTACCGTTAACCCAGTATTTTGCATTCATGTTTGTCCTTCCAAAATGGACGACCTCACACTTTTCAGGGTTAAACTCCATCTGCCACTTTTCAGCCCAGCACTGCAACCTATCCAAGTCCCTTTGCAGACGACAATAGCCCTCCTCGGTATCCACAACTCCACCAACCTTTGTATCATCTGCAAATTTACTGACCCACCCTTCGACTTCCTCATCCAAGTCGTTAATAAAAATCACAAACAGGAGAGGACCCAGAACTGATCCCTGCGGCACGCCACTGGTAACTGGGCTCCAGGCTGAGTATTTACCATCTAAGACCACTCTCTGCCTTCTATCAGTTAGCCAATTCTTAATCCAACTGGCCACATTCCCCACTATCCCATGCCTCCTGACTTTCTCCATAAGTCTACCATGGGGGACCTTATCAAATGCCTTACTAAAATCCATGTACACCACATCCACTGGTTTACCCTCATCCACTTGCTTGGTCACCTGCTCAAAGAATTCAGTCAGGCTTGTGAGGCAAGACCTACCCCTCACAAAACCGTGCTGACTGTCCCGAATCAAGCAGTGTCTTTCCAGATGCTCAGAAATCCTATCCCTCAGCACCTTTTCCATCAACTTGCCTACCACCGAAGTAAGACTAACTGGCCTGTAATTCCCAGGGTTGTTCCTATTCCCTTTCTTGAACAGGGGCACAACATTTGCCACCCTCCAATCACCTGGTACCACCCCCGTCAGCAGAGAAGATGAAAAGATCATTGCCAGCGGCTCTGCAATTTCATCCCTTGCTTCCCATAACATCCTTGGATATACCCCGTCAGGCCCGGGAGACTTGTCTATCTTCAAGTTATTCAAAAACCCCAACACATCTTCCCTCCTAACGAGCACTTCCTCGAGCTTACCAGTCTGCTTCCCACCGTCCTCTTCAGTAATACACCCCTTCTCATTCGTAAATACCGAAGAGAAGTACTCATTCAAAACCTCACTTATCTCTTCCGGCTCAACACACAGTCTCCCGCTATTGTCCTTGACCGGACCTACGGTCCCCCTAGTCATCCTCATATTTCTGACATACGCGTAAAAGGCCTTGGGGTTTTCTTTTATCCTACCCGCCAAGCATTTTTCATGCCCTCTCTTAGCTCTCCTAATCCCTTTCTTCAGATCCTTCCTGGCCATCTTGTATCCCTCCAGAGCTATGCCTGTGCCCTTTTTCCTCAACTTTATATACGCATCCTTCTTCTTCCTAACAAGACTCTCAACCTCTCTTGTCAACCACGGTTCCCTCACATGACCATCCCTTCCCTGTCTGACAGGGACATGCTTATCAATGGCCCCTACTATCTGCTCCTTGAAAAAGTTCCACATTTCGACCGTGCCCTTCCCTGCCAGCATATGCTCCCAACTTATGCTCCTCAGTTCCTGCCTGACAGCATCATATCTACCCTTCCCCCAATTGTAAACCTTGCCCTGTTGCACATACCTATCCCTCTCCATTACCACAGTGAATGCTACAGAATTGTGATCACTATCTCCAAAGTGCTCGCCCACCAACAGCTCTATCACTTGCCCTGGTTCATTACCTAGTACCAAATCCAATATTGCCTCCCCTCTGGTCGGGCAGTCTACATACTCCAGTCTCCATGGCCTGTGGTGTGTTAGTTATTCTCATTTGGTGAGGTACTGAGCACCATATAGAGCAGGATGGGCCTGTGCTCAGTGAACTGATCTCACCTTGTGTGGTCCTGAGACCCACACACAAAACAGGACAGGCTTAGGCCTCATCCCCGGCCTGTGTTCAATTTGCAGATCTCAGCCAAAAGATTTTGATAAGGTTCCACACAAGAGGCTTCTCTGTAAGATTAAAGTCCCTGGTATCAGTGGTAATATATTGATCTGGATTGGGAACTGACTGGCAGACGTAGGCAGAAAGTAGTTGCAGATGGATCTGGAACTGTTTGGAGACCAGTTACCAATGGTATCTCACAGGGATCGGTGTTGGGACTGATGCTCTTTACTATTTTTATGAATGATCTGGATGTAGGTGTAGGGGGCACCATCTGTAAATTTACAGATTATTTGAAGTTCTGTGCGAGTGATTGGACTGTAGACGATGCTCGACTGTTTCAGGCTGATCTTATTGTGTTGGGAGATTGGGTTCATGACTGGTAAATGATGTTTAATTTGGGTAAGTGCAGTGTTATTCATGTGGACAGGGCGAATGCTCAACATTCATACACCCTTCATGGAAAAACATTAAAGTAGGTGGAAAAAAGAATATAATTTTGAGCAGAGATCTGGATGTTCCAGTGCACAGATCTCTAAAGGTACAGCAGCAATGCTGTGAAGTGATAGTTGGAGCAAATAGAGGGTTGGGCTGCATTCAGAGGACAATTGAGTATAAAATGAGGCATATTCTTTCATGGGATGTGAGCGACACTGGCAAGGCCAGAATTTGTTACCCATCCCTAATTGTCCTTGACAAGGTGGCGGTGAGCTCCCTTCTCGAATTGCTGCGCTCCATGTGGTGTAGGTACACCCACAGTGCTGTTAGGAAGGGAGATCCAGGATTTTGACCCAGCATCAGTGAATGAACAGCGATATATTTGCAGATCAGATGGTGTGTGACTTGGAGGGGAGCTTGCACATGGTGGTGTTTCCATGCATCTGCAGCCCTTGTCCTTCAAGGTGGTGGAGGTCTTCGGTTTGGAAGGTGCTGTCTGCGGAGCCTTGGTGAGTTGCAGCAGTGCATCTGGTAGATGGTACACACTACTGCCACTGTGCGTCAGTGGTGAAGGGAGTGAATGTTTAAGGTGGTGAATGGGGTGACAATCAAGGTGGCTGCTTTGTCCTGAACAGTGTCGAGTTTCCAGAGTATTGTTGGTGCTGCACTCATCCTGGTTTGTGCTTTGTAGATGGTTGGCAAGTTTTGGAGAGTCAAAAATCACAAAATTATTACAGTGCAGAAGGAGGCCATTCGGCCAATTGTGTCTGCATAGAATCACAGAACATAGAAAGTTTACAGCACAGGCAGGCCAAAAAACGAGCCACCCTGCTGAATCCCATTGTCCAGCATTTGGACCGTAACCCTGCAGGTTCAGGTACTTGAGATGCACATCCAGACTCCTTTTTCAATGAGTTGAGGGTTTCTGCCTCAGCTACCCTGACAGGCAGTGAGTTCCAGACTCCCACAGCCATCTGGGTGAAAAAACCTTTCCTCATCTCCCCTCTAATTGTTCAACACATCACTTTAAATCTATGCCCCCTAGTCACTGACCTCCGTACTAAGGTAAATAGACCCTTCCCATGCATTCTATCCAGATCCCTCACAATTTTGTATATTTCAATCAAATCTCCCCTCAGCCTCTTCTATTCCAAGGAGAACAACCCCAGTCTATCCAATCTTTCCTCATAGCTGCATTTTTCCAGTCCAGGCAACATCCTCGTAAATCTCCTCTGTAACCTCCCGAGTGCAATTACATCCTTTCTGGAATGAGGTGACCAGAACTGCACACAGAACTCAAGTTGTGGCCTAACCAATGATTTGTACAATTCCAGCATAACCTCCCTGCTCTTATATTCTATACATCGGCTAATAAAGGAAAGGATTCCATAAGCCTTCTTAACCAACTTATCAACCTGTCCTGCTACTTTCAGGGATTTGTGGACATTCACTTCAAGGTCCCTCACTTCCTCTACACCTCTCAGCATTCACCCATTAATTGTGTATTCCTTTGCTGCGTTTGACCTCACCAAAGGCATCACCTCACACTTCTCCAAGTTGAATTCCATTTGCCACTTTTCTGCCCACCTGACCAGTCCATTTCTCCAGCTCTCCTAATGAGCATTTCACCTAGTGCCTTGAGCTGAGTTACTCATCACAGAATTCCCACTATCAGATTTACCCTTGTAGCCAGAGTATGTATATGAATGGTCCAGTTAAGCTTTTGTCAATGGCAACCCCCAGGATGTTGATGGTGGGGGGATTCAGCGATGGTAATGCTGTTGATCGTCAAAGGGAGATGATTACATTCTCTCTTGCTGGACATGGTCATTGCCTGGTACTTATGTGGTGTGAATGTTACTTGCCGCTTAGCAGCCCAAGCCTGAATGTTGTCCAGATCTTGCTGCTTCTGGACACGGACTCCTTCAGTATCTGAGATGTCCCGAATTTGTCCTTTTATGAAACATTGGTCAGGACTCACTTGGAATATTGTATCCAGTCTTGGTCTCCGCACATGATGGGTGATATTGAGGCTTTGGAAAGGGTACAGAGGAGAGACATTCGACGAATTCCCAGTATAAGACATCTTGGTTATCAAGTTAGACTAAAAGAGTTGGGAACCTACACCTTAGAGAAACCTAGACTGAGGGGTGATCCGATTGAGGTTCATAAATAATGAAGGGTCCAATTCAGCATGGGAGAGGAGTCATAACTTTATATTGGAAAAGGCCAGATGGCACCCGGATCACATTAAATTTCATTTTCAGTGGCAGCTTAATGTACCAGGATGGCCGAGTGGTTAAGGCGTTGGACTTAAGATCCAATAGATATGTGTCTGCGTGGGCTCAAACCCCACTCCTGGTATCTGTGCTGACAAAATGTTACTTATTCTGTCCCTGACTTTTGCAATGCACCATCATCTCTTCTGTCATTTAATCACTCTTGCCTTCCAACTGATCACAGCTTCCGATTATTTGATCTGCCCCAGCACCGTTCCTTGGCTCTGCGCTTGCTTATAAACTGGTAAATCTTTAACTTAATCTCCTCTGTTCCCTGACAATGACCTTCTCATCCTTCCTGGATTGTGGTTCCTCACAGGATCCGCTGCCTCTCCGACTCCCCTCCAGGTAACTGAAGGCCCGGAGCCTTAGTCTCGCTTTATATGCTAGCTGGTAGTTGATTCCTTGCAGGTCTGCCACCGCTCAGGAGAAGCTCAAGACCCAGATCAAGCAAGATATCAAGAGGAAAGTGAACAAAGGCTCCCTGGTGCAGAGCAAGGGACAGGGAGCCTCCGGCTCCTTCAAAATCAGCAAGAAGGAAAACCCAGGGAAAAGTGGGAAAGAAGGTGAAGAAACCAGCAGACAAGAAATCTTCAGTGAACAAACCAGCAGACAAGAAATCTTTAGTGAAGAAACCAGCAGACAAGAAAGTGACAACAAAGAAAGTAACTGCCAAGAAAACGAGCAGCAAGGCGGCGGCAACGCCAAATAAGGCGGTGAAGAAAGCAACGCTTCAGAAAAAGTCTCCTGCGAAGAAGGTCAAAAAAGGCAAGAGTGCGACGGGTGGAAAGGCGCTGAAGAAAGTGCAGACATGGAAGAGCAAGGTCAAGCCGAAAGCAGCGAAGGCTCAGAAAGCAGGGTCTGGAAAGAAGTGAAAGAGCGCGGGAAACTTGTAAACATCTGAACACAAAGGCTCTTCTCAGCGCCACCCACATCTCTCAGGAAAGAGCTGATCCCCTGATCAAATGATCCCTGTCCCGGCCCCGCCTGCAGATTCCACATGGAAATGATTTGGAGTAAATCCAGGATCCCTGGTGACTCCCCTCCACCCAGCCCTTTCCCCACTCTCCGTAATAAAACAGAGGGATGTCCGGCCCTCACTCTAACTGGTGATGTGTTCGGTGTAGTCTCAGTTCACAAATTCAGGGGGAGAGTTTGTAAGACAGTAACACTGGCGGAGAAACCCCACCTCACAACTCAAACCCCAACACATGAGTTTCTCCAATTCAGCTGGAGTCGGGTGACAACAGGAGCTGGGATAGGCTGTGATCGGGAATGTTAGGAATGGATTTGTTCAGGGAGGAATGTACCTGGAATCTCCGAATATAATAGTTCCTTATTTCCCCAGATGGCACATTCTGCAGTGAGAGTGAAAAGTCTCTTCACTGCTTCACATTTACTAATTGTTTGGTTCTAGATGAATAATGAGTCAGAGAGTAATGACAGGAACTGAAACTTCTCTCACACAAGCCCTTGAATGACTCAGTGTGAAGTGTCCAATGTGTGAAGCTACTGCCAGGGTTTGTCAATCTGAACAGTTTCGGCTCAGTTACTGGGGGTCTGAAATTCCAGCAGTTTGACTCTGTCTCTGATTGTTCACCCGCTTCTCAATCCAATTCTTAACCAATAGGGGAATCACATATAAGTAAATAGAAGTTCTCATTGGCTTAGATTTTCCAATTGGAAAAAGCCCGGCAATTCCAGAGCAGGAAGGAATTGAAGTGATGGAAAATTTCAATTTTCAGGCAACAATTTTAAAATCTCTCATTTTATGTTCTGTTTTACTGTATTTACCGTCACAAAATCCTGACGCGATTTTAGGAATCGTTTTCATTTGTCAATCTGTTAACTGTAAGCGGCGGGAGGAAGGGCCGGTTCAGCAATTTAAAACGGGACAAATATTAACTTCCTCTCTGCAAAAGGAACAAATTAGCGACTAACCGCTTCTCACAGGCTTCTCGGGGACTGACAGAAACGAGCGGTTTCTGATCTTTTCTCCTGAAAGAGGCGGATAATGCTGCAGGGAGAAATGAACTGCCCTTCACTTTCTGGCTGCCACTGCACCCCTGACTTTAAACAGTTCAAACAGCGACTGATGCTTCTGCCGGAAAATGAGCAGATTCACCAGAATGATCCCGGTCCATCATGGCCAAAGACATCCAGCTGGCCCGCCGCATCCGCGGGGAACGCACCTAAAACCCAGCTTAAGTAACAAGTGTAACATGGGCTCTTTTCAGAGCCACCAAATCAGCAAAGGAAAGAGCTGCCATCTCTGTTCATCATCAAACCCATTAGATTGGAGGGGCGGTCACATGATTTCTGTTTTGTCACATCACTTTCCCGAAAGGCCTGCAGGACTGAGAGCTGATCTGGAATTTAGAAAGCAGCATTACCGGAGACTCATTGCTGCTCAGCACAATCTCAACCCCGCTCCTGGGATCCGTTAGCTGGCATTTGGGGAAAAGAAATGGATCCCAGTTTTATTTGGAAGGCATTAATGGAGCCGAGTCCTTTCAAATGAGGGTTACTTACAAACATTACCCAATGAGTTCACTAATATTTGAATCCATTGGAGATCAGTACACAGGATATGTAAGGCAGCTCGGTCACTCTGACTGAAACCGCCAGTTCCCCGGGGCTGCAGACCGTGACACTGCGGGGAGAGAATCCCCGACTCTATCCCGCCGCCGGGGGGAACAGACAGCTCTGTGTCCGGAGAATAGGGAGGGACGGGGGGAAGGCACATCTGAAAGCGCTGCAATGGACTCAGCGCCTGTGTGTGCACAACTCTCACTGATTCCGTCCTCTGGGAACAGTGCGGTCTATACAGATCAGGTTAGGAGAGAAACACACAGCCCGAGAATGGCCTCTTCCTTCCTGCATTTGCTCTGTTCCGGGAGCAGATTCTCATTGAGAAGCGGCGCTCAGATCACCAGAGAGAAAAAAAAAACACAATTCAAACTGTCCAAATGAAAAACAGAGAATTAACCCGGACACTTCCATTATTAAATTAATTCATCAGCTCCGAACCAGTTCCCGTTAATGTACCGGGATAATCTCGGAATTTATCAAATCGAAGGCAGTGGGATTTATTAAATTGTTGATTCTGACACCCTGTAGTTCAGTTCTTCACTTAACTAGAGGGGGAGATGTGTGAGCAGAGAAACAGAGCGAAATCCAGAGAGGGAATTGAAAACACACCTGGACAGATGTGAAACAGGTCAATCCACTGTTAAAATAACTCCATCACTGACTCCCTCCTGACAGTAACCAGCCCTTCACAGAGACTGTGGGTGGCTCTGAAATGAGCCTTTGGGTTATGCGATTACATTTTGGCCGCTTTACTTTTTCTGGGAGCTCTGAGCGCTGGTTTTCTTGGGCAGCAGCACGGCCTGGATATTAGGCAGCACCCCGCCCTGAGCGATGATCACCACTCCCAGCAGCTTGATGAGCTCCTCGTCGTTGCGGACGGCCAGCTGCAGGTGTCTGGGGATGATGCGGCTCTTCTTGTTGTCCCGGGCCGTGTTTCCGGCCAGCTCGAGGATTTCAGCGGTCAGATACTCGAGCACAGCAGCCAGATAGACCGGGGCTCTGGCACCCACACGCCCAGCATAGTTACCCTTTCTCAGGAGCCTGTGAACACGGCCCACCGGGAACTGTAGTCCAGCCCGGGAGGAGTGAGACTTGGCCTTCGCCCGAGCTTTCCCGCTGGTCTTTCCTCTTCCAGACATTTCCACAATCTCACAAATACTTTCACAAAGAATGAATAATTTCCGAAGCAATGATTGCACATCGCACGCACTTAGGGTTGCCGAGCGGTGTTAGGCGCTGCATTCAGGTCGTAGTCTCCAATGGAGGCGTGTGTTCGAATCCCACTTCCAACAAGTTGTGTTTTTAACTGCACTGGAGGCGTTTGGGAGCAGCGGTGAAGAGCAAAGAGAAAGCAGGAAAGAACATGGACAAACAAAATAACAATGGACCCAAAGATGTTGCATCAAAACATTAGAGTCAGAGGCAACTAAGCAAACAGCAGGGCAAATAAAAGATCAAAAATGTAACCTTTGTATCGGGATGGAAGATGTTGCCAATATCCTCAATGAATACTTTACTGTATTCCCGAATGAGAGGGTGATGCAGATATTGTTATTAAGGAGGAGGAGTGTGAAGTATTGGACGTGGTAACTAAAGGAGAGAGGAAGTCTTAATGGGATGAGCATCATTGAATGTGGATATATCATCAGGACCAGATGAAATGTACCCCAGGCTGTGGAAAGAAGCCAGGGAAGAAATAGTGGAAGGTCTGACAATCATTTTCCAATCCCTCACTGGATACAGGTGTGGTGCCAGAGGATTGGAGGTCTTGTAACGTTGCAATAAAAGCAAAATACGAGGCAGATCAAGCATGGCTGGTCCTTTCGAGTAGAGAAACAGGGCTGAATTCCCTGAACCAGTGCTACAGCTTTCAGAATAGAAGGAGCCTGTACACACCGGATGGGTTCCACTTAAACAAAAGAGCTGGAGGTGTTGACGGTCAGAACAGATGAAACGTGGAGGAGTGTTTGAAGCAGATGCTGTGTGGTTACTGTAGTTGTACTATGGAGTTATTTCAAGGAGGTGATTCTGAATGTAATGGATCAACGTGAACCCGTCCAAGGCAAAGGTTCCAAGCTTCCCTGTGGTCCAGCCTGGTTGAATGGAACTGAAGCAAACAAATCATCCAGAAGAGGAAAAGATATGTAAGGCCATGAAAGCACAGAATTCAGATGGATGCAATACCAGATGGTATGGCAAGAGTGTAAAACAGCAACAGACTGGTGAATAAAACTTTCCCATTGAATGAGACAAGATAAAATAAGGGTAATAATAGTGTCAGGTGAGTTGTGACACTATTCACATTCCACCTTGATCTGAATAGGACTGTTGAAGGGAGTGATTGAGAAGAATAGAGGAGAAATGAAAAGAAATGAGAAATAAACAAAAGGTTTTTTGATTTTAGAATGCTTGTTTTTGGAAATGACAGACTGTAAAGTGTGTGTGTCAGAAGATAGAGAGCAAAGTTGGGTCTGACACGATCACAGGAAAGTTGTGCCCTGAGACAAGGTGTGTGTTGACAGGAAAGCTGCTTTCATTTGCACAATATGTATTTTATTCATATAATTTGTGCAATTACATTGCAAAGCAGTTCAAATTTAATATTACATAAGGTACAATACAGATCAGTTTCCTTCAATAAAGTACATGATGTATCTCACTATCCCTGCCTGCACAGGTTATATTTACAGTATTCACATTACACATCAAACATTCTCTAGTGCAAACAGCCCGAGGGGTTTTACACGGGTTCCAGCCCCTCACTGTACGATGGCCTACTAGGGCCTTAGACTGCAGCCTTTCCCCATTGTGTCTCCATGGTGGCTTCCCCAAGCTTTAATGCAGTCCCACAGCACATAGTCTTGGACGTTGCAATGTGCCAGTCTGCAACACTCGGTCATGGACAGCTCTTTGCACTGGAATACCTGTCCCACGGCTGGGCTCGTTCTCAATGGAGATCATTTCAAATGAACATTTCCTAAATCCGTGCTTTCTCTCTCGCAATAAAGAGAACAGGATGTTTAGCAGATTCAGTGTGAGACAATAACACTGCCGGGTAAAGGCCGCTTTCCAACTCCAATCTTAACACAGGAGATTCCCCAAACAGCTGCAGTTAGGTGCTGTAAACTGCTGGAAGCGGATGTGTGTGGAAATGGTGATGTTACTGAGTAGGTTTCTTGTTATAGAATGGACTGTGTTTTGGTGGGAATATTACTGAGTGTTAATTGCATCGGGACCATATTTAAAAGCTCCGGCTTTCTGGAAAGCCTTGACTGTGAAGGCCGAGTCTGGAAGGGTTTGTGTGGAGAGCTGGGTTTCGGTTCGACTGTTAATAAAGGGTTTGAACTTGGCAGCCCGGAGGAAACTGGAGGTGGAGCTGAAAGATGAGGGGCCGTTCTCTCTCTGTCTGTCACTCTGGGTGTCTCCTCCATGTAGCTCTCTGATTAATCTTCACTCTTGTCTCCTCCCCTCCCTGCTCTCACTCTGCCTTTCTCAGCCAGGTCCGGGTGGCCTGTATAAAAAGGAGCCTGACGGAATCAGTCTCTTTCATTGTGCACTGATTTGAGGCAAGAATCAACATTTCTGCCAGTAAACAAGAGTATGCTACAGGCTGGCAGCGTGTTAAAATACATGAGGAAAGGCATCATCACCCTCATCGACAAGCGGAAGGGGGAGAGGACAGAAATCAGAAATTGGTGGCCCAATTTCTGCTTAATGCTGAATACAAGATTCTGTCAAAAGACATAGCCAGTCGATTCAAGTCTGCTCTGGAGTTGGTGATTCACCCTGATCAGACCTATACTACACCAGGCAGGACAATCTCTGATAGCTTTGCGCTACTCAGGGATATGATCACCTATGTACGGGACAGGAGGGTGGGCACCTGCCTCATCAGCCTGGACCAGGAGAAGGCTTTTGACAGGATATCGCACACTTACATGATGGATGTGCATTCCAAAATGGGGTTTGGGGAGGGAATCTGCAATTGGATCAAACTGCTCTACACAAACATCAGTAGTGCAGTCTCAATCAATGGGTGGGAATCAGAAAGTTTCCCGATCCAATCTGGAGTCAGACAGGGCTGTCCTCTCTCCCCTGTCTTGTTTGTTTGCAGTATTGAACCCTTTGCTGAGTCTATTAGGAAGAATGCGAGCATCAGAGGGGTGACAATCCCAGGCAGCGGAGGCACTCAGGTTAAAACCTCCCTGTACATGGATGACGTCGCCGTTTTATGCTCGGATCCACTGTCTGTGCGCAGACTGATGAGCATCTGCGACCAGCTCAAACTGGCCTTGGGAGCCAATGTTAAACACGGCGAGAGCGAGGCCATGTTCTTTGGGAACTCGGCTGACCGATCCTTTGTCCCCTTCACCGTTAGGTCAGACTACCTGAAGGTGCTGGGGATATGGTTTGGAAGAGCTGGGACGTGCACCAAAACCTGGAAGGAGCGAGTAGCCAGGGTACAACATAAGCTGAGCATGTGGGAGCAGCGATCTCTCTCCATTATGGGTAAGAACCTGGTCATCAGGTGCGAGGCGCTCACATTGCTGTACGTGGTGCTGGTCTGGCCCATACCGCATTCCTGCGCTGTGGCGATCACCTGAGCAATTTTCCGCTTCATCTGGGGATCCAAAATGATCCGAGTCCGGAGGGACACGATGTTCAAACCTCTGGATAAGGGCGGGAAAAATGTACCCAACGTCGCCCTCATCCTGATGGCTACCTTTGTTTGCGGCTGCATCAAGCTGTGTGTAGATTCCCAGTTTGCAAACTTCAAGTGTCACTACGTGCTGAGGTTCTATCTGTCCCCGGTGTTGCAAAGGATGGGCCTGGTCATATTGCCGCGGAATGCTCTATCCAGTTGGACTGTGCCGTACTGCCTATCCTTCATGGAATAGTTTCTGTGGAAAAACGCCTTTGACCACCAATCCATCAGGCAGTGGTCTGCATGGAATATCCTCAAGGCCCTACGGGAAAAGGAGATGGTGGATCCTGTCGGATGGTCCCCTGAGCAGAAGTCCAAAGTCATTTGGCGGAATGCCTCATCACCAGAACTTTCAAACAAGCACCAAGATGTAGCCTGGCTGATGGTGAGAAGAGCCCTCCCCGTCAGATCCTTCCTGCACACCCGAAGTCTCACCCCATCCACACGCGGCCCTCGAGGTGGCTGTGGTGGAAAAGAGACGTTGCCCACCTCTTTCTGGAATGTGTCTTTGCAAAGCAGGTGTGGAAGAGATGCAGTGGTTTTTGTCGAGGTTCATCCCAAGCAGCTCTGTAGCACAGGAGTCTGTGCTCCATGGGCTGTTCCCAGGGACGCACACCGAGATAAACATCTTCAGTTGCTGGAGGACTATCAATTCGGTGAAAGACACTCTTTGGTCTGCCGAAAACTTGCTGGTCTTCCAGTGCAGAGTTGTCCATGACCGAATGTTGCAGACTGACACATTCCAAGGTCCAGGACTACGTGCTGAGGGACGCACTAAAACTTGGGGCAGCCGCAGCAAAGGCTCAATGTGGAAAGACCACTGTGTAAGGTCCCCTCACCAAGCTGAACTGAGGGGCTGTATCCATGGGAAACCACTCGAACTGTCGCCAGAAAATATTTGTTTGCTGTAAAATGTACATGGCATGACAATGAAATGGAAGGGTTGTGAGGCAACTCACTCCTGTATTGAAGGAAACTGATCTCCTTTGCACTCTTTGTATTGTTTGACTTGGTGCTTTTTGGAACTGTTTTGTAATGTATTTTTTTTTACAGATTTTTATGTATAAAGTATATTTTGGAAATTAATAAAAGAAAGTCTGGCAGAGATAAAGGAGGGAAAGGACTGGGCAAAGGCGGAGCAAAGCGGCATCGCAAAGTGCTTCCTGATAATATCCAGGGCATCACCAAACCAACAATCCGCCGCCTGGCTCGCCGTGGCGGTCTCAAGCGGATCTCGGGTTTGATCGATGAGGAGACTCGCGGGGTGTTGAAGGTTTTCCTGGAGAATGTGATCAGGGATGCGGTCACCTGCACTGAACACGCCAAGCGCAAGACGGTCACTGCCATGGATGTGGTGTACGCTCTGAAACGGCAGGGCCACACTCTCCACGAATTCAGCGGCTGAACGACTCGACCCTTTGCAGCAAACACAACAAAGGCTCTTCTAAGAGCAACCCACCGCCTCACAGAGAGAGCAGTGACCTGCAAACAGGAGCTGGGATAGGCTGTTTAGAACTGTCTGGAATAAATCTGTGCCGTGTTCGAGATACAAAACTAGAATCCCCAAATTTGACATTTCAGTTGCAGCAAGGATATGCAGTGGATTTGATTTTCTAAACGGGCTGTGTAAACAGTGCCCGAGTCTCCACAGTTAATTATTTTCCCCGTCGACACATGCCCTCAGTGAAAAGCCACATCACTCCTCCAGAATCACTCATTGTTTTCATAGAATTTCAAAATGATTTCGCTGCAATGAGGGAATCCGGGAGTTTTGCAGCAGCCGTTGAATCGGTCACTGGATTCAGACCCACTTGTGATGTTATTTCCCCCGAGACGGTGTTTCCTGCACTGAAACTGACAGGGTTTGTGAAACTGATCGGTTTCAGCTCAATCATTCAGGGACCTGGAATTCCCGCAGTTTGAGCCCGCGCTATCCAGAGCCCACTTCTGATTGGTCACCCTCTTCCCATTCGCATGTCTTAACCAATTGCCGAGCCTCGAATTTGAAAATACAGCAAATCATTGGCTTAAATTGTCGTCCTGGCAGAAAGTTTGAATTCAAAAAAGCCGCCAATTTCAGTGTTGGGCAGAATCGAATTACTCAACGAATCTCAATAACGAATTGGCAGCACATTTTATACTTTCCCCGATTTTCCTTTCCATCGATTGGGGTGCTAATTCACTCGGGTACATTTGCGAATACTAACTGTAATCCTCAGATCCATTTAACATTTCAGTAATGCTATTAAATACAAAAGGAATTTTATGATTGAATTTCCATTGGAAGATAATGAATTAGCACCCCGATCGATGGAAAAGAAAATCGGGCAGAAGACAAAATGTGCTGCCAATTCGTTATTGTGATTTGTTTATATAACTGACCAGGACTGACTTCACCCGAACGCAGCTACTAGCTCCCACCCCACTGACCGCTCTCGCCCCTCTGCAACTCGCTTTCTCCCCCTCCTCCCTACTGGCGAAATTCCGCACTCTGGCTGTTCGCTCTCCGCACCCCCACCCCCCACCCTGTCCCAGCCCAGCCCACAGCTGCTAGCTCTGTCCGTGACACTCGCTCCCACATTTCTTCACCAGGCGCCACATGTAGAAGCAGGAGGTCCGCAAGGGGTGACAGGGCGACGTAGGAGTGAGTGGCTAAGAGGAGGGAAGCGGCACGGCCTGGAGCGAGTGGCCAGAGAGTGGGGTGGTGCGAAGCGAGGAACAACTGGCCAGGGCAGTGGGGGGGTGGGGGAGAAGCGAGGTCTGGAGCGAGCGGCTGAGGGGGGGAATCGTCGAGGCCTGGAGTGAGTTGCCGAGGGGGGAGAGCTACAGCTTCAAAATCTCCCATTCAGCCACTTCCACCAGCCATGTGGTGGGGGGATGGGGTGGCTAGATACCCAATGACGCTTTATCACGCATGCACGAAGATGGATTTGTTGCAGAAATGTGATGACGTTGGCGCTGCAAAATGACATCATCCCGTGCACGCGCCACTCAATCCTGGCAAGATGTCAAAAATCACTGTGATTTTTTGGTCTTTTCAGTGCACTCCTCTTTCTTCAGTTGCCTCTCACTCTAATGTGTTGAAGAAACATCTTTGGGTCCATTTTCATTTTACTTGCCAATATTCTTCCATGTTCTCCCTTCACCGCTGCTCCCAAATCCCTCCAGTTCAGTCAAAACGCAACTGAACAGAAGTGGGATTTGAACACACGCCTCCAGAAAACACTACGACCTAAACACAGCCTCTTAGACCACTGGGCCATCCTAACTGCTTCATGCTTATGACAAAAGCTGAGAAATTATCCATTCTTTGTGGAAGTATTTGTGAGATTGTGGAAATGTCTGGAAGAGCAAAGACCGGCAGGAAAGCTCGGTCCAAGGCCAAGTCTCGCTCCTCCCGGGCTGGACTGCAGTTCCCGGTGGGCCGGGTTCACAGGCTCCTGAGAAAGGGCAACTATGCTGAGCGTGTGGGTGCTGGAGCCCCGGTCTATCTGGCTGCTGTGCTCGAGTATCTGACCGCTGAAATCCTCGAGCTGGCCGGTAACGTGGCCCGGGACAACGAGAAGACCCGCATCATCCCCAGACACCTGCAGCTGGCCGTCCGCAACAACGAGGAGCTCATCAAGCTGCTGGGAGACGTGAACATCGCGCAGGGCGGGGTGCTGACTAATATCCAGGCCGTGCTGCCCAAGAAAACCAGCGCTCAGAGCTCCCAGAAAAAGTAAAGCGGCCGAAATGACATCTCATAAACCAAAGGCTCATTTCAGAGCCACCCACAGTCTCTGTGAAAGGGCTGGTTACTGTCAGGAGGGAGTCACTGATGGAGTTATTCCAGCAGTGGATTGACCTGTTGCACATCTGTCCAGCTGTGTTTTTTAATTTGCTCTGTTTTTCTGCTCACACATCTCCCCCTCTAGTTAAGTGAAGAACTGAACTACAGGGTGCAGAATCAACAATTCCCAGGAGCGGGGGGTGAGATTGTGCTGAGCAGCAACGAGCCTCCAGTAATGCTGCTTTCTAAATTCCAGATCAGCTCTCAGTCCGACAGGTCTTTCACACATGGCAGGGGAACGGCCTCTCCCCAGAGTGAGTGTGTTGGTGTTTCAGCAGATCATTACTGCTTTTAAAGCTCTTCTCACAGTCAGAACATTGAAAAGGTCTCCTCTGATCAGTGTGAACAAGTTGATGTTCAGTGAGGTTGGATCACTGATTGAACCCCTTCCCACACACGGAGCAGGTGAATGATCTCTCCCAAATGTGAACTCACTGGTGTTTCAGCAGGTTGACTCTGGCTGGGTTCAGTTCTGCACTCATTGGTTCCTCTCTCTCTCTTCCCCTGAAGGTGCTGATTCTGACTGTATGTACGTGCTCTCTCCCCCTCCGACCCTCCCTGTCCAATATAGTATCTCCCAGTTTTGGTGATGTGCTCTCCCTGACCTGTCTCCATTTCTCCTTCTTATACAGACTTGCCCTGACTGTCACTATTTCATAGAATCACACAACACAGAAGGCGGCCAGTCGGTCTTTTGTGCCTGTGCTGAATCTGTGAAAAAAATGATGCAATTAGTCCAACCCCCTGCCTATTTCCCCATAGTCCTGGAGAATTTCACTTTGAAATATTTGTCCAATTCCTTTATGAAAGTTATAATTGAATCTGTTTCCAGCACCCTGTCAGACAATTCATTCCAAATCCGAATCAGTTACTGGGTAAAAAGATCTCTCCTCACCTCCCCTTGACATTTTTGGCCAACAATCCCAGCTTCACCAGCCTGTCCAGAGAACTGAAAACCCTCATCTCTGGTCTCATTCTCGTAAATCTCCTCCGAACTGTCTCAAAAGCTTTGATGTCCTTTCTGAAACCTGGTGCCCAAAACTGGACACATTACTGCAGCTGAGATCGAGCCAGCGACGCCCACATCCCACGAACGGATAAAAAAACACTCCCTGCCAAATCCCCAATTCTTATCCATTTACAGACGCTCCTTGCCCAGTCCCCAAATCTTATTCATTTAGAGACGCTCCCTGCCCAATCCCCAATTCCTATCCATTTACAGACGCTCTATGACCAGTTGACCTTGCTGGCGGGCAGTTTCGGGAAGCCTCACAGGGAAAAGCTTCACCGCCACCCGCAGGGACACAAACGGGATTGTTGCATCCTATTGTGGCCTTGACGCCCTGCTCCAGCTGTGTGCACCCGCTACGGGCGCGGTCTCCCTGCACTTTGTGAATATTCCGCTCAAGCTGCAGATGGAGCTCAGCCACTACCGCGCCTACTCCTTCTCAGAGACAAGGCAAATGCTGGAGCTCAGAGCATTCTGGGTACCACAACTGTCATTAATGCCAATCTCTGACATGATAATCAGGTTTTATTTCCTACATTTCATTTCCTGGTATGTTAGTGCGTGTTTTCGTTTGTACCTGTCAGTGCCTGGGAGGAGAGAGTCAGCTTCACTTTGTAGCCATGAATTTCTGGTGTGAGAATGTGGGTTTTTACTCTGTATGTTTCAGTTTTTGGTTTGTGACTGTTTCTGCTATTGCTATGTGAGTTAACTTTGTGGAAAGAGGTGCAGTGGTTTTTATCGCGGTTCATCCCAAGCAGCTCTGTAACACAGGAGTCTGTGCTCTGCAGGCTATTCCCAGGGACGCACACCGAGACCAGCATCAACTGCTGCTGGAGGACTATCAATTCGGTGAAAGACGCCCTTTGTTCTGCCCGAAACTTGCTAGTCTTCCAGCGCAAAGAGTTGTCCACCACTGAATGTTGCAGGCTGGCACATTCCAAGGTCCAGGACTACGTGCTGAGGGACGCACTAACGCTTGGGGCAGCCGCAGCAAAGGCTCAATGGGGAAAGACCGCAGTGTAAGGTCCCCCCACCAAGCTGAACTGAGGGGCTGGATCCATGGGAAACCCCTCGAACTGTATTGGAGAAATTTTGTGTGCTGTAAATGTAAAAATGTATGTGGCATGACAATGAAATGGAAGGGTTGTGAGGTAACTCATGATTCTACAGAAGGTAACTGATCACCTTTGCACTGTTTGTATTTTTTGACTTGATGCTGTTTTAAACTGTTTGGGAATGTAATTTTTACAGATTTTTATGAATAAAGTATATTTTGGAAATAAAAAAAAGAATGTGAGTTTCACCACATATCTTTCAACAACTTGCATGTTAACATCAGCTTTTGTCCAGATCTATCAGTTTCTGATATAGAGTCATAGAGTTATACAGCACAGAAAGAGGCCCTTCAGTCCATTGTGTCTGTGCTGGCCATCAAGCACCTAAATATTCTCATCCCATTTTCCAGTATTTGGCCCGTAGCCTTGTATGCTGTAGCATTTCAAGTGCTCATCTAAATACTTCTTAAATGTTGTGAGGGTTCCGGCCTCTACCACCTCTTCAGGGAGTGCGTTCCAGATTCCAACCACCCTCTGGGTAAATGTTTTTTCCTCAAATCCCATCTAAACCTCCTGCCCCTTACCTTAAATCTATGCCACCTGGTTATTGACCCCTCCACTAAGGTAAAATGTTTCTTCCGATCGAACCCATCAATGCCCCTCATAATTTTGTAAACCTCAATCTTATCTCCCCTCAGCCTTCTCTGCTGGAAGGAAAACAACGCTAGCCTTTTCAGTCTCTCTTCATAGCTGAAATGCTCCAGCCCAGGCAACATCCTGGTGAGCTCTTCTGCACCCTCTCCAGTGCAATCACATCCTTCCTATAGTGTGGTGCCCAGAACAGTACACAGTACTCCAGCTGTGGCCTAACTAGCATTTTATACAGCTCCGTCCTAACCTTCCTGCTCTTCTATTCTCGGCCTCGGACGATCTATATTGGCCTGTAATCGAAGGCTTTCCTCCTCACTATTTACGACACCACCAATTTTCGTGTCATGTGTGAGAAAGGGTTTGATTCTATCCCTATCAGTATCCGTTACATGCATGTGTTTGTAATCTGCACCCCCTCTGTTTTATTCTCTGTACTTGTCAGCCTCTTGTAGGTGAGTCTGTGTTTTGCTCTTTATCTCTCAGTCTTCGAAGTATGAGCCTGGGTTTGTACCTAATTTTCTTTGCACCTTGCAGGATGGATATTGAAGAGAGGTTTTTACACATCAACTGCCAAATCCTGATATTTTTGGGTTTCACACAGTATCTGTCAGTTTCTTGTCTAGGACTGTTGGTTTTACTCTGTCCCTGGCATTTGCTGGTTTGTTAGTGTGGGGTTTACACTGTACCTGTCAGTTTCTCAGATGTGAGTGTTGGTTTCACTTTGCATAGAATCATAGATCACAGAATACTTACAGCACAAAAGGAGGGATTCAGCTCATCGTGCTTGTGCTGCCTCTCTGCACAAGCAACTCAGCTCATGCCACATCCTCATGTATTCCATGAAAACCTGATTTTTTTTTCCCTTCAGATAATTTTCATATATCCTTTTGAAAGCTATGGTTGAAGCTTCCTCCGTCACACTCTCAGGCAGTACATATCAGATCTTAACCATTTGCTGCATAAAAAAGGTTTTTCCTCATGTTGCCTTTGGTTCTTTTCCCATTCACCTTAAATCGGTGTCCATTGCTTTCTCAGCACTGATGGATTGTGAGGTGGGAGACAGCCAGAAGTCCCACTGAGCCGCACTGATGCCCAGCTGAAAAAGAAATGAGATAAAGTTCAATCTTTCACAGCGAGATGCTGCAGAGAGTTAAGAGTCCCGAATGAAGGAGAGCGTTTCTCATACTGTTGTTGAATTTCATTTCAAACACTCCTTGTACTCTCTGCTAATGAAGACTAAAAAATGGAAAAACTAAATGGCGCTCAAACTCACAACCCTAAGATTAAAAGTCCCATGATCGACAGACTGAACTGAATATGTCACTTCTACTGTACCTCTGTTTGGATGGATGCAACTGTATGCTCCAATGCAAGGGCAGCTTTCAAATCCTCCCATGTGTCCATACGTCAGACTAAGTTCCATGTTGCAAAATCAAGCAAAGGAAATCTGCTCACTTCCAAAACTATCAGCAAATTGAAGCTGATTACGATCAACATCATCAGAGGTCAGAACTACCTGGTGAAAGAAGACACCCTGAAGAAGAATCCACAATTATTCAAAGGCATCGACAAAGTGAAAAACAAGGAAATCGATGAGTCAATCCAAGCTAAACAGAAACACTGAAGAATTCCATTCCAGACCAGAACACAATTAGAGGCATTTTTGTATTCAAAGCTGGGCATTAGTATTTAATAGTTGATATATAATTTTGAATACATTTGAATTTCTTTATTCATTTGGCACTGCTGAACATGAAGCAGTCTTAAATCATTCAATTTTTTTTGTAAAATCTGACTTACCTGATTAAAATACTAGATCAAGGGAGAAAATTCAAAGATTACTGGACCAGTAATCCAGAGGCCTGGACTCAAGATCCAGTGACAGCCAGGACGTCAAGGCGGGAAACACTTCGCACGAGTCTGCAGTGAGTGATTCCATCGAAGGTAGAGCACAATCTCTTTAATATAAGAATGTATATTTTATAATAATTAATCACTCAAGACCTTACTGGTCTCTGCATCTCAGCTGCTCTCTGGATAAACTTGCAGAAAGTATTTCAACCTGTAAAGCAGGAGTCCAGGGAATGTATAATGATATTTTCTCGCCTTCGGGCAATACTTTAATCAATACAGTGTGGGACAACCTGTCTGGGCACAACTCCATGACTTTCTCTTTCAGTCGTGACCTAACAATCACTAACTTCTATGGTAACAATCTTCAGCTCATCACCTCCGGTACGTAGCTCTAATCTTAATGTACATTTAAACAACCATTCAAGTCCAGTTACAGTTTTTGTTGCCTTACCTGCACAAGCTTAAAAAGTGAAAAACGGAAGCAAGTTTAACTGAACATTCTGGTGGTCAGTTCGGGCACGGGAAAAAAATGAAAGGACTCGGACCAGGTCGGATGTGGTGCTGTCAGGCTTGGGTCGGGTTTCATTTGCTGACCCGAGCAGGCCTTTAGTTACTGTTGCAACCTTATATTCCCACTTGACAATCTGTATATTTTGTTCATTTCAATTTTGTCGACAAGCTCTTTGAATCCAGTTCCCCGGTCCTCAAGCAGGCTCAGTTTGGAAATCGATTCCGCTTTCTGGAAAGCTGAAAGCAATCGATGACCTGAAATTAAAAATGGCAACAGAAAAGGGTTCGTCTGGGACTTGAACCCAAGACCTCACACATATTAATCACTTATGAACCCAAAGCGAGAATCATACCCCGAGACCAACGATCCACCATGAGCATGGTTTTTATTCGCTCCTGTGGAATTTCACTGGCACCCACAGCCAATCGTGCATTTTTTCAGATCAAAACAACATCCTACAAAGCTGAAATAAAAACAGAAAGTGCTGGAAATACTCAGCACCTCTGACAGCATCTGTGGAGAGAGAAACAGAGTTAACATTTCAGGGTTTTCACCTTTTGTTTGAGCCATCTTTTCAGACTGCTTCTGTCCATCCAATCTCACTTTTTGCTCTATCCACATTCTAAGGGTGGTGCAGTGGTGAGCACTGTAGCTTCACAACTTCGATGACCCCGATTCAGTTCTGTATACTGCCTGTGTGGAGTTTGCAAGTTGTTTATGTGGGCTTCCACAAGGTACTCTGGTTTCCTCCCACAACGAAAGACTTGTGGGTTGATAGATAAATTGACTGTTGTAAATTGGCCCTAGGGTAGGTGATAGGAGAAATGTGGGGATGTGGTAGGGAATTCTGGGTTAACATAGGATTAGTATAAATGGGTGGTTGATGGTCAGTGCAGATTCAGTGGGCCAAAGGGCCGATATCAGTGCTGTATATCTCTATAACCATTCTCTCAGCAAATGCATTTTTCATTAATTCCTCATTTCTTTTATTAACGACAATTTTATATTTCCGGCCCTTGCTTCATACGATGCCACAAGTGGAATCATGTTTCCATCAACCCGATCAAACCCCTTCACTATTTCCTCACATTGCAATGTTTCTTTTAGCCTGACAGACTGTGGAGTTTCTGCTGCTTGATCGCAATTCTTGCTTCCCGCCAGTAGATGTCACCTCACTCCAATATAGTGAAGTTTACAAATGTGAGAGAGACACAACAGGAAATAATTGTTCACATTATAGTGAATGTGTGGGATTTAGAAATACTAGGAGTGAAGACGAGTTATTATTGAATTTGTCAAACCAAACATATGTTATAATGTTGTGTTAAATCTGTCACTCTGTTGTCTTGATTCTGAGAGTGACGTAGACTCATCGACTCATTGGGTCATTTGTGGTTGCGAAGGAGGCCATTTGCCCCATCGAGTACAGGCTGGCTCTCCATGGAGCGATCCAGTCAGTCCCACTCGCATGCTCGATCCCCCTAGCCCTGTAAATTTATTTCCTTCAAATGCCCATCGAAATTCCTTTTGTAACCAACGATTGTCTCCACTTCCTCCGCCCTCGGGGGCAGTGAGTTACAGATCACTACCAATCACTGTGTAAAAAAGTTCTTCCGCACATTCCCCCTGCATCTCTTGTCCAAAATCTTCAATCTGAATCCCCTAGTCCTTGTACCAATAGTAAATGGGAACAATTTTTCCTTGCCAACTTATCTAAAACTGTCATAGCCTTCGACACCTCTATCAATTCACCCCTCAATCTCTTTTGATACAGGCAGAAAAAAACCCTGTTTTTCTAAGCTAACCTTGAAACTAAAACCCTCCATCCCTGGAACTATTCTGGTAAATCTGCTCTGCATCCTCTCAAGAATCCGCACATCCTTTCCAAAGTGTGGTGAGCAGAACTGGATGCAACACTCCAATTGGGGCCTAACCAGAGTTCAGCATAACAACCCTGCTTTTGTACTCAATGTCTCTATTTATAAAGCCCAAGAGAGTGCTAACCACTCTCGCAATATGTCTTGCCAACTTCAAAGAATGATGGACATGTACTCCAGGTCCCTCTATTCCAGCACACTCTTCAGAACTGTAGCATTGACTATATATTGCCTCTCCCTATTCCTTCTGCTAAAATGCATCACCTCACACTTGTCACTATTAAATTCCATCTGCCACCTGTCTGCCCATCCTACTGGCCGATAACTATCCTGTTTCAGGCAGTTCATATCATCCTCACTGTTTGCCACTCCTCCAAGTTTGGTGTCATCGGCATATTTTGAGATTCTACTCGATATTCCAAGATCCAAGTCATTAATCTGTCGCAAAAAAAGCAATGGTTCTAGCACTGACCCTTGGGGAACACCATTGTCGACTATCCTCCGGTCTGACCAAGAACCATTTCATATGACTCGCTGTTTTCTGTCCTTAAACCAATTTACTATCCAAATGGACAGTGATCCTCCTAATCCATGAACCTCAATTTTGTTAACCACACTTTTATGTGGTACTTTATAAAATGTTTTTGTAAAATCCATATAAACAACATCCACTGCATTGCCTTCATCAACGTTCTCAGATAGTTTATCAAAAATGCAGTTAGATTCATCAAGCATGAACTTCCATTTATAAATCCATGCCCACTCTCCTTAATTAACTCAAACCTCTCCAAATGACTTGATTTTTTCCCTGACCTGTTGGTCTTGTGCTCATAGCAAGCTCACCACAGAGCATGTATTTGGCAATGTGACTGTCATTCATTTGGCCCAGTCATCAGAGCCGCCTTTGACTCAAGATGGCAAACATGCTGTGGATCCCTGCACGCTGGTGTACTTCCTCATTCGGCACTCTGTCCTGCCAGGAGATGTCCAATATCCATCTGAGGCAGTGGAGGTGGAAGCTGTTCAGCTCCTTTTCTTGGCTTGTATCAGTTGTTGATGATTCTCTACTATAAAGGAGGGTGCTGAGAACACAAGCCTGGTACACGTGGAGCTTTGTATTTTCGGTCAGTTTGCTCTCGGTTCACACCCGTCTTCTCAACTTTGACATGACAGCTGCAGCACTGACAATCCTGGTGCTGATTTCAGTATCAAGGGACAGATTGCTGGTGATTGTTGATCCAATGTATGTAAAGCTGTTGACAACCTCCAAAGTGAGGTTGTCAATGTTGATGGAAAATGGAGTCTCTACGTCCAAGTCTCTACGTCCAAGTGGAGTCTTGCCAAGATGAACAGCTTGTCGTCAGCTCTGATATACAGGTGAACACCCCCATCTGAGTCACTGAAAGTGTACAGTAGCAGCATGGAGAAGAATACACCAATTATAAAGGATGTGATAACTAGACAGTTAGAAAATAATGATATGATTGGGCAGAGTCAACATAGATTTATGAAAAGGAAAACAGGCTTGAAAAAACCCGTTGAGTTTTTTGAGGATGTTACCTGTAGAACAGATAAAGGAGAACCAGTGGATGCTTTGGTAATGTCCCACACAGGAGGTGAGGAAGCAAAATTAGAGCACATAGGATTCGGGATAATATACTGGTATGGATTGAGAATTGGTTAACAGACCGAAAACAGAGAGCAGGAATAACGGGTCCTCCTCAGGATGGCAGGCTGTTACTATTGGGGTACTGCAAGGATCAGTGTTGGAGCCACAGCTGTTAACAAACGAAATAAATGATTGGATGTCGGGATTAAATGTAATATTTCCAAGTTTGCAGATGACACAAAGCTAGGTGAAGTGTGAGCTGTGAGGAGGATGCAGAGAGGCTTCCAGGAAACCTGGAGAGGCTAGGTGAATGGGAAAGAACATGGCAGATGGAATATAATGTGAATAAGAGTGAAGTTCTCCACTTTGGTAGAATAAACAGAAAGACAGAGTATTTCTTAAATGGTGAGAAGTTGGGAAATGTTGATGTCCAAGGACCTGGGTGTCCTTGTTCCTGAGACACTAAAAGCTCTTGCGCAGGTGCAGCAATGAATTAGGAAGGCAAATGGTATGTTGACCTTCACACGAGTGGTCATGAGTACAGGAGTAAAGATGTCTTGTTGCAATTGTATAGAGCCTTGGTGAAACCGCGCTGGAGTATTGTGTATAGTTTGGTCTCCTCATCTAAGGAAGGATATACTTGCCTTGGAGGGAGTGAAACAGAGGGTCACCAGACTAATTCCTGGGATGGTGGGATTGTCTTATGAGGAAACTGGGCCTGTATTCCTTAAAGTTTCAAAGAATGAGAGGTGATCTCATTGAAACTGATAAAATTCTTACAGGGCGTGACAGTGTGGATGTAGACAGGATGTTTGCCCTGGTTGGTGAGTCTACAATCAGGGGACCAAGTCTCAGAATAAGGAGTAGGCCATTTAAAACTGAGATAGAGTTGAATTTCTACACTCAGACGGTAGTGAATCATTGGAATTCTGTTCCCCAGAGAGCTGTGACAGTTCAATCATTGAGCATGTTCAAGACAGAAATTGTTAGAAATCTTGATACTCATGACATCAAGGGATATGGGGATAGCACGGGAAAGGGGCGTTGAGGTAGATGACCAGCCATGATCGAATTGAATGGCAGAACAGGCTCGACGGGCTGAATGGCCTCATCCTATTTTCCTCTGTTCCAAAGAGAGTTGGCGCCAGCGCGCAGCCCTGCTTTACCCCACTGATGATCTTGAAAGTGTCAGATGTTGCTCCATTGTAACTGATCGAAACTGATGTTCTTGTGGAAAGATGAGATGATGCCCAAGACATCAGAAGGGCAGCCGATGTTCCATCGCAGTTTGAAGAGTCCGTCTCTGCTGACAAGATCAAAGGCCTTAGCGACGTTGGTCAAAGTCTCTGTGGCGCAATAGATAGCGTGTTGAACCTCTAAATAATGCTAAAAACGGCATTCAAAAGTTGTGAGTTTAAATCCCACCACAGTCAGAATTTTGGACCAGATACAGAAGAGCACGACGGAACAGAGAGTTAACAAGTGTGTCAAAAGCACCGACTCAGAGACAGAGCGAGAGAGAGAGAGGAGCACGGCAGGAGCGGAGCGGGGGTAAAAAAAATCAAGGAGTGACATCATAATGGAGAGTGAGAGCAGGGAAACGGAAAGTGAGAACAGGGAAACAGAGAGCCGCTGGGGTGAGTTTGCAGGATTTGGTTCTTGCTTCGATGCAGTGGAAGGAGCTGTTTGGTGAGGATCTGTTAAGCTGTGACATCACAGGCAAGCAGGTAGTTGATTGGTTTGGAAGAAGCTGCATGTTTGATGAGTATCTGGTAAGTGATTAAGGTCCATTTTAGTCCTAATGGTTAAAATAGTAAGCAAACTAAGCTTAATAAAATATGCAATAAAATAAACAATTGAATAAAATAATGAAGTAGTTAATTGAAACACGTTAAAGATGACAGGACAGGTGATGTGTTACAGCTGCAGCATGTGGGAACTCCTGGATGCCAGTGTGATCCAGGGCAAACACATCTGCAGTAAGTGTTTGCAGAAGGGGGAGAGGGCAGAAATCAGAAATTGGCGGCCCATATCACTGCTTAATGTTGACGACAAGATTCTGTCCAAAGTCATAGCCATTCAAGTCAAATCTGCTCTGGAGTTGGTGATTCACCCCGATCAGACCTGTACTGTACCCGACAGGAAGATCTCTGATAGTCTCGCGCTACTCAGGGATACGATCGCCTATGTATGGGACAGGAGGGTGGACACCTGCCTCATCAGCCTGGACCAGGAGAAGACTTTTGACAAGATATCGCACACCTACATGATGGACGTGATTTCCAAAATGGGGTTTGGGGAGGGAACCTGCAATTGGATCCAACTGCTCTACACAAACATCAGTAGCACAGTCTAAATCAACGGGTGGGAATCGGAAAGTTTCCCGATCAAATCTGGAGTCAGACAGGGCTGTCCTCTCTCCCCGGTCTTGTTTGTTTGCTGTATTGAACCCTTTGCTGAGTCTATTAGGAAGGATGCGAGCATAAGAGGGGTGACAATCCCAGGCAGCAGAGGCACTCAGGTTAAAATCTCCCTGTACATGGATGACGTCGCCGTCTTCTGCTCGGATCCGCTGTCCGTGCGCAGACTGATGAGCATCTGCGACCTGTTCGAACTGGCCTCGGGAGCCAAAGTTAACCACGCCAAGAGAGAGGCCATGTTCTTTGGGAACTGGGCTGACCGATCCTTTTTCCCCTTCACCGTCAGGTCAGATTACCTGAAGGTGCTGAGGATATGGTTCAGAAGGGCCGGGGCGTGCACCAAAACATGGGAGGAGCGAGTATCCAAGGTACGACAAAAGGTGGGCATGTGGGGGCAGCGATCTCTCTCCATTGTGGGTAAGAACCTGGTCATCAGGTGCGAGGCGCTCACGTTGTTGCTGTACGTGGCGCAGGTCTGGCCCATACCCCACTCCTGCGCCGTGGCAGTCACCCGAGCCATTTCCCGCTTCATCTGGGGATCTAAAATGGACCGGGTCCGGAGGGACACGATGTTCAAATCTCTGGACAAGGGCGGGAAAAATATACCCAACGTGGCCCTCGTCCTGATGACCACCTTCGTGTGTGGCTGCATCAAGCAGTGTGTAGACCTCCAGTACGCAAACTCCAAGTGTCACTGCGTGCTGAGGTTCTATCGGTCCACGGTGTTGCGAAGGATGGACCTGGTCACATTGCCGAGGAACGCTCCATGCAGTTGGGCCGTGCCGTACCACCTATCCTTCGTGGAGCAGTTTCTGCGGGAAAACACCTTTGACCACCGGTCCATCAGACAGTGGACTGCACGGAATGTCCTCAAGGCCCTTCGGGAAAAGGAGATGGCGGATCCTGTCGGATGGTTCACCGAGCAGACCGTCAAAGTCATTTGGCGGAATGCCTCATCACCAGAACTTTCAAACAAGCACCAAGACGTAGCTTGGCTGGTGGTGAGAAGGGCCCTCCCCGTCAGATCCTTCATGCACAACCAAAGTCTCGCCCCCTCCGCACAATGCCCCCGCGGTGGCTGTGGCGGGGAAGAGACGGTCGCCCACCTCCTCCTGGAATGTGTCTTCGCAAAGCAGGTGTGGAACGAGATGCAGTGGTTTTTGTCGTGGTTCAATCCCAAGCAGCTCTGTAACACAGGAGGCTGTTCCCAGGGACGCACACCGAGACAAACATCAACTGCTGCTGGAGGACTATCAATTCGGTGAAAGGCGCCCTTTGGTCTGCCCGAAACTTGCTGGTCTTCCAGCGCAAAGAGTTGTCCACCACCGAATGTTGCAGACTGGCACATTCCAAGGTCCAGGACTACGTGCTGAGGGACGCACTAAAGCTTGGGGCAGCCGCAGCAAAGGCTCAATGGGGAAAGACCACAGTGTAAGGTTCCCCCACCAAGCTGAACTGAGGGGCTGGATCCATGGGAAACCCCTCGAACTGTATCGGAGAAATTTTGTGTGCTGTAAATGTAAAAATGTATATGGCATGACAATGAAATGGAAGGGTTGTGAGGCAACTCATGATTGTACAGAAGGTAACTGATCACCTTTGCACTGTCTGTATTCTTTGACTTGATGCTGTTTTAAACTGTTTGGGAAAGTAATATTTACAGATTTTTATGAATAAAGTATATTTTGGAAAGAAAAAAAAAGTGTTTGTGGCTCAAAGAGTGAGAAAAAAGGAATGTAGTGGTAGTAGGGGACAGTATAGTAATGTGGATTGACACAGTTCTCTGCAGCAAAGAGCAAGAGTACAGACGGCTGTGTTGCTTGCCGGTGCCAGGATTCAGGACGTCTTCTCAGGGCTGGAGAGAAACATACAATGGGAGGGGGAGGATCCAGTCTTCGTGGTCCATGTCGGTACCAACGACATAGGCAGGACAAGGATAGAGGTTCTGCATAGTCAGTATGAGGAACTAGGCACCAAATTAAGTAGGAGAACCTCAAAGTTAATCATCTCTGGAGTATTACCTGAGCCACGTGCAAATTGGCATAGGACAAATAAGATGAGAAAAATTAATGCGTGGCTTAAAGACTGGTGTGGTAGTAGTGCGTTCTGGTTCATGGGGCATTGGCACCAGTACTGGGGAAAGTGGTGGCTGTACCGTTGGGACGGTCTGTACCTGAACCATGCTGGGACCGGTGCTCCACCAAGCCACATAACTCGGGAAGTAGAGACAGTTTTAAACTGAATAGTGGGGGCAAGGGATCAAATTTGGGTAGATATGGTGAATCAAGGAGTAGAGACAAGGCAAGAGAGAAAGGTATAAATATGGGAAATGATAAAGAGACCGAGACAGGAAGGGACAGAACATACAAATCAAAGAGTAAATCAACAGATAAGGCTAGAGGTGACAAAAATAATAAAAGGACAAAACTAAATGCTCTGTATCTGAATGCATGGAGCTTTCGCAGCAAAACAGATGAGCTGAGAGCACAAATAGAATAAATAAGTACGATGTGATAGTCATTACAGAGACATGGCTGCAGGGCGACATCGATTGGGATGTGAATATTGGAGGTTACATGGGATTTGGGAAGGACAGTAAGCTTGGAAAAGGTGGCGGGGTAGCTCTGTTAATTAATAATGGTATTAGCGCAATAGAGAGGGATGACCTAAGTTCTGGAGATCACGATGTAGAAGCAGTTTGAGTTGAGATGAGAAATAATACAGGCAAGAAGTCACTTGTGGGAATGGTGTACAGGCCACCTAACATTAACCACACTGTAGGATGGGGTCTAAAAAAAGAAATAATGGCAGCTTGTCAGAAAGGTACAGTGATAATTATGGGGGATTTTAATCTACATATAGTCTGGAAAATTCTGATGGGCAGAGGTAGCCTAGATGAGCAGTACATAGAATGTTTTTGGGATAATTTCTTGCAAAAATAAGTTCTGGAGCTAACCTGAGACCAGGCTATACTAGACCTGGCATTGTGCAATGAGATAGGATTAATTAATGACCTCATAGTTAAGGTGCCCCAAAGTAGTAGCGATCATAATATGATTGAATTTTACATTCAGTTTGAGGGAGAGAAGAGTGGGTCCCAGACTAGTATTTTAAATTTAAATAAGGGCAATTATAAGGGCATGAAAGCAGAGCTAGCTAAAGTGAACTGGCAAATTAGGTTAAGGGATAAGTCAATCGAGATGTAGTGGCAGACATTTAAGGAGAATTTCAGAATACACAGAATAGATACATTTCAACGAGAAAGAAAAATTCCAAAGGTGGGACTCACCATCCATGTTTAATGAAACCAGTTAAAGATACTATCAAATTTAAAGAAAAAGCCTATAATTGTGCAAAGATGGGAGGCAGGTCAGAAGATTGGACAGAATATAAAAAACAGCAAAGAATGACTAAAAGATTGACAAGGAAGGTAAAATTAGAGCACGAGAGAAAAGTAGCGAGAAATATAAAGACAGCTAGTAAGAGTTTCGATAGATATTTTAAAAAGAAAAGAGTTAACAAAGTGAGTGTTGGTCCTATGGAAAGTGTGTCTGGGGAATTAATATTGGATAATTAAGAGATGGCAGATGAATTGCACAGATATTTTGGATTGGTCTTCACAGTGGCGCAGTGGTTGGCACCGCAGCCTCACAGCTCCAGCGACCCGGGTTCAATTCTGGGTGCTGCCTGTGTGGCGTTTGCAAGTTCTCCCTTTGTCTGCGTGGGTTTCCTCCGGGGGCTCCGGTTTCCTCCCACATGCCAAAGAGTTGCAGGTTGATATGTTAATTTGGCTATTATAAATTGCCCCTAATATTGGTAGGTGGTACGGAAATATAGGGACAGGTGGAGTGTGGTAGGAATATGGGATAAGTGTAGGATTAGTATAAATGGGTGGTTGATGGTCGGCACAGACTCGGTGGGCCGAAGGGCCTGTTTCAGTGCTGTATCTCTAAACTAAAACCAAACAACTAACATCCCAGTATTAGCTATAAGTCAGGAAATGGTAGGGAGGGAGGAACTCAAGAAAATTACAATCACCAGGGAAGTGGTACTAAACAAATTGTTGGAGCTGCGGGCTGACAAGTCGCCAGGTCCTGAAGTGGCTAGTGAGATAGTTGATGTGCTGGTTTTAATTTTCCAAAATTCCCTCGCTTCGGGAAGGTTCTGTTCGATTGGAAAGTAGTGAATGTAATTCATTTATTCAAAGAGGGAGGGAGACAGAAAGCAGGAAACGACAGGCCAGTTAGCTTAACATCTGTCTTAGGGAAAATGTTCGGAGCGATTACTGAAGATGTTATCGCAGGGCATTTAGAAAAAATTACGGAAACCAGGCAGAGTCAACATGGTTTTGTGAAAGAGAAATCATGTTTAACCAATTTATTGGAGTTCTTTGAGGGAGTTACATGTGCTGTGGATAAAGGGGAACCGGTGGATGTATTGTACTTCGATTTCCAGAAGGATAAGGTGCCATATCAAAGGTTATTGCAGAAAATATAAGCTCATGGTGTCGGGGGTAACATATTGGCATGGAAAGAAGATTGGCTAGCGAACAGGAAACAGAGAGTCAGCATAAATGGGTCATTTTCTGGTTGGCAAGAAGTAACGAATGGTGTGTCACAAGGATCTGTGCTGGGGCCTCAACATTCTACAATTCTCGAAATGACTTTGATGAAGGGACCGAAGGTATTGTTGCTAAATTTGCTGATTACAAAGATAGGTAGGAAAGTAGGTTGTGAAGAGGACATAAGGGGGCTACAAAGGGATATAGATAGGTTAAGTGAATGGGCAAAAACCTGGCAAATGGAGTATAATGTGGGAAAGTGGGAAATTGTCCACTTTGGCAGGAAGAATAAAAAAGCATATTATCTAAATGGTGAGAGATTGCAGAGATCTGAGATACAGAGGGATCTGGGTGTCCTAGTGCACGAATCGCAAAAGGTTAGTCTGCAGGTACAGCACGTAATTAGGAAAGCTAATAGAATGTTATCATTTATCGCCAGGGGAATTGAATACAATAGTAGGGAGGTTATGCTTCAGCTATATAGGGCATTGTTGAGACCTCTTCTGCAGTACTGAGTACAGTACTGGTCTCCTTATTTATGGAAGGATGTAAATGCATTGGAGGTAGTACAGAGAAGGTTTACTAGGCTAATACATGGAATGGGCGGGCTGCCTTACAAGGAAAGATTGGACTGGCTAGGTTTGTATCCACTAGAGTTTAGAAGAGAAAGAGGCGACATGATTGAAACATACAAGATACTGAGGGGATTTGACAGGGTGGATGTGGAAAGGATGTTTTCCCTTGTGGGAGAACCTGGAGCGAGGGGACACTGTTTAAAAATAAGGGGTCACCCATTTAAGACAGAGATGAGGAGCAATTATCCCCCTCAGAGGGTCGTGAGACTTTGGAATTTTCTTCCTCAAAAGGCGGTGGAAGCAGAGTCTTCGAATATTTTTAAGGGAGAGATGGATAGATTCTTTATCTGCAAGGGGGTGAAAGGTTATCGGAGGTAGATGGAAATGTGGAGTAATCAGTTCAGCCATGAGTTTATTGAATGGTGAAGCAGGCTCGAAGGGACGAGTGGCCCACTCCTGCTCCTAATTCGTATGTTCATATGGAAAGACAATGTCGAGTGCTCTGTACTGTTCACAGTACTTCTCCTGTAACCGCCGAAGTGAGCAAATCATGTCGACTGTTGATCTACCAGCTCTGAAGCTGCACTGAGACTCAGGATAGATGTGTGATGTCAGGGTCTGCAATCTGGTCAGAGCAATGCGAGCAAAGACCTTCCCCACAATACTTAGCATGGAGATGCCTCGGTAATTGCTGCAGTCACTGCGATTCCCCCTTATTGTTGTATAAGGTGACAATGTTTGCATCATGCATGTTTTGAGGTGCAGATCTCCCCTTCCAACAGAGACACAGAAGTTCATGGAGATGCTGCAGTAGAGCCGCTTTTCCACTTTTGATGATTCCAGGTGGAATACCATCATTTCCCAGGGCTTTACCACTGGCAAGATGGTCAATGGCTTTGTTCAGCTCCACTATGGTGGGGTCACTGTCCAGCTCCTCCATGACAGGGAAGTCTGGAATGGCACTGAGAGCCACTTCAATGACAATATTCTCTGTTATGTAGAGTTTAAGGTAATGCTCCACTCACCTTTCCATCTGCTTGTTAACAGATGATTCCACTTTGAAACCGCACTGAGACCTTGAGCACTGTTGTCTAAAAGAGCCTGATCGAGGATGTTGTTCAGCTCCTGGGTCCTTTCTGGATCAGTGGTTCGTCAAATGTTGATCTGAGGACGACGTTCTTCTTGGATGGATGAAGCTTCCTTGGCTGAAGCCTGACCTTGCTACATACCAAGGAGTGGTCAGTGTCACCGTCAGCGATGTGATAGCTGTGAGTGATGAGGACACTACTGAGGGTGGTATGTCTGGTGATGATAAGGTCTAGCTGGTGCCAGTGGCGTGATCTTGGATGGCTCCAGGACACCTTGTGGCACAGCTTGACCTGGAAGTAGCTGTTCATCACACAGTGTCCATGGTGACAGCATAGCTCCAGCAACCTCTGTCCATTTTCATTCATCTTGCCAATCCCCTGGTGCTCTATGTTCGTTGGCCAAGCTGTAGTCAGTACACAATCTTGCGTTGAAGTCTCCTAGAAGGTACAGTCCCTCAGTGCTGGGAATTCTGCTGATGGCAGTATCAAGTGTCCCATAGAATTGATCCTTGACATCTGGGGTGGAGGTGAGTGTCGGGACATAGATGCACATGAGATTAACTGGATTAGCTTGTTGACACGTGAGGAGTCAGAAGTCTCTCTGAGCCTACTGTGGGTGGTTCACTCATCTCAAGTGGCGTGTTTTTTACTGTGAAACCCACTCCATGCTCACGAGTTGCCTCTTGGGCTTTCCCCTGCCAGAAGAAGGTGTAGTGTTTCTCTTTGAGGGATCCACTTTGGACGAGTCTAGTTTCTTGCAGCACAGTAATGTCCACATTGAGCCTTGTGAGTTCTTTGTCCATCAAAGCTGTCTTGTGTGTGTCATCAACCTGCAGAAGGGTGTCAGTCAGGCCAGGACACATGGTCCTCACATTCCAGCTTGCGATGCGAAGGACTGGTGTCCTCTTTGTTGAGCTTGTTTTTCTTGGTGCATTGATTATCGATCCGCCTGTTGAGAGATGACTCTCTAAGCTCCAAGCACCCATTGAAGCAAGCAGGTCGTGGCAGGACAGCACCGAACTGATTGGGGGCTACTCAGCTTGGAGTGGTTGGTAGCTATCCAATGAGATGCGATGATCTCTTCGACTGTCAGAAGTAACCCCTGGCACGGTAACCGTTTCTTCCCGTGTTGTGCTAATGTTTAAGCACAAATAGTGTCCTCTTCACGGCACATTAGTACTGAACACAAAATGGCTCCTTTGGTCATGTGTTAATTATAAAATGACTTTCTTGACCTTGTTAGTTATTACAATGGATACATTATATGAATGTTCAAATTAAACTAATATCGATCTACCCAAGCTTACCTGCATCCTCCAGTCCTCTGGCATCATTCCCCTATTCAAGGAGGATTGAAAGATTGTGGTTCGAGTCTCCGCTATTTCCACCCTTACTTCCCTCAGCAACCCAGGATGCAGCCCATTCAAACTGGGTGACTTTTCTACTGAGAGCGCTGCCAACCTTGTAATTGTCTCCTCTTTATCTATTTTCATCCTGTCCAATTCCTCCTCCTTTACTGTGACATTTGCAGCACCCGCTTATTTTGTGATACTGAATTAGTGCCTCAGCCACACCCTCTGCCTCCACAGGATCTCCGAATTGACCCACCCTTTCATTGACTGTCCATGTGTTGGTAAAAGACTTCAGTGTTCCCAGTTATGTTACTCGCCAATCTTTTCTCATACACTCTCTTGCTGATCTCATTTCCTTTTTCAACTCTCCTCTGTACTTTCTGTATTCTGCTTGTTTCTCTACTGTATATAAATCCTCACATGATTTCGATATTAATGATTTTCGAACTATTTTGATGAAGGATTGAGTTTTGTAAATTTCTCCCTCGCTCCCCTCATGGTCAGGCAGAAAGTTTAACTGCTGTGTTTTCAAACAGCAACAGCTTTATTTGAAAAGCCATTGGGACAGGATTCCGGGTTTTAATCCAGTCACAAATCTGGCTCTGATGTCTTGTGGCTCCAGCTGTCACATGACTTGTCAGAGGAGGACCCAATCATGGAGCTGTGGGTTGATGTTTAAATTGTTTCAAAATAATTTTCCAGAAGGACAATTAAAATGAATCGATATATAAAAGGTAGATTTTGTGCATTTGTGCTCCCAGTGTAAATTCCTGCAGTCAGGTTTTCAGATCCCCAATTCCCCACAGGAAGCTCTGTGTCGGAATCTGTATTCATTATATCAATATTATACAGAATCATTTCATGGGAGACCCCAGTGTGAATTGTAGACTGGTGGGTCAGTTTTAACTTTCAAATTAACACAGAAGCAAAATACTGCAGATGCTGGAAATCTGAAATAAAAACAGAATATGCTGGACATACTCAGCAGGTCTGGGAGCATCTGTGGGGAGAGAAACAGAGTTAACGTTTCTGGTCTGCGACCTTTCATCAGAACTGGGCTGAAATTGTCTGTGGAACAGACACAATGGGCCAAGTGGCCTCTTTCTCTGCCTTAAACTTTCTATGAGTCTAAGATTCTATGAGATTGTGGAATCAATTTCAGGGTCGATGACATTGCACTCTGTAAGGATAGGAAGATGGAGATTATTAAGTACAGTGCAAGAATATAGATGCTTTTATATTATTTTAATCAACATTGATTCAAACGTTGTGTTCAAAAATCCGATCTTTTGATCACAATGACACTGATAACAATGGAAAAAGCAAGACTTGCATGTCACGACCACAGGACGTTGCAAAGCCTTTTACAGCCAATAAAGGACTTTCCAAGTGCAGTCACTGTAGTCATGTAGGAAACATGGTGGCCAATGTGCGCACAGCAAGCTCCCAGAAACAACAATGTGATAAAAACGAGATAATCTGTTTTTAAGTGATGTTGATTCAGGGTTAAACAATGACCAGCATCCCAGAAATAATTCCCCTTCTATTCTCTGAAATAGTGCCATGGTACCTTTAACATCCACCTGAGAGGGCAGAGGGATCCTCAGTTTTCTGTCTCACCTGAAAAACAGCATTTCTGATAGTGCAGCACTGCCTTAGTACTGCACTGGAGTGTCAGCCATTTTTAAAGGGCTGTTAGTCCTACTGGAAAATATTGAAAGGAAGATGAAATGAAATGAAATAAATACATTGCTTTTGCCTCTCTCCCATCCCCCAATAACAGTTAAATTAATTATTTGCCCTTCCCTCCCAAAACCTACCTTTACCATCTGACCTTCCGCCCAAAACTGCACAAACTGTAAACTATAACCCTTCCCACCATCCCCTACATCCATGACATTAATTTGACTCCGTCCCCCCACCCCCACACTGAGAAACTTACCTTCTCCCCCCTCCCCACCAGTGTTGCACCTCATTTCCCCAGATGGGGCTCCGAAGGCACGGCAGTGCCGGTCACAGGGCTGAAGATCGCAGTGGGATATCAGGAAGTGATGGGATAATAATTAATGCAGGTTTGTGGTCCCGTTGCCGAGCGGTGGGGGTCCCCCACAAGGCCTCGCCGTTGCTGGCAATATCGAGCCAGGCCCTGCCGGCGTTGAGGTCCGTGGCGGGCCTCATCCGGGGCCAGCTTCAGGCGGCTTCCAACCCACCCCCACCACAGATCTCGACGTCGAGGTCTCTATAGAATCCAGCCCATTGTTTCTGTCAATCTCAACTCCACAAGGATTTGTCTGTTAATTGCAGAAAAATTAAAGCTCTATAACGTTTTGATAAAAGGGGTTTCAAATCCATTTCAAACCAATGATAGTTCTCATTGTATCTGGAACATGTTTTCTTAAATACAGACATACCAATTAGAAACAGGAGTAGACCACTCGGCCCCTCGAGCCTGCTCCACCATTCAATAAGATCATGGCTGATCTGATTGTAACCTCAACTCCACATTCCCACCTGCCCCCGATAACCTTTCACCCCCTTGTTTATCAAGAATCTATCTACCTCTATCTTAAAATATTTCAGAATTTCTGTCGTCCAGCAACTCTCACTTTATTTCCTGGATTTCACCTAAAAAATGTATTTCCACACTTTGGATATCCTGTACTTCATTAATGTTTTTGCTCTCTGGGGATTTCCCTTTAATTATATTCAGCGCTGGTATTTTACTGCCACACACTGACTGAAAGTGTCCCATCTTTCTGCAGGAAAAACATTCAGCTTCATTGGCGAGGCAGTTTTCCCACTTGTGTCTCTCTCGGCCACACCTACTGCAATTGGTTGCAGCTACCACTAGATGCTCTTCCCGTCTTTCTTGTCTTTTACCACTAATTTTTCCTTTTGTTTTCTGAACAAATTCAATTGAGTCTGCAACTCTCGAGATCAGACTCTCCCTGTCCCCTCGGACAACGGATTGGTTAAACTTTCTAACCTCTGTTTGTCTGCTCAATTGAAACTCTTTCGTTAATGTGAGATCAGCCCTGGACTGTAGATGATCTGAAAGGGTGTTGTGTAATACCCCGAACACAATCCTGTCTCCATTCAGCTCTTCCCTTAAGTTGCGGTATTCACAATCCTCCGTGAGATTGTACAAGTCATTTATAAATGAATGAATACTCTCCCCTTTCTGTTTTGTACGCTTATTAAATTCAAAGTGATTCCTGACAATGCAGCAGCGAGCCGACGTCATCAGAACGCTCCAAGCTGCGCACATGCACAAACAGTCTCCTGCGCTCTGAGATGCTGCGCATGCTCAGCCTACGTCTTCCAGCACGAAGTGGCGCATGCGCGGGAAAACTCTCTGCCCCTTCGGCCACTCACTCCAGGCCGCTCGCTGCCCGCTCCTTGCTACCCCGCTCCCCCGCCCTCCGGCCACTTGCTGCCCCCCCAACCCCCGCACTGCCGTCTCTCCGTCCACTCACTCCCCGCTTCCCCCCCACGTCCCTCCAGACACTAGCTCGAAGCCATGCTGCTTCCCTCCTCTCGGCCTCTCGCTCCAACATTCGATCATTCTTCACCGCACCACCCGATAAAGCAAGGCGAGCCTCGAGGGGTGATGGGGCAATGTTGGAGCGAGTGGCCGAGAGGAGGGAAGCGGCAGAGCCCATGGCCTGGAGTGTGAGCGGCCAGAGAGCAGGATGGGGGTGGTGTTGGGCGAAGCGGGGAGTGAGCAGTCAGAGAGTGGGATGGGGGGAAGCGGGGAATGATCGTCCGGAGAATGGGAAGGCACTGTTTAGAGGGGATTTGAGGAAAACATATTTCACCTCGAGGGTGGTTGGAATCTGGAACACATTGCCTGAAGGAGTGGGAGAGGCAGGAACCCGCACAACATTTAATAAGTATGGAGATGAGCACTCAAAACGCCACAGAATACAAGGCTACGGCCACGTGCTGGAAAATGGAATTAGAATAGATAGGTACTTGATGGCCGGCACGGACATGATGGCCGAAGGGCCTGTTTCTGTGCTGTATAACTCTATGACTCTATGAAACCTCACTGAATTACAGAGGGTGTGCAGCACTGTCAGAGGTGCTGTCCTTCTGATGAGACTTCAAACAGCGCAACGTTCTCCGAGTATCAACCAAAACATGTCCATTGTGTAGATATGTGCCATATTTGCTTATGAAATGACAGTCACTGCTCCGAAAGTAATTCACTTTAGGTGAATTAAGATGACTTGGTACTATATAACTGGCGAATGCGTAAGAAGGAGCGGGGGACTGTTGGGGGTGGGACGGAGGCGGCGATGTCAACCTTTGAGGGGATTTTTGGGTCGAAGTTGTTTTCTTTGATAAATTGAGTAGCTCCATCTTTAATCCTGGCAGCTGCCTGAAAGTCACAGACAGTGACGTTTCAGTGGAAGAGGCTGCATTTGCGCATGTGCTAGTACAGCGTCACCTGGTGGTCGTGTTGTCAGCAAATGCAGCGATTTAACTTTGGCTCCACGATGACATTTTTTTCCTCAATTAAAATAGGTCTTGAGTGCCTTAATAACTTCTTCACATGTTGCCTTATGTTCTTCATGAGGATGTTGCCTGCACATTCCCTTCATTGCAGACAATAGCGGACTGACTTGTTCCATGTCTGGCTTCTGCACGAGACCCGATGCAGTACGATACCTTGCAAACCTCTGGAACCATCTCGGCCACTCCTCGGCTTGGTTCAGTCCAGTGACCTTTTCAAAGGTACAGGCAAAGATTTCTCCATCTTCGCTTTGGTTTGCTGTGGCCCCCATATAATATTCTGATATCTGTCAAGGCTTAGTACAGAATTTATAAGAATCTGACGGTTAAAATAACCTGAGTTTACTCTGCACATCTTGCATTGAAGGTTTCATCTACAACTCTCCATGAGGTGCCGTACCGATTATATCACAGCACTTCCTGTGATGATGCACATAGTCTATTTATATAATCTGCCCAGTAACAACCCAATATCCACTCTTATATTATTGTACAGATGTAAGAAAAGCTGAGGATGGGAATGGAACGTCTGAATGAAGATTTCATGATACTGATGATGGAAATGATGCTGATCTGTTACCCATTCCACAATCCCTCTTTATTTCTGTGCATGTTTCTCGATGCTGTTTCAACCAAATTGAAAAAGAATCACAAATCCTCCTCTGGAGCCTCAAATATCCATTAAGAAAAGGCGTGGTGGCCAAGTGGTAAAGCGTCAGTCTTGAAAAACGGAAGGTCAAGGGTTCAATCCCTGTCTATGCCTTGTGATTAGTTTCTCACTTTCAATGTGATGTTTCTAGAAAAGATGTTTGTTGCATTTGTGTCGGCCATCTGGAAATCAGTGTCATGTTACACTTTTTCCTGGACACTGAGAAAAACATGAGGAGGAGCCACATGGTTCCTCGAGCCTTCTCTGCCATTGATCGAGTGAAAATAACTGAGGTCCAAGCACAGAACCTTATTACTGTACATTTGCTTGATATTTAACAGAGCTATTCAATTAATCCCACATCCCGCACTCCTGTCCTTTCCCCCATTGCCCTGTTAGATTTTCCATGTCAGGTATATATCCAATTCCATTGAGAGTGACCATTGAATCTGCTTCCACTGACCTTTCAGGTTTGCATTCCAGACCAGAACAACACACTGCTGAAAAAACAATCTCCTCATCACAACTCGAATTCTTTTGTCAATTACTTTAAATGTGTTTCCTCTGGTTACTGACCCTTCTGTCACTGGCAACACTTTCTCCTTCTTCACTCTATCAAAACTCTTTAGGATTTGCATTTCCTGCTGCCTTTGCTGATATAACAAGGCTGAGCACACATCACCAAAAGGAATATGATTGGCTCTGATTCACATTTATCCTTCCTGTCAATCTGATGTGGACCTTGTATTTTCCTGGAACCAAACAACCTGAGCAACAAGTGTGGGTTCCAGTGATTCCCACCGCTCTGAGAGACAGAGGATGTGATAATGAGCCAGATAGAAGAAAGGAGTGAGATAGAGAGTAAAATAGCCCTGGTCTGTTTCTACTAACCCCCGACCCCCTACTTAAAATGACATCATTTTCTCCTGCCTCTCCACATTCTAATCCATTAATTCATGCAATCCTTTCATCTGGAACATAGAACAGTACAGCACAGTACAGGCCCGTCGGCCCACGATGTTGTGCCGAACCTTTAACCTACTCTAAGATCAAACTACCTGCATACCCTTCATTCTACTATCATCCATGTACCTATCCAAGAGTCGCTTAAATGTCCCTAATGTATCAGCTTCTACTACCACCGCTGGCAGTGCATTCCACGCACCCACCACTCTCTGTGGAAAGAACCTACCTCTGACATCTCCCCGAAACCTTCCTCCATCACCTTAAAATTATGCCCCCTGGTGATAGCCCTTTCCACCCTGGGAAAAAGTCTCTGGCTATCCACTCTATCTATGCCTCTCATCATCTTGTACCCCTCTATCAAGTCACCTCTCATCCTTCTTCGTTCCAATGAGAAAAGCCCTAGCACTCTCAACCTTTCTTCGTAAAACATACCCTCCAGTCCAGGCAGCATCCTGGTAAATCTCTTCTGCACCCTCTCTAATACTTCCACATCCTTCCGATAATGAGGCGACCAGAACTGAACACAATATTCCAAGTGTGGTCTAACCAGGGCTTTACAGAACTGCAGCATAACCTCGCGGCTCTTAAACTCAATCCCCCTGTTAATGAAAGCCAACACACCATACGCCTTCTTAACAACCCTATCAACTTGGGTGGCAACTTTGAGCGATCTATGGACATGGACCCCAAGATCCCTCTGTTCCTCCACACTTCCAAGCATCCTGTCTTTAAGCCTGTATTCTGCATTCAAATTCGACCTTCCAAAATGAATCACTTCACACTTTTCCAGGTTGAACTCCATCTGTCCCTTTAATTCCTGTTTCCTAATCCATTGATGTTTCGCAATGAACTGAACTGTCCCAATTCATTGATATAACTCAGTCTATAGAATTTCCCAATCCACTGATATTTTCCAGTCCATTGACTTTCCCAATCCATTAATGGTTCCTGACCATTGACATTCCCAATCCATTTATATTGCCTGTGATTTCAAAGCAACTGTGGAATACAAATAGTATCAGTATTATCAGATACATCGAGACGAAGTGCAATCGCCAAGTGGACAGATGTCAGGTTTATAAAGAAAAAAGCACTGGCTCGATATTTGTCCAGTCTATCACTGGATCTGAACTCTCAACCTACTGTTTTTCTGTGGGTCTGCTGACTTGTTTATGTGAAGAACCATTGGATGTTTCTCAATCCTCTGACTTTTCTCATTCTTGTGCATTATTTGTTCCTTTGGGTTCACCAGTGAAGAAAATTATTCCCTATTACATTTGGTGAAGACTTTAATAACCTCACATCCTTGCGTCTCACCATCTCAGGTCAAATTCCCTGCAGAAACTTGAATCATTTAACTATTCTGCTGGAAACATTTTCAAGGGCGCAGCCATTCCTTCATTACGCTTCCTTCTTTGACATGTGATTGACAAATATGTGTGTAATGGAGAGAGAGAGAGAGTGAAAAAAAAGAGAGAGAGTGCGATAGAAAGTTAGAGGACCAGCTAAAGACAGATAGAGAGAGAGAGGCAGAGAGAGGTAAAGCGATGGACAGAGAGAGAGAGAGAGAGAAGGAGAGAGAGTCATTGAGTCATGGAGTCACTACAGTACAGGAAGTCATTTTGCCCATCAAGCCCATGTAAATCAATCCATTCAGTCCCATTGCCCCGCTCTATCCCCATCGCCCTGTAAGTTATCTAAACCTGTCATATTTATTATAATCTTGTACATGTCTATCAAATCTCCCCTCAATCTCCTTTGCTGCAAGGAGAACAACCCCAGCTTCTCCAACCTCACCTTTCAGCTAAAGCCCCTCATGTCTGGAACCATTCTGTTAAATCTCCTCCACCCTCTCAAGGACACTCACATCCCTCCAAAAGTCTGTTGACTAGAACTGGATGCAATTCTATGGTTGTGGCCCAACTAGAAATTTATACAGGTTCAGCATAACTTCCCTACTTTTGGACTCAGTACCTCTATTTATGAAGCCCAAGATCCGATATGCTTTGCTAACGACTTTCTCAATGTGTCCTGCCACCTTGAAATAACTATGCAATTGAATCCCCAGGTTTTTATTCCTAAAAATATGCTTTATTCATATAAATCTGTAAAAAATGCATTATACAACAGTTCAAAACAGCACCAAGTTGACATTCCAAAAAGTGCAAAGGAAATCAGTTTTCTTCAATACAGGAGTGAGTTGCCTCACAGCCCTTCCACTCCATTTTACCTGACATGGACATTTTACAGCAAACCCATATCTGGTGTATACAGCACGAGGGGTTTCCAATGGGTCCAGCTGCCCAGTTCACTATGGCGGGGGGACCTTACACAGTGGTCTTTCCCCATTGAGCCTTTGCAGTGGCTACCCCAAACTTTAGTGCGTCCCTCAGCACGTAGTTCTGGACCTAGGAATGTGCCAGTCTGCAAAACTCAGTCGTGGACAACTCTTTGCGCTGCAAGACCAGCAGGTTACGGGCAGACCAAAGAGTGTCTATCACCAAATTGATGGTCCTCCAGCAGCAGTTAATGTTTATCTCGGTGTGCATCCCTGGGAACAGCCCGTAGAGCACAGACTCCTGTGTTACAGAGCTGCTTGGGATGAACCTCGACAAAAACCACTGCATCTCTTTCCACACCTGCTTTGCAAAGACACATTCCAGAAGGAGGTGGGCAACTGTCTCTTCCCCACCGCAGCCACTTCGAGGGCCGCGTGTGGAAGGGGCGAGACTTCGGGCATGCAGGAATGATCTGACAGGAAGGGCTCTTCTTACCACCAGCCAAGCTACATCTTGGTGCTTGTTTGAATGTTGTGGTGATGAGGCATTCTGCCAAATGACTTTGGCAGTCTGCTCGGGGAACCATCCGACCGGATCCACCATCTCCTTTTCCCGTAGGGCCTTGAGGACATTCCGTGCAGACCACTGCCTGATGGATTGGTGGTCAAAGGTGTTTTCCCGCAGAAACATTCCCAGGAAGGAGAGCTGGTATGGCACAGTCCAACTGGATGAAGCGATCCGCGGCAATGTGACCAGACCCATCCTTCGCAACACCGGGGACAGATAAAACCTCAGCACATTGTGACACTTGGTTTTTGTGTACTGGTGCTCTACACACAGCTTGGTGCAGCTGCACACGAAGGTGGTCATCAGGATGAGGGCGACGTTGGGTATATTTTTCCCGCCCTTGTCCAGAGGTTTGAACATCGTGTCCCTCCCGCTCTGTTCCATTTTAGATCTCCAGATAAAGCGGAAAATGGCTCGGGTGACTGCCACAGTGCAGGAGTGGGGAACGGGCCAGACCTGCGCCATGTACAGCAACAACGAGAGTGCCTCGCACCTGATGACCATTTTCTTACCCACAATGGAGAGAGATCGCTGCTCGCACACACTCAGTTTATTGTGTACCCTGGCCACTCGCTCCTTCCAGGTTTTAGAGCAGGCCCCGGCCCTTCCGAACCGTATCCCCAGCACCTTCAGGTAGTCTGACCTGATGGTGAAGGGGACAAAGGATTGGTCGGCCCGGTTCCCAAAGAACATGGCCTCACTCTTGCCATAGTTGACTTTTGTTCGAACTGGTTGCAGATGCTCATCTGTCTGCGAGGGGATGGTGGATCCGAGCAGAAGACAGCGACATTGTCCATGTACAGGGAGGCTTTTACCTGAGTGCGTCCACTGACTGGTATTGTCACCCCTCTTATGCCTGCATCCTTCCTAATGGACTCTGCAAAAGGTTCGATACAGCAATCAGACAAGACAGGGGAGAGAGGACAGCCCTGTCTGACTCCAGATTGGATCAGGAAACTTTATGATTCCCACCCATTGATTGAGACTGCACTACTGATGTTTGTGTAAAGCAGTTTGAACCAATTGCAGATTCCCTCCCCAAACCCCATTTTGGAGAGCACGTCCATCATGAATGTGTGCAATATCCCGTCAAAAATCTTCTCCTGGTCCAAGCTGATGAGGCAGAGTAGTGTGAGACAATCAGAGATCTTCCTGCTGAGTACAGTGCAGGTCTGGTCAGGGTGAATCACCAATTCCAGAGCAGACTTGACTCGACTGGCGATGACTTTGGACAGAATCTTGTAATCTACATTAAGCAGTGAGATGGGCCGCCAATTTCTGATTTCCGCCCTCACCCCCTTCCGCTTGTCGATGAGGGTGATGATGCCTTTCCTCATGGATTCTGACATGCTGCCGGCCAGGAGCATACCCTCGTATACTTCCAGCAGGTCTGGGCCGACCCAGTCCCACAGGGCCGAATACAACTCCACCGGTAAGCCGTCGCTTCCGGGAGATGTACTCGTCTCGATGGACCTGATGGCCTTTGTCAGCTCGTCCAGAGTTTGCGGCTTGTCCAGTCTCTCCCTCATGCTGTCTTCCAAGACCTCTGTGATAGATGACAGGAAGAACTGGGAAGATGTGCTGTCTGTGGGCTTCGCGTCTTGCAGCCCAGCATAAAAGGATTTTCTGATCTTTTATTTTTTTTAGAGATACAGCACTGAAAAAGGCCCTTCGGCCCACTGAGTCTGTGCCGACCATCAACCACCCATTTTTGCTAATCCCATATTCCTACCATATCCTCACCTGTTCCTATATGTCCCTGCCACCTACCTATATTAGGGGCAATTTATAATGGCCAATTTATCTGCCAACCTGCAAGTCTTTTGGGAGGAAACCGGAGCACCCGGAGTAAACCTACGCAGACACAGGGAGAACTTGCAAACTCCACACAGGCAGTCTCCAGAATTGAACCCGGGTCAGTGGAGCTGTGAGGCTGTGGTGCTAACCACTGTGCCACTGTGTTGGATTGCGAAGACGTTACTGAGCCATCCTGTTCCTTCAAGCTGCTGATAACAGAGCTCTCTCTGTGTCCATTTTGGAAGAAGAATCATGAGCACGTCTCATCCTGCTCAATGGAGAGGACTCTGGACCGGAAGATGATCTTGGAGGCCTCCGTGGCAAAGAGCGAGGCCTGCTGGTTCTTCACCTCTTGGAAGTCCTCCTTGACCTCGACTCCCATCGACTGCAGCCAGAGCAGATTTTGCATTCTTTTCTGGAGTCGGGACATTTCCCTCTGTCTCTCTCTCGCCCTCTGAACACATTTGAAGAGAAAGAACCTTTATCTAAATAACCTTAATAAAAATGTGCAGCCTGCATGGGAGCTTTCGTGGTCTGATAGATTGGAGGGAACATTGACCGTGATCTCTTTAGTCCCCTTGTAGTCCATTGTGAAGTCAGGTTCAGTTCTCAAACTGCTTCATTCTGCTTAGACCAGGGGTCTGCAACCCTCAGCACCGGAACAGAATGTGGTTCTTCACCATATCATTGTGGTCGCCAACCTAAAATTCGTTAAGTCTAGAAAATAAGAGCCATGTTTTTATTGTGGGGATAAAGGGCTACACTTCACGGCTTCAAATATTTATTCTGATAAAAACATCATTCCACTCCAAATAAACCTTTCACGTGGTTATAGGTACACCCTGGTTATACATAAAATAAAAGCAAAATACTGCAGATGCTGGAAATCTGAAATAAAAACAAGAAATGCTGGAAATACTCAGCAGGTCTGGCAGCATCTGTGGAGAGAGAAGCAGAGTTAACGTTTCAGGTCAGTGAGCCTTCTTCAGAACTGGCAATTATTAGAAATGTAAAAGATTATAAGCAAGTAAAGCGTGGGGTGGGGAAAGAGATAACAAAGGAGGTGTAAATAGGACAAGGTCACAGAATAGCTGACCAGAAGGTCATGGAGCAAAGGGGAACAATATGTTAACGGTGTGTTGAAAGACAAAGCATTAGTACAGATAGGGTCTTAACGGACTGAAAATTGAACAGCAGCAAGTATAAACATGAAAAAAAAACAGTGGGTCAGCAAACTGAACAAACTGAGATGAAAAAAAATAAACACAAAAAAAATGTAAAAAATGTAAAAAAGAAAAAAATAACTAAAAATTAAGGTAAAATGGGGGCCGGTCATGCTCTGAAATTATTGAACTCAATGTTCAACATTAATTGGGATAGTCATCGTGTTAAGGGCTTAGATGGAGTGGAGTTCTTAAAATGTATACAGGAGAACTTTTTAGCTCAATATGTAGAGGATTTTTTTTATTTCCAAAATATACTTTATTCATAAAAACCTGGAAAATATACATGACAAAACAGTTCCAAACAGCACCAAGTCAAAAAATACAAACAATGCAAAGGAGGTCAGTTTCCTTCAATACAGGATTGAGTTGCCTCACAACTCTTCCATTTCATTTTTCATGCCATGTACATTTTACAGCACACAAAAATTTTCCCGATACAGTTCGAGGGATTTCCCATGGATCCAGCCCCTCCGTTCAGCTTGGTGGGGGGACCTTACACAGTGGTCTTTCCCCATTGAGCCTTTGCTGCAGCTGCCCCAAGCTTTAGTGCGTCCCTCAGCACGGAGTCCTGGACCTTGGAATGTGCCAGTCTGCAACATTCGGTCGTGGACAACTCTTTGCGCTGGAAGACCAGCAAGTTTCGGGCAGACCAAAGGGCGTCTTTCACCGAATTGATAGTCCTCCAGCAGCAGTTGATGTTTGTCTCGGTGTGCGTCCCTCGGAACATCCCGTAGAGCACAGACTCCTGTGTTACAGAGCTGCTCCATTGCTTTTTCCAAAGTATCAGACTCAGAATGGTGTTTCAAAGGAATAGAAGGCAAACAATTACTTCCTGGTGGCCTGAAGAAAGGCAACTGAGTGGTGGGGTGGAGCGTGTTGATATCCTTTTCATGGCAATATGCACATGAGCATTGCAGGCCCTGGATACATGCAGTATTTTCTTGAAAGGTCTAATAAATTATACAGTGCAATAGCTGTGAAGAATTACCATGTCAACTTAGCATCAGATTATAAAGATTAGATTAGATTAGAGATACAGCACTGAAACAGGCCCTTAGGCCCACCAAGTCTGTGCCGAACATCAACCACCCATTTATACTCATCCTACACTAATCCCATATTCCCAACAAACATCCCCACCTGTACCTATATTTCCCTACCACCTACCAATGCCGGTGACAATTTATAATGGCCAATTTACCTGAATAGTGTGACAAGATGATTTATACAACTGTGTACTGAAACCGTAAGAGGTGGTGTGTGATGTCAGGTGTCAGTGTGTGGCAATTTAGAACATACTTCCTTGGCAGGGAAAGAAAAAAAAACTGTGATGTAAGGTATGCCCTGGCAGTGGAGGCACTCAGGAACAAACCTCCCTGTACATGGATGATGTTGCTGTCTTCTGCTCGGATCCGCTCTCTGTGCGCAGACTGATGAGCATCTGTGACCAGTTCAAGCTGGCCTCGGGAGCTAAAGTTAACCACGGCAAGAGGGAGGCCATGTTCTTTGGCAACTGGGCTGACGGATCCTTTGTCCCCTTCACCGTCAGGTCAGATTACCTGAAGGTGCTGGGGATATGGTTCGGAAGGGCCGGGGCGTGCACCAAAACATGGGAGGAGCGAGTTGCCAAGGTACGACAAAAGTTGGGCATGTGGGGGCAGCGATCTCTCTACATTGTGGGTAAGAACCTGGTCATCAGGTGCGAGGCGCTTACGTTGTTGCTCTGCGTGGCGCAGGTCTGGCCCATACCACACTCCTGCGCCGTGGCAGTCACCCGAGCCATTTTCCCCTTCATCTGGGGATCTAAAATGGACCGGGTCCGGAGGGACACGATGTTCAAATCTCTGGACAAGGGCGGGAAAAATGTACCCAACGTGGCCCTCAACCTGATGACCACCTTCGTGTGCGGCTGCATCAAGCTGTGTGTAGATCCCCAGTACGCCAGCTCCAAGTGTCACTACGTGCTGAGGTTCTATCTGTCCCCGGTGTTGCGAAGGATGGGTCTGGTCACATTGCCGCGGAACGCTCCATGCAGTTGGGCGGTGCCGTACCACCTCTGCTTCGTGCAGCAGATTCTGCCGGAAAACACTTTTGACCACCGGTCCATCAGGCAGTGGTCTGCACGGAATGTCCTCAAGGCCCGACGGGAAAAGGAAACGGTGGGTCATGTCGCATGGTTCCCCGAGCAGACCGTCAAAGTCATTTGGCAGAATGCCTCATCACCAGAACTTTCAAACAAGCACCAAGACATAGCTTGGCTGGTGGTGAGAAGGGCCCTCCCCGTCAGATCCTTCATGCACACCCGAAGTCTCGCCCCCTCCGAACAATGCCCCCGCGTTGGCTGTGGTGGGGAAGAGACGGTCGTCCACCTCCTCCTGGAATGTGCCTTTGCAAAGCAGGTGTGGAAAGAGATGCAGTGGTTTTTGTCAAGGTTCATCCCAAGCAGCTCTGTAACACAGGAGTCTGTGCTCTACGGGCTGTTCCCAGGGACGCACACCGAGACAATCATCAACTGCTGCTGGAGGACTATCAATTCTGTGAAAGACGCCCTTTGGTCTGCCCGAAACTTGCTGGTCTTCCAGATCAAAGAGTTGTCCACCACCGAATGTTGCAGACTGGCACATTCCAAGGTCCAGGACTACGTGCTGAGGGACGCACTAAAGCTTGGGGCAGCCGCAGCAAAGGCTCAATGGGGAAAGACCACAGTGTAAGGTTCCCCCACCAAGCTGGACTGAGGGGCTGGATCCATGGGAAACCCCTCGAACTGTATCGTTAATATTCTCAATTGCTGTAAATGTAAAACTGTAATTGACACGACAATTGTGAAACAGAAGGGTTGGGAAGAAACTCATGACCGTATTGAAGGAAACTGATCTCCCTTGCAATGTTTGTATTTTTTGGTGCTGTTTGGAAACTGTTTGTCAATGTAATTTTTACAGATTTTTATGAATAAAGTATATTTTGGAAATAAAAAAAAAAGTCAGGTTCCCCCCACCAAGCTGAACTGAGGGGCTGGATCCATGGGAATCCCCTCGAACTGTTTTGTTGATATTTTCTTTTGCTGGAAATGTGAAACTGTAATTGGCATGACAATAGTGAAATGGAAGGGTTGTGAAGAAACTCATGATAGTATAGAAGGAAACTGATCAACCTGGCAATGTTTGTATTTTTTGGTGCTGTTTGAAACTGTTTGGCAATGTAATTTTTGCAGATTTTTATGAATAAAGTATATTGTGAAAAAAAAAATTATCAAAGCAATTCAGTGGTTTTTGTCATGGTTTATTCCAAGCAGCTTGGTAACACAGGAGTCTGTGCTCTATCGACAGTTCCCAGGGACGCACACTGAGACAAACATCAACTGCTTGGAGGACTATCAATTCAGCTGGAGATGCCTTTTGGTTTGCCAGAAACCTGCTGCTCTTCCAGTGCAAAGAGTTGTGTGTGACGGAATGTTGCAGACTGGCACGTTTCAAGGTCCAGGACTACGTGCTGAGGGGCGCACTTAAGCTTGGGGCAGCCGCAGCAAAGGCTCAATGGGGAAAGGCCACAGTGTAAGGTCCCCCCACCAAGCTGAACTGAGGGGCTGGATCCATGGGAAACCCTTCGAACTGTATTGGGAAAATTCTGTGTGCTGTAAATGTAAAATGACAATGAAATGGAAGAGTTGTGAGGCAACTCATGATTGTATAGAAGGAAACTGATCACCTTTGCACTGTTTGTATTTTTTGACTTGATTCTTGTTTGAAACTGTTTGGGAATGTAATTTTTACAGATTTTTATGAATAAAGTATATTTTGGAAATAAATAAAAAGTTCTCCCAGGATAAGGCTAACCTATTGTGCTGTGGGTTTGCTGATGCCTGCGATGTCTTCAAATGTGGGATACTCAACTGCAGAATTTGTGATAGTTGGGGGTCTGCTTTTGCACTCACCCCTGATTATCTGAATCAAAAATAGAATTTCCTAGTTGTTGCTGGACAGTGTTTCTGCTCCCAAATATTTTTTACTATAAACACTCGTGCTCGTTTCTTCACAGCTCCAAGTACGCACTTCTCCACCTCAATGCTTGGACTTAGCTGGCAGGGGAGAGACCGCGATCAGTGGCGTTTGATAATGCAGGTGCTGTTTTTGTGTTTTTTTTGGGGGGGGGTGGGAGGTGGTTTCAGCACCGTATTTAGGGCATTCCGCCCTTTGGGATTGGAGATCTACCGTGGTGGTGGTTTCCCTGTCAGTTGAGGATTTAGTACTTGTCCCAGGAAAACGTCAAGTAAAAATGGCTGCAACCAACACCAGAGCTCCAGGCCAGGGGGTGCGTAACACCGTTAGGGTGGTGGTGAAAGATAGTGAAGGAGGTGCACCCATCGACTGCGCCTACTTCATTAAGAATTTTGTTTTTCCAAAATATACTTTATTCATAAAAGTTTGGAAAAAAACACTGCAGCCTCACAGCTCGAGCGACCCGGGTTCAGTTCTGGGGACTGCCAGTGTGGAGTTTGCAAGTTCTCCCTGTGACCGCGTGGGTTTCTGCCGGGTGCTCTGGTTTCCTCCCACAGCCAAAGACTTGCAGGTTGATAGGTAAATTGGCCATTGTAAATTGCCCCGAGTGTAGGTAGGTGGTCGGAGAATTGAGGGAAGGTGGCGATGTGGTAGGGAATATGGGATTAATGTAGGATTAGTGTAAATGGGTGGTTGGCGGTCAGCACAGACTCGGTGGGCCGAAGGGCCTGTTTTAGTGCTGTATCTCTCCATGACTCTGTGACATTCCACAAAGTGTGAAAGAAATCAGTTTTCTTTCATAGAGGAGTGAGTTGCCTCACAACCCTTCCATTCCATTTTACCTGCCATGTACATTTTACAGCCAAACCATATTTGGTGTATACAGCCCGAGGGGATTCCCATGGGTCCAGTTCCTTAGTTCACTATAGCGGGAGGGCCTCACACAGTGGTCTTTCCCCATTGAGCCTTTGCAGCAGCTACCCCAAGCTTTAGTGCATCCCTCAGCACGTAGTCCTGGACCTTGGAATGTGCCAGTCTGCAACACTCGGTCGTGGACAACTTTTTGCGCTGGAAGACCAGCAAGTTTAGGGCAGACCAAAGAGTGTCTGTCACCGAATTGATGGTCCTCCAGCAGCAGTTGATGTTTATCTCGGTGTGCATCCCTGGGAACAGTCCGGAGAGCACAGACTCCTGTGTTACAGAGCTGCTTGGAATGAACCTCGACAAAAACCACTGCATCTCTTTCCACACCTGCTTTGCAAAGGCACATTCCAGAAGGACGTGGGCAACTGTCTCTTCCCCACCTACTCAGCAGAGATGACATCTGTTATTGAAGCAAAAAGCAGAACCGACCTGATGCACAACATGAAACGAGCAGCCAGAACATTATATGACTTGAAATTAGCCAAGGCAGTTGTGCAAAAGTCAGTGAGACACTGCGCAAATAAACACTGGAAAAAATCACAAATGTAACAATGCTTTCAAAAGCAAATCTCCCGAGTATGTTCACACTCGTCAAGCAGAGGTGACTTTGCTGGCTCAGGCACGTTCGCAGGATGGAAGATGACACATTCCCAAGGGTATTCTGTTTGCGGAGGTCGCCGGAGACAGAAGACCAGTTGGATGCCCAAAGCCCCACTTCAAGGATGCCTGCAAGCAGGACATGAAGGCCCGAAACATCGATTTTCACACATGGGAGACACTGGCCAACAACAGAGGGAAATGGTGATATTACCCCTGGACTGGTGTGTGCGTTACCATGACGATCAGTGTCTACAGCAACTTGACAGCAGGTGCCAACATGGAAAACAGCGACACCTGATAATCCCACCTCATATGTGGCACTTGTGGAAGAACCTGCCTCTCACAGATTGACCTCTTCAGCTATCGGACAAAGTGCACCATGGGAAACTACCCCATCACCAATGGATTTGCTGCACGTCCATCATCTCACATCGAAGGAAGGATGACGACGACGGCATCGACAACCAGGGCGGCCCATCGTGCCTGTGGCAGCTCTTTCATTTCCTTTCAACTATTTATCAAAATTCCCTTTTCAACCTTACAATTGAGTCTCCTTCCACCATCCTCTCAGGCAATACATTCAAGACCAAAAACAACAACAACTTGTGTGTAAATTTATTGAGCACTTTTAACGTAATACAGCGTCCCATGGCACTTCACAGGAGTGTCGGAAAGCAGAATTGGACCCCAAGCCACACAAGACCGTATTAGAGCAGATGGCCAAAAGCTTGGTCACAGAAGTAGGCTTCCATGAGTGTTTTAAAGGAGGGAAGAGAGGTCGAGAGGCGGAGAGTTCAGGGAGGGAAATCTCAGGCTTCGGGCCTGGACAGCTGATGTCACAGCCGCCAGCGGTGGAGCGATAAAAATCAGCGATGCTCATAAGACCAGAATTGGAGCAGGGCCGGAATCTCGGGGGGAGTGAACCAAATAAAATCCAGCCCTTTGTATCCCCCTCACAGCTTACATTCCCACCGAACTTTTTATTATCAATCAATTTCCCTCTTGCAGTTCTATTTCACACCAAGAGATGTCAGTCTCATGCCATTTCACAGCAACCTGCAGACAAGCTCACTTTATTGCCAGTCTAATACTGTGTTGAGTGGACTAGGATGTGTGTGGTGTGCAGTGTGTGGTATGCAGCAAGGTTAGACTCAAACCAAAGAAGCTGCATCACTCCAAGCGGGAGGGCCGCCCGCGCATCAACACTAGCAGAATTTCTTATCCACAGCTGTTAGGTAAGTTTCTAAATTCACTTGATAAAGTCCTTCAAAACACTCCGACAGGGGAAGCAGAGACCAAGTGGGCCCACATCAGAGGTGCCATCTATGACTCAGCTATGATCACCTATGGCAAACGTGTGAAGCAGAATGCAGACTGGTTTCAATCACACTTTGAAGAGCTGGAACCTGTCATAGCCATGAAGCGCATTGCACTGTTGAACGACAAGAAAGCCCCCAGCGAGTTAACATCCGTCGCTCTTAAAGCAGCCAGAAACGCTGCACAAATAACAGCCAGGCACTGTGCAAATGACTACTGGCAACACCTATGCAGTCATATTCAGCTGGCCTCTGACACCGGAAACATCCGAGGAATGTATGATGGCATTAAGAGAGCTTTTGGGCCAAACATCAAGAAGATCGCCCCCCTCAAATCTAAATCAGGGGACATAAACACTAACCAACGGAAGTAAATGGACTGCTGGGTGGAGCACTACCTAGAACTGTACTCCACGGAAAATGTTGTCACTGAGACCGCCCTCAATGCAGCCCAGTCTCTGCCAGTCATGGATGAGCTGGACGTACAGCCAACAAAATCGGAACTCAGTGATGCCATTCATTCTCTAGCCAGCAGAAAAGCACCTGGGAAGCACAGCATTACCCTGAAATAATCAAGAGTACCAAGCCTGCTATACTTCCAGCACTCTACGAACTGCTTTGCCTGTGCTGGGACGAGGGAGCAGTACCACAGGACACGCGCGATGGCAATATCATCACCCTCTAGAAGAACAAGGGTGACCGTGGTGACTGCAACATTTACCATGGAATCTCCCTGTTCAGGATAGTGGGGAAAGTCTTCACTCGAGTCGCTTTAAACGGGCTCCAGAAGCTGGCTGAGCGTGTCTACCCTGAGGCACAGTGTAGCTTTTGAGCAGAGAGATCCAACATTGACATGCTGTTCTCCCTTTACCAGCTACAGGAGAAATGCCGTGAACAACAGATGCCCCTCTACGTTGCTTTCATCGATCTCACCAAAGCCTTTGACCTCGTCAGCAGACGTGATCTCTTCAGACTACTAGAAAAGATTGGATGTCCACCAAAGCTACTAAGTATCATCACCTCATTCCATGACAATATGAAAGGCACAATTTAGCATAACGGCACCTCATCAGACCCCTTTCCTATCCTGAGTGGCATGAAACAGGGCTGTGTTCTCGCACTTACATTGTTTGGGATCTTCTTCTCCCTACTGCTCTCACATGCGCTCAACCCTTCAGAAGAAGGAATTTTCCTCCACACAAGATCAGGTGGCAGGTTGCCCGGATAAGAGCGAAGACCGAAGTATGGAAAGTCCTCAACAGGGAACTCCTCTTTGCTGACGATGCTGCATTAATATCTCACACTGAAGAGTGGCTGCAGAGTCTCATCGACAGGTTTGCGGCTGCCTGCAACGAATATGGCCCAACCATCAGCCTCACGAAAAAGAACATCATGGGACAGGACGTCAGAAATGCTCCATCCATCAATATCGGCGACCACGCTCTGGAAGTGGTTCAAGAGTTCACCTACCTAGGCTCAACTATCACCAGTAACCTGTCTCTCGATGCAGAAATCAACAAGTGCATGGGAAAGGCTTCTACTGCTATGTCCAGACTGGCCAAGAGAGTGTGGGAAAATGGCGCACTGACACAGAACACAAAAGTCCAAGTGTATCAAGCCTGTGTCCTCAGTAACTTGCTCTGCGGCAGCGAGGCCTGGACAACGTATCTCAGCCAAGAGTGACGTCTCAATCCATTCCATCTTCGCAGCCTCCGGAGAATCCTTGGCATCAGGTGGCAGGACTGTATCTCCAACACATCCCCTGCAGATACACCCTACTGAGCCAGTGGCACTTGAGATGGCTTGGCCATGTGAGTCACATGGAAGGTGGCAGGATCCCCAAGGACACATTGTACAGCGAGCTCATCACTGGTATCAGACCCACCAGCCGTCCATGTCTCCGCTTAAAAGACGTCTGCAAACGCGATATGAAGTCCTGTGACATTGATCACAAGTCGTGGCAGTCAGTTGCCAGTGATCACCAGAGCTGACGGGCAGCCATAAAGGTGGGGCTAAAATGTGGCGAGTTGAAGAGACTTCGCAGTTGGCAGGAAAAAAGACAGAAGCGCAAGGGGAGAGCCAACTGTGTAACAGCCCTGACAACCAATTTTATCTGCAGCACCTGTGGAAGAGTCTATCACTCTAGAATTGGCCTTTATAGCCACTCCAGGCGCTGCTTCACAAACCACTGACCACCTCCAGGTGCTTACCCATTGTATCTTGAGACAAGGAGGCCAAAGAAGAAGATTCTTCCACCTCTCTGAGATTTGCCTACATATTTTCTTCTCTATCTCTTCCTGTCTGTTTAGAGGCCTGTAGTACACTCCCAGCCAAGTGATTGTCCCCTTTTTGTTTTTAAGTTCTACCCATATGGTCTCATTTGAGGTATTTCTAAGATATCATCCTTCCTTACTGCAGTAATTGACTCCTTGATCAACAGTGCAATGCCACCTCCTCTTTTACTCCCTCACCTGTCTTGCCTGTAGATTCTGTACCCTGGAATACTGAGCTGCCAGTCCAGCCCCTCCCTCAACCATGTCTCTGTGATAGGAATAAGATCATAATCCCATGTGCTAATCATCGCCCTCAATTCATCTGCCTTATTAGTAAGACTCCTTGCATTAAAATAGATGCAATCCAGCCTTGCATTTTTCACTTGTGCCGTAACAGGTCTATATTTGCTCTGCCTTCCAGACTGACTCAGTTTCTCTTTTAAATTTGACTGTGTTTAACCCCCTACTGTACCTCCACTCTGTATCCGACACCCCCTGCCAAATTAGTTTAAACACCCCCTACCCCCCAAAACAGCACTAGCAAACCTACCAGCAAGTATGTTGGTCCCGTTCCAGTTCAGGTGCAACCCGTCCAACTTGTACAGGTCCCACCTTTGCCAGAAACGGACCCAGTGGTCGAGGAAATTAAGGCCCTCCCTCCTGCACCATATCCTCAGCCATTCATTCATCTGCTGTACCCTCTTTTTCCTATACTCATTAGCATGTGGCATTGGGAGCAATCCAGAGATTACAACCTTTGAGGTCCTGCTTTTTAATCTGCTATCTAGCTCCCTAAATTCTGGTTGCAGGACCTCATCCCTCTTTCTACCTATGTCATTGGTGCCAATGTGTACCATGATCTCTGACTGTTCACCCGCCCCCCTTGTCCTGCAGCCACTCTGTGACATCCTTGACCCGAGCACCAGGGAGGCAACATACCATCCTGGAGTCACGTTTGCAGCCACAGAAATGCCTATCTGTACCTCTTACGATAGAATCCCCTATCACTATAGATCTTCTACTCCTTTTCCTCCCCTCCTGTGCAGCTGATCCACCTATGGTGCCACAGACTTGGTTCTTGCTGCATTCCCGAGAAGCTATCTCCCCCAACCGTATTCAAAGTGGAAAATCTGTTAGAAAGCGAGATGGATCCAGGGGACTCCTTCACTACCTGCCTAGTTCTTCTACTCTGCCTGGTGGTCACCCATTCCCTTTCTACCTGAGCAGTCTTTACCTGCGGTGTGACCACCTCCCTCTTCGTGCTATCCATGATGATCTCAGCCTCGCGGATGCTCCACAGCATCTCCAGCCGCTGCTCCAGATCCGAAACGTGGATTTCGAGTAGCTGCAGCTGGAGACACTTCCTGCACACGTGTTCGCCCTGGATACTTGAAGTGTCCCTGACTTCCCACATTGCACAGGAGGATCACTCCACATTGCTGAGCTGCCCTGCCATGACGTACCCTTAATTTATCCCCTTAACTTACCCAAAAATTAAATTATTTACACTAGGGACCTTGATTCTCCCCCAAAAAACAGGACCTCCTTTATTGAAAAAACTGTAGAACTTTCCCTTTGCTTTTAGTTACTTACCCAACTATTTAGAGTAACTCGCTAACAGCAGATACTCACCAACCAATCACCTTGCAGCCTTCCTGTGACATCACTGCTCACTTTGTTTTCAAACTCCGGCGCGCCTGGACTGCTCTCCGTTCCTCACCCGGAAGGTGAGTGACTTGGCCGCGATCCTCAGGCTCAATTTGTCGGCTCCACTGTCGGTGTTCTCCCCACAGGTCCGCTCCTCTCCCGGAAGGTGAGTGACTGGGCCGCGATCCTCAGGCTCAATATATCGGCTCCACTGTCGGTGTTCTCCCCACAGGTCTGCTCCTCTCCCGGAAGGTGAGTGACTGGGCCACGATCCTCGGGCTCAATTTATCGGCTCCACTCTCGGTGTTCTCCCCACAGGTCCAGTCCTCTCCCGGAAGGTGAGTGACTGGGCCGCGATCCTTGGGCTCAATTTATTGGTTCTGCTCTCGGCGTTCTCCCCACAGGTCCACTCCTCTCCGCTCCGCTCCCAGAAGGAAAGTAAGTCTGGTATCTGTGACGGACAATGAGGAGAAACAAAAGAGAAGGAGAGAGTGAAATACATTTCACTCTTTAGACGATATTATTTATTATATTTCAGCTGTTCCTGGTTTCACAAATATTTTGGTGGGCTTTTCAAATTTGTGAATGGGTTTCAGCTCTGACAATTTGCCGCTGTCAATCTCCGCCCCATTTTCCCATTGCCCTTTGATGATCGGCGAAATAGCAGCTACCTGATTGGTGACATGAACCAGCCAATGAGATTCAGCAGACAGTAACCAATCAGAAGTAGCCGGACTGCATTCCTCCAGAAGGTAAAGCAGGGAAGTGCGGGAGGAATTCCTCACTCTTTGTGAAAGTATTTGTGAGATTGTGGAAATGTCTGGAAGAGGAGCAGGGGTGAGACCATGATCCTGTCTCAGGTAAGTTTTTGAGTAAAATGGCTGCAACCAATTCTGTAACTTCAGGCCAGGGAGTGTGTAACACCGTTCGGATGGGAGTGAAGGATAAGGAAGGAGATGCACGGGTTGATCGTACCTTCTTCATTAAGAAAATCCTTATTGATTGCTGTGGATTCCAAGCTACGAACATCTTCTGCCTGCAGGACTTCCCCAGCTGTGAATATTTTGACGTGACGTCCAAGAACGTGGCGGATGCATCAAGTTCCTGAAGGTGTTTAAGGAGAAGGGAAACCAGGCGCCGCTGTGGATCCTCACAATGGAGCCGCTCTTCACACTGCCGTCGCAACGTGACTGGGTGGTGAGAAGCCACCTCTACAACCCCCATGATCCTGTCGTGGAAGTACTCACCTTCCTCACCAGGTATGTTGAGGTGGCCGGCGGCAGCACTGATGTCAAGGACCCATTTGGATTTGGGCCAGCTAGCGGCAGGTCAAGGTGACCTTGAAGGTCGATGCCAACGGAGCCATCATCCATCCTCCCTCCAGCTTCGCTTTCGTGGGAAGTCGAGGCTTCATGGTCGATGCGGAGCAGCCCAGAGTTTGTCGTACCTGCGGCAGTGTACAAACCGCGAACTCTGCACAAGCTGACAAAGGCCATCAAGTCTTTTGAGACGAAGAAAACTCCCGGAAGCGACGGCTTACCAGTTGAGTTGTATTCGGCCCTGTGGTACTCGGTGAGCCCAGACCTGCTGGAAGTATACGAGAGTACGCTCCTGGCTGGCAACATGTCAGAATCCATGAGGAAAGGCATCATCACCCTCATCTACAAGCAGAAGGGGGAGAGGGCAGGAATCAGAAATTGGCGGCCCATCTCACTGCTTAATGTAGACTACAAGGTTCTGTCCAAAGTCATCGCCAGTCGAGTCAAGTCTGCTCTGGAGTTGGTGATTCACCCTGACCAGACCTGTGCTGTACCCAGCAGGAAGATCTCTGATAGTATCGTGCTACTCAGGGATACGATCGCCTATGTCCGGGACAGGAGGGTGGACATCTGCCTCATCAGCCTTGACCAGGAGAATGCTTTTGACAGGATTTTGCACACATACATGATGGATGTGCTTTCCAGACTGGGGTTTGGGGAGGGAATCTGCAATTGGATCAAACTGCTTGACACAAACATCAGTCGTGCAGTCCCAAAACATTGGGTGGGAATCAGAAAGTTTCCAATCAAATCTGGAGTCAGACAGGGCTGTCCTCTCTCCCCTGCCTTGTGTGTTTGCTGTATCGAACCCTTTGCTGAGTCTATTAGGAAGGATGCGGGCATAAGAGGGGTGACAATCCCAGGCAGTGGAGTCACTCAGGTCAAAGCCTCCCTGTACATGGACGATGTTGCTGTAGTCTGATCGGATCTGCAGTCCATTCGCAGACTGATGAGCATCTGCGACCAATTCGAACTGGATTCGGGAACCAATGTTAATCATGGCAAGAGCGAGGCCATGTTCCTTGGGAACTGGGCTGATCGATCCTTTGTCCCCTTCACCGTCAGGTCAGACTACCTGAAGGTGCTAGGGATATGGTTTGTCAGGGCCGGGACGTGCACCAAAACCTGGGAGGAGTGAGTAGCCAGGGTACAACATAAACTGAGCATGTGGGAGCAGCGTTCTCTCTCTATTATGGGTAAGAACCTGGTCATCAGGTGCAAGGTGCTCACGTTGTTGCTGCATGCGACGCAGGTCTGGCCCATACCCCACTCCTGCGCTGTGGCGATCACCCGAGCCATTTTCCGCTTTATCTGAAGACGCAAAATGGACAGGGTCCGGAGGGACACGATGTTCAAACCTCTGGATAAAGGCGAAAAAATGTACTCAACGTCGCCCTCAACCTGATGGCCACCTGAGTATGTGGCTGCATCAAGCTGTGCGTAGAGCCCCAGTATGCAAACACCAAGTGTCACGACGTGTTGAGGTTCAATCTGACCCCGGTGTTGCGAAGGATGGATCTGGTCACTTTGCCATGGAATGCTCCATCCAGTTGGACTGTGCCTTCGTGGAAATGTTTGTGTGGAAAAACACCTTTGACCACCAATCCATCAGGCAGTGGTGTGCACGGAATGTCCTCAAGTTTATTTCTGGAAAAGAAAAGTCTGGAAGAGGAAAGACCGGCGGGAAAGCTCGGTCCAAGGCCAAGTCTCGCTCCTCCCGGGCTGGACTGCAGTTCCCGGTGGGCCGTGTTCACAGACTCCTGAGAAAGGGCAACTATGCTGAGCGTGTGGGTGCCGGAGCCCCGGTCTATCTGGCTGCTGTGCTCGAGTATCTGACCACTGAAATCCTCGAGTTGGCTGGCAACGCGGCCCGGGACAACAGGAAGTCCCGCAACATCCTCAGACACCTACAGCTGGCTGTCCAGAATGACGAGGAGCTCACCAATCTGCTGGGAGGGGTGACCATCATTCAGGGCGGGGTGCTGCCTAATATCTAGGCCATGCTACTGCTCAAGAAAACCAGCGCTCCGGCACCAAAACCAAGGCAATCTGCCAGGATTTTATCAAATACCCAAAGGTTCTTTTCAGAGCCACACACAGTATCATTCTTGTAAATCTCCTGTGTACTCTCTGCACAGCAATTATGTCCTTTCTGTAATGTGATGACCAGAACTGTACGCAATACTCCAGCTGTGGCCAAACCACCATTTTAAACAGTTCTTTCATTGCATCCCTGCTTTTGTCGACCAAGAAAGGAAAACATTCCATATGCCTTCTTCACCACTCTATCTACCTTTCCTGCCACTTTCAGGGACCTGTGGACATGCAATCCAAAGTCTCTCACTTCTTCTACCCCTCTCAATCTCTTCCCGTTTATTGTGTATTCCCTTGCTTTGTTTGCCCTGCCCAAATGCATTACCTCACACTTCTCCAGATTGAATTCCATTTGCCACTTTTCCGCCCACACAACTAATCCATTCATATCATTCTTAAGTCTACAGCTATCCTCCTCACTATCAATTACACGGCCAATTTTTGTGTCATCAGCAAATTTCCCAATCATAGCTCGCACATTTAATTCCAAATAATTAATATTAACCACAAACAGAAAGGGACCCAACACTGAGCCCCGTGGAAGGCCACTAAAAACCGCTTTCCATTCGCAAAAACATCCGTTGACGACTATCCTTTGTTTCCTGCCACTGAGTAAATTTTGGATCCAACCTGCCACATTCCCCTGTATCCCATGGGCTTTCATTTTACTGACCAGTCTGCCATGACCTTATCAAATGCCTTACTAAAATCCATGTAAACCACATCCTCGACACTATCCTCATCAATGCTCCTTGTTACTTCCTCAAAAAACTCAATCAAGTTAGTGAGACATGACCTTCCCTTAACAAATCCATGCTGACTATCCCTGATTAATCCGTGCCTTTCTAAGTGGCAGTTTATCCTGTCCCTCAGAATTGATTCTAATAATTTACCCACCACCGAGGTCAGACTGAACGGTCTATAATTATTTGGCCTATCCGTCACATCCTTTTAAAATAATAGTACAACGTTCACAGACCTCCAATCCTCCGGCACCTCCCCCAAATCCAATGAGGATTTGAAGATGATCCTCAGCGCATCCACTATTTCCTCCCTGGCTTCCTTTAACAACCTCAGATGCAAACCATCTGGCCCTGGTGATTTATTCATTTTCAAGGATGTCAGACTCTCTAGTAATTCCACTCTCATTATGCTTATCGTATCTAATATTTCACACTCCTCTTCTTTTACTACAATGTCTGCATCATCCCTCTCCTTTGTGAATGCAGAGACAAAAAACTCATTATGAACCCTGCCCACATCTTCTGGATCCACACAGAAGTTCCCTTGTACATCTCTGATAGGCCATACCCTTTCCTTAGTTATTCTCTTGCTCTGAATGGACTGATAAAACATCCTTTGGGTTTCCTTCAAGTAGTTGTATCCAGTCCACATCCACCAAATCACCTCTCAGTTTTGTAAAATTTGCCTTCCCCCAATTTCGAACTTTTACTTTTCGAGCTGCCCTGCCATTACTTAGCTTTACAAACTCATTATTGCTCGTGTAATAAGTGTAATAAGTAGAATAATTTACCAGTTACTCACCGATCAGCTTCTTCCCCTGTATCATGGAGGCTGAAAAGGCAGAAAAGAAAAGAGAGACCAAAGAGCACCTTCTTCCCCCAGTCAGTGAAGTCCCTCACACATCAACTCACAACTTTACACTCTGTCCAAACAGCACTTTCTAATTAGTAATTATTAATAAATTACACTAACTAAAACATTAGTAACCTGACCAATTACAAGGTAGCTATTTGAGGGTTTTTAAACAAAGAGATTTTTTCCCTATCCTGATTTCAGGCACCACTCTGGACACTTGCTTTTGATTCCAGGATGCTGAGGACAGGGTCCTGCCGAATATCCAGGCCGTGTTGCTGCCCAAGAAAACCAGCGCTCCGGGCACCAAAACCAAGTCTATCTGACAGGATTTTATCAAATACCCAAAGGCTCTTTTCAGATCCACCCACAGTATCTGAAAGGGCTGATTACTGTCTGAAGTCTGCTGCACCCACACCTCTGTCTATCCCTCTTCATCGAGAACAACCAGCGTCATCTTCCATTCCTTTCACCATCATGTGTTGAACTCGCTTCTCCTTATGGACAGTCAGATAGCAATGTAATAATGAAATGATCTGTGTCAGTGCTGGCCATTTCCCTGTCCTGATTTAAGACCCCACTCTGGACACTTGTTTCCCATTCCAGGACCTACTTGTATGAATATTCAGCACCACCTGTCAGTCAGAAACTTGTCTCAATGAACCGATCCTTTTACTGAACTTCCAACTGCTGCTGTCTAATTCTCGAGGGAAAGAGCAGCTCACTGTGGAAGGATGTGAGGGGAATGTAACCCGGCTGCTGGTGAGAAGGTCCCGTCTTCTCAATCAAAAGCCTTTTATTTTACTACAGTGATTCCCAGATTCCCAGCTGGTCCGTTGAGGATTTGGTTTTCACAGAAATAACTTGTTAAATACATATGTGATTCCAGCACGTCAGTAACAGGACAGAATGGGAACCTTTTAAAAGGATGAAGCAACTATTTCAGTGTCTTCTCACTGTCCCCCTGAAGCCTGTGTGAAGGGGAATTACCAATAGTCTGTAATTTATTACTTCCACACCGAGTTTGAGTTATTTTTCGTGTGAAAGATTACTGAACGGAGTCTTTTACTGTCAGTTACGGATGAGATGTTGACAAAAATTGGCAAAATGAAGCTGTTCAGAAAATAGCGCCAGCAATTTGAGTCGGTAAAAGCAGAATTGTGTTTTAAAAGCTTTTTTTAAAATCGTGATGGGAAAATAGATTTTTATGTACTTTTCCAATCGATCACTTCTTTTCCACAGTGAAATTGGCGGCTTTCACAAATTCAAACATTCTGCCAGGTTGACATGTTCAGCCAATGATTTGCTGTATTTTGTGCTTCGAGGTTCTCCGATTGGATCATTCATTTTATCTGATGGCCGTTGGCCTAATGGATAAGGCGTTTGACTTTCGTGTTTTTCATGAGGTTATCAGAAGATGGCAGGTTCGAGTTCTACCACAGTCATTTTGACCCAAAGGGGTTCTGCAGGGCTTTGGGGATCGAGTCGGGGACTGAACAGATTGGAAACCCGACATGGACTTGATAGGGCGAATGGCCTCCTCATGTGCTGTCACTGACTTTATGAGAAGAGGGTGACCAATCAGAAGTGGGCTGGGGTTGCAGCGGGTTCAAACTGCAGGAATTCCAGGTCCCTGAATGACTGAGCTGAAACTGATCAGTTTCACAAACCCTGTCAGTTTCACTGCAGGAAACACCGTCTCGGGGGAAATAACATTAGAAATAATTCCATTTGATGAATTATTCAATTATAAAACAATGGGCAGATGTGAAGGTGTGATGTTACTTCTCACTGTGAGGGGAGAATCCGCCATCTGGGTAAATCAGCAACTTTGTCTGTACGTTTAGAAAAGAAACGATGAAAACTCTCCCCATAACCCTGGTGCGGTGGAAAGGCTCAATTCAGAGATTGGAATATAACGAGAGCACAACATAAATCATTAACTGTTATTTCCGGCATAAAACACACCCCAGCTCCCATTCCCAGGTCACTGCTGTCCCTGTGAGGCGGTGGGTGACTCTGAAAAGAGACTCTGTTTTGTGTTTGAGAGAAACGGTCGAGTTTTTTGACTGCCGAATCCACAGGGAGTGTGGCCCTGCCGTTTCAGAGCGGACAGCACATGGGTACATCTTGCGCTTGACCTGCTCAGTGCAGGTGACTGCTTCACTGATGCTGCATTCTGCAGGAAAACCACAAAGATCCACCCAGGCAGTGAAACTCATGTTCCCAGAATCTCCATACCAGATTGAAACAGAAAACATGGACAGTGAGAAAGTTCCAGAGAGTTACTTAGCATGAAATCCAATGAAATAAACCAATTCTAGAGAGATGTTGGTGCAGCTTTTTCAGAGAGATTGTGGGTGGCTCTTAAAAGAGCCGTTGTGTTTCGAGTGTTTTCACTACATGGTGGAGTTTTACTTGGAGTTGATGTACTTGATCACTCACTTTGTCCCTTCTCACATTCTGAGCGCTTTGTTGGGTGGAAATATTTATTCAGGCTGTTTCAACAGCTCAGAGCCGACATTGAGTTAGAAACCAGAAATGGGAGTGCGGGACACAGACAAGGAATTGAGGCTGAACCATTATAAATCTCACTGGTTATAGGCCTCAGCTCGAGCATTGTGTCTAATTCCATGTTCCACACTTTAGCAGGAATGTCAAGGCCTCAGAGAGGGCACAGAGGAGATTTACTGGAATGGTATCAGAGATACAAGAATTCAGCTAATGTGGAAAGAATAGGGGTCTGGGGTGTGTGAAGCTGGGGTCCTTCTTCTTAGAGCAGAGATCTTAATGAGGCAGTTAATAATTGTGTTCAACATTGTGAAGAGATTTTATAAGAACAAAGAAGTTTGACTACAATTAGTCAGAGCCTTGGTGAGATCACACCTGGAGCACTGTGTACAGTTTTGGTTCCCCTTATCTAACGAAGGACATTCTTGCCTTAAAGGAAGTGCAACAAAGTGTCACTCGATTGCTTCCTGGGATGAGGGAATTGTCATATGAGAAGAGATTGAGTCGACAAGGCCGATATTCCTCATCCTCGGCCCCTTGGGACTGGGTCGGCCCGGACCTGCTGGAAGTATACGAGAGTATGCTCCTAGCCGGCAGCATGTCAGAATCCATGAGGAAAGGCATCATCACCCTAATTTACAAGCGGAAGGGGGAGTAGGGCAGAAATCAGAAATTGGCGGCCCATCTCACTGCTTAATGTTGACTACAAGATTCTGTCCAAAGTCATAGCCAGTCGAGTCAAGTCTGCTCTGGAGTTGGTGATCCACCCTGACCAGACCTGTACTGTACCTGGCAGGAAGATCTCTGATAGTCTCGCGCTACTCAGGGATACGATCGCCTCCGTACGGGACAGGAGGTTGGACACCTGCCTCATCAGCCTGGACCAGGAGAAGGCTTTTGACAGGATATCGCACACCTACATGATGGATGTGCTTTCCAAAATGGGGTTTGGGGAGGGAATCTGCAATTGGATCAAACTGCTCTACACAAACATCAGTAGCGCAGTCTCAATCAACGGGTGGGAATCGGAAAGTTTCCCGATCAAATCTGGAGTCAGACAGGGCTGTCCTCTCTCCCCGGTCTTGTTTGTTTGCTGTATTGAACCCTTTGCTGAGTCTATTCGGAAGGATGCGAGCATAAGAGGGTTGACAATCCCAGGCAGCGGAGGCACTCGGGTTAAAACCTCCCTGTACATGGATGATGTCGCCGTCTTCTGCTCGGATCCGCTGTCCGTGCACAGACTGATGAGCATCTGCGACCAGTTCGAACTGGCCTCGGGAGCCAAAGTTAACCACGGCAAGTGCGAGGCCATGTTCTTTGGGAACTGGGCTGACCGATCCTTTGTCCCCTTCACCGTTAGGTCGGACTACCTGAAAGTGCTGGGGATTTGGTTCGGAAGGGAGGGGCAGCGATCTCTCTCCATTGTGTGTAAGAACCTGGTCATCAGGTGCGAGGCACTCACGTTGTTGCTGTACACGGCGCAGGTCTGGCCCATACCCCACTCCTGCGCTGTGGCAGTCACCCGAGCAATTTTCCGCTTCATCTGGGGATCTAAAATGGACCGGGTCCGGAGGGACACGATGTTCAAATCTCTGGACAAGGGCGGGAAAAATGTACCCAACGTGGCCCTCATCCTGATGACCACCTTCGTGTGCGGCTGCATCAAGCTGTGTGTCGACCTCCAGTACGCAAACTCCAACTGTCACTACGTGCTGAGGTTCTATCTGTCCCCGGTGTTGTGAAAGATGGGCCTGGTCACATTGCCGCGAAATGCTCCATGCAGTTGGTCCATGCCGTACCACCTATCCTTCGTGGAGCAGTTTCTGCAGGAAAACACCTTTGACCACCGGTCCATCAGGCAGTGGTCTGCACGGAATGTCCTCAAGGCCCTACGGGAAAAGGAGACAGTGGATCCTGTCGGATGGTTCCCCGAGCAGACTGTCAAAGTCACTTGGCGGAATACCTCATCACCAGAACTTTTAAACAAGCACCAAGACGTAGCTTGGCTGGTGGTGAGAAGGGCCCTCCCTATCAGATCCTTCATGCACACCCGACGTCTCGCCCCCTCCGCACAATGCCCCCGTGGTGGCTTTGGTGGGGAAGGGACGGTCACCCACCTCCTCCTGGAATGTGTTTTCGCAAAGCAGGTTTGGAAAGAGATGCAGTGGTTTTTGTCGAGGTTCATCCCAAGCAGCTCTGTAACACAGGAGTCTGTGCTCTACGGGCTGTTCCCAGGGACGCACTCCGAGACAAACATCAACTGCTGCTGGAGGACTATCAATTGGGTGAAAGACGCCCTTTGGTCTGCCCGAAACTTGCTGGTCTTCCAGCGCAAAGAGTTGTCCACCACCGAATGTTGCAGACTGGCACATTCCAAGGTTCAGGACTACGTGCTGAGGGACGCACTAAAGCTTGGGGCAGCCACAGCAAAGGCTCAATGGGGAAAGACCACTGTGTAAGCTCCCCCCACCAAGCTGAACTGAGGGGCTGGATCAATGGGAAACCCCTCGAACTGTCTCGTTGATATTTTCAATTGCTGTAAATGTAATACTGTAATTGACATGACAATTGTGAAATTTAACGGTTGTGAAGAAACTCATGACAGTATTGAAGGAAACTGATCTCCTTTGCAATGTTTGTATTTTTTGGTGCTGTTTTGAAACTGTCTGGCAATGTAATTTTTACAGATTATTATGAATAAAGTATATTTTGGAAATAAAAAAAAAGATATTCCTCAGAATTTAGAAGAGTGAGAAGTAATCTTCCTGGCACCTAAAAATCTTAAGGGATTTAACAGGGTAAATGCTGGGAGGATGTTTCCTCTGGCTGGGGTATTTAGAACTAGGGATCACAGTCTCAGTTTAAATGGCTCAATCATTCAGGACTGAGAAGAGGAGAATTTCTTTTCACTCAAAGCATTGTGAATCTTTGGAATTCTCTATGGACAGTGGTTAGCACCGCATCCTCACAGCTCCAATGACATCGGTTCCGTTCTGGGTATTGCCTGTGCGGAGTTTGCACGTTCTCTCTGTGACCCCGTGGGTTTCCGCCGGGTGCTCCGGTTTCCTCCCACAGCCAAAGACTTGCAGGTTGATTGGTAAATTGGCCATTGTAAATTGCCCCGAGTGTAGATAGGTTGTCGGAGAATGGTGGGGATGTGGTCGGGAATATGGGATGAATGTAGCATTAGTATAAATGGGTGATTGTTGGTCGGCACAGACTCGGTGGGCCGAAGGGCCAAAGCTGTATCTCTCTGTGACTCTAGAGATGTGGATGCTCAATTATTGGGTATATCCAGGAGAGAGATCGATAGGTTTTTGGATACTAAGGGAATCAAGGGATCTGTGCTCGTGTGGTAAGATGGAGTTGATGTAGGAGATCAGCTGTGATCTTATCTGAATAATAACAGAAGATTCTGGAAACACTCAGCGGTTCCAGCAGTATCTGTGGAGAGAGGAAGGCAGGAGCAATGTTTCAGGTCAAGAGAGGGTCACAGAACTGGACCATTAACCCGAGCTTCTCTTCTCCACAGTTGTTTCCGGACTGGCTGAGTGTTTTCAGTATTTTAGGCTTTTTCTTTGTGTATTTCATCCTTTTCCCATTTGACTATTTGCTGTGAAACTTCCAGCGTTGTGCTCAGTTCTTTGTGTCGTTGTGTTTTCTTTATTTGAAGTAATGTAAATAGTATCCTGAAATGAATTTGCCAAATGGTTGGGCAAATTGTTTCAACCAGTTTTTGAGCAAGTTCTCCACATACACAGTGAAGGATTCCATCACATTTGCAAAGACCATACAGGACTTGCATATCGATAGCAGTGCCGTGTCCATGTGTCATTTGACATTGCTAGCCTATGCACCAATGTACCACTTCAGGAAGCTATAGATATTTGTACTACAGTGCTATATCATGGCGATCTAGACCCGCCACCATTGTGTGAATCCGTATTCATTGAACTTATGAACTCGGCAACTCGCACAGTTGAGTTCAGTTTTATTGACACCAAGTATCGCTGGTGTTGCCATGGGATCCTCTCTCGGCCCAGCTCTCACAAACATCTTTGTTGGATTCCATGACAAACCTGTTTTTAAGGGAATGACACCTAACCTCCGACCTCCTGCTTATTTCCAATATGTAGATGATACATTTGCTAAAATTTGAATCTGCAGCTGCATGAAATAATTTCCTTGCACGTCTTCATGGGCTCCAACCTACACTCAAATTCACCTTTGGAATGGAGCAGTCAAATGAGCTCCCTTTCCTTGATGTACTAGTTGAGAAATCTGCTCAGGTTTTTCCGACCATGGTCGACCACAAACCTACATTCACTGGTCAATACACGCGTTGGGATTATTACAGTTCCACGCGCTATCAGATTGGTCTTATCGGTAACCTCATAAATAGGGCTGAGCCATTTGCTCACCATGCAAGCTTGATGCTGAAATAGGGCGAATCAAAGACATCCTGCATTACAATGGCTACACTGATCAGATCATTTCTATCTGTACATCACACAAACTTATAAACGGGCTGAAGCACGTCATTTTGAGCCCTAAAAAGTGCCCAGTCCCCTCAAATTACCCTGGAAGGGTAATCTATCCCCAGTATTTCAGTAACAGGTGAAGCGAGCTGTTTCCTGCTGTTGCTATGCAGGAGCAACAAGTGTGGTGTTCGCCACGAACAGGATGCTGCTGTCAAGCAAAAGAGACGTCCTGCCTATCACACAAATAAGTAACGTGATATATGAATTTCAATACCAGTGTGATGCTAGGTTTCTGGACCGTACATCCCAAAACTGGCGGATTGTATCAAATAACATGTACCTTCCGCTGTTCGCAATGGGCCCTACCCAACCAACCAATGCCTGCAAAACTCAAAACACAGTATCCAACATGAGATGTGATTCCACAATAGGACAACATTTGCTAAATAATTCTCAGTGTGCTAACAATTACACTGACAACCAATTTAAGACTGTCAGTAGGGCTCGCAGTGTGGTGCATTGGTCTGTACTGTAAGCTACATATATTAATACACAGGGCCCTGTTCTTTGCAGACAGAAAGAACACGCACACACATTGTGCCTGTTTCAGCGAAACAAAATAAGTGACAGCCATTCACTGGCTCATTCCTCAGGGCAATGCCCTGACCAATCAGAGTAAAGCTGCCTGGTTTAAACTTCAAACACAGCTGGGCAGTTATCTGTCAGTCACCATAAACTGATGCATTCTGAATGGCAATGCCTCGACCAATCAGAGTTCACTTGACAACCAATCAGCACCCTATTCTCATACAGAAGAAAGTTGTTGTTTTCCTTCAAATTGGTATTCTTGTGGTTTGCCCTACTGAGTGCAAGACAAAAACAACTGGCTACCAAAGTTTGGACAGCATGTCACTTTTTTCACAAAATTATTACTTTTATTTTCAATATAAAAATATAAAGCAATATGAGTGTAACATTTACAGACATATTCTATGACCTCACATTGCCTGATTCTTTCACACTGACAGACTATGTGAACTACTGTCCCGATTTTGCAGTTCTCACTTCCTGTTAGCAAATGTCAGCAATCTGTGATGCAGTGCAGTTTGCAGACCAGACCGTCAATCACAACATGCAATAATTGTTCAGCTTATGTTGGACTGATGGAATTTAGAAATAATAGGAAATGAGATGAGCTGTTATTGTATTTAATTATTTGTTTCATGGGATGTGGATGTCGCCAGCCAGGCCAGCAGTTATTGCCCATCCCTAATTGCCCATGCGAAGGTGGTGGTGAGCTGCCTTCTTGAACCACTGCAGTCCATGTGGAGTAGGTACACCCACAGTGCTATTTGGAAGGGAGTTCCAGGATTTTGACCCAGCGACAGTGAAGGAATGGCGATATAGTTCCAAGTCAGGATGATGTGTAGCTTGGAGGAGAACTTTCAGGTGGTGGTGTACCCATGCATCTGCTGTCCTTGTCCTTCTAGGCGGTAGAGGATGCAGGTTTGGAAGGTGCTACCTGAGTAGCCTTGGTGCATTGTTGCAGTGCATCTTGTAGATGGTACACACTGCTGCCACTGTACGTCAGTGGTGGATGGAGTGAATGTTGTGGATGGGGTGCCAATCAAGCATGTTGTTTTGTCCTGGATGGTGTCGAACTTCTTGAGTGTTGTTGGAGCTGCACCCATCCAGGCAAGTGGAGAGTATTCCATCACACTCCAGACTTGTGCCTTGTAAATGGTGGACAGGCTTTGGGGAGTCTGGAGGTGAGTTACTCACCGCATGATTCCTACCCTCTGACCAGCTCATGTAGTCACACTATTTATAAGGCTACTCCAGTTCAGTTTCTGGTCAATGGGAACGCCCAGGAAGTTGATAATGGGGGATTCAGCGAACGTAATGCTGTTGAATGTCAATGGGAGATGGTTAGATTCTCTCTTGTTGGAGATGGTCATTGCCTGGTACTTGTGTGGCATGAATGTTACTTGCCACTTATCAGCCCAAGCCTGGATATTGTCCAGGTCTTGCTGCATTTCTACATGGACTGCTTCAGTATCTGAGGAGTCGCGAATGGTGCTGAATTTTGCAATCATCAGTGAACATCCCCACTTCTGACCTTATGATTGAAGGAAGGTCACTGATGAAGTAGTGAAGAAGGTTAAGCCGAGGCTACTACCCTGAGGAACTCCAGCAGTGATGTCCTGGAGCTGAGATGATTGACCTCCAACAATCACAACCATTTTCCTTTGTGCTAGGTACGATTCCAATCAGTGGAGAGTTTTCCACTTGATTCCCATTGACTCCAGTTTTGCTCTGGCTCCTTGATGCCATACTCAGTCAAATGCTACCTTGATGTCAAGGGCAGACACTATCACCTCACCTCTTGAGTTCAGCTCTTTTGTCCTTGTTTGAACCAAGGCTGTAATGACGTCAGGAGCTGAATGGCCCTGGCGGAACCCAACTGAGTGTCACTGAACAAGTTATTGCTAAGCAAGTGCACTGTGAATGACATCTTCCATCACCATCCTGATGATTGAGAGTAGACCGATGCGGCAGCAATTGGCTGGGTTGGATTTGTCCTGCTATCTGTGTACAGGACATACCTGTGCAATTTTCGACATTGCCGGGTAGATGCCAGTGTTGTAGCTGTACGGGAACAGCTTGGCTAGGGGCGCGGTAAGTTCTGGAGCACAGGTCTTCAGTACCATTGCCGGAATATTGCCAAGGCCTGTAGCCTTTGCTGTATCCAGTGCCTTCATTCGTTTCTTGATATCGCCCGGAGTGAACTGAATTGGCTGAAGACTGGCATCTGTGATGCTGGGGACTTCAGAAGGAGGCCGAGATGGATAATCCACTCGGCACTTCTGGTTGAAGATTGTAGCAAATTCTTCATCCTTGTCTTTTGCACTGATGTGCTGGGATCCCCCATCATTGAGGTTGGGGATATTTGTGGAGCCACCTCCTCCTGTTGGTTGTTTAATTGTCCACCACCATTCATCATTGGATGTGGCAGGGTGTAGATCTGGTCCGTTGGTTGTGGGATCACTTAGCCCTGTCTATTACATGCTGCTTTTGCTGTCTGGCATGAAAGTAGTCCTGGGCTGTCGCTTCATCAGGCTGACACCTCACTTCAAGGTATGCCTGCTGCTGCTCCTGGCATGCCCTCCCGCACTCTTCATTGAATTAGGGTTGATCCCCAGCTTGTTGGTAATGTAAGAGTGGGGGAATATGCCGGGCCATGAGGTGACAGATTGGGGTTGTGTAAAATTCTACCGCTGCTAATGGTCCACAGGACTTCATGGATGCCCAGCTGCGCATTGCTAGATCTGTTCAAAATCTATCCCATTTAGCACAGTGGTAGTGGCACACAACACAATGCAGGGTATCCTCAATGTGAAGACGGGACTTCATCTCCACAAGGATTGTGCAGTGGTCACTCCTACCAACACTGTCATGGACAGATGCATCTGCGGCAGGCAGATTGTTGAGGGTGAGGTCAAGTATGTTTTTCCCTCTTGTTAGTTCCCTCACCACCTACTGCAGACCCAATCGAGCAGCTGTGTCCATTGGGACTCGTCCAGCATGGTCAGTAGTGGTGCTACCGAGCCACTCATGGTGATGGACATTGAAATCCCCCAGGCAGTCTACATTCTGTGCCCTGTTCCACCTCAGTGCTCCCTCCAAGTGGTGATCAACATCGAGGAGTACTGACTCATCAGCTGAGGGGCGGGAGAGGGGGTGGTTGGGAGGGGGTTGCAGGTGTTAATCAGCAGGAGGTTTCCTTGCCCATGTTTGACCTGATGCCATGAGTTAGCCCAAACATTAGTTGCACCGTTTTGCCAAATCAGTCGGTCTGTTGCCCTGTACATGTCAGTGCGAATCATTCTCAGCGCTCAGAACTCCCAGAAAAAGTAAAGTGGAAAAATGTCATTTCATAACCCACAGGCTCTTTTCAGAACCACCCACAGTCTCTGTGAAAGGATTAGTTACTGTCAGGAGGGAGTCAGAGATGGAGTTATTGTCACAGTGGATTGATCAGTTTCACATCTGATGAAAGGTCACTGACCTGAAACGTTAACTCTGCTTCTCTCTATGCAGATGCTGCCTGACCTGCTGAGTATTTCCAGCATTTCTTGTTTTCATTCTAGTACATAGTTCCCTTTTCAAAGTTACAGAATTAACCACAATAATGTACTCTGAGATTCAAGTTAAATACCAGCCCAATATTTACACACGTTATGAGTTTATAAGTTTCAGTATTAATTCCCATAGTGCATCCTGACATATACATTAGATATAACATAACATAAGAAATAGGAGCAGGAGTAGGCCATTCGGCCCCTCAAGCCTGCCCTGCCATTCAGTAAGATCAGGGCTGATCTGCCCCAGACCTCAATTCCTCTTTCATGCCAGCTCTTCCGAGCCCTCAACTCTCCAATATTTCAAAAATCTATCTACTTCCACTTTCAATACTTTCAGTGATCTCGTCTCCACAACTGTCTGGGGTAGATAATTCCAGACATTCACTACCCTCTGAGAGAAGAAATTCCTTTGCATCTCAGTTTTAAATGAGTGTCCCCTTATTCTGTAACTATGTCGCTTAGTTTGAGATTCCCCCACTAGTGGAAACATCTTCTCAACATCGACCCTGTTAATAAAAACAAGAAATGCTGGAAATACTCAGCAGGTCTGGCAGCATCTGTGAAGAGAGAAGCAAAGTTAATGTTTCAGGGCAGAGACCCTTCTTCACCCTGTTAAGCACCCTCAGAATCTTGTTCGTTTCAAAAAGATCACCCCTCATTCTTCTGAACTCGAATGAATAACCTGTTAAGCCATTCTTGATAAGTCAACCCCTTCATCTCAGGAATCAGCTGAGTGAATCTCTTTTGAACTCCTCCAATGCCAGTACATCCTTTCTTAAGTCTCAATCTCAATTGCGTCATCAGATTGAGAGAATCTGAAAGATAGCATAACCTGAGATACAAACTGAGATTTCAGTTTAAAACTCACCCGGATTGTGAAACTAAAAGGTACAATAGCAATTTAATTTTTATAGACTGTGCTTTGGATCACATTCCAGCCCTCATACAGTATCAGACTGGAAGATACTGTAGCAATACCATTAGTGCAGACTCAGCTCTACATTGCAGAGCAGGGAACATATTTCAACTACCGGGAACACTTTTACACAAGATGGATCATATTTACACAACTGAGAAGATCTTTACCCAACAGGGAACCATTTTACACAATAACAGAGAACATCTTTACACAACAGCGAATATAGTTACACAACAGAGAACATATTACACAGCAGGAAATATATTTTAAAAACACAGGGGACATCTTTACACAATGGAGAACACGATTACATAAATCATCGGTCTCTCGCAGTCTCTGCCTGGTTTTCTGTGTGTCTTTCTCTGTTTGTTCCTTTCTGGGTCCTGATAATCTCTTCCTGGTTTTCTGTGTGTCTTTCTCTGCCTGACTCATTGTAGGTGCTGTTACTCAGTGTCCTTGTGTCATTGCGCAATGAGGGTGCGTCCGTCAGCACGTGTGTTGCTGAGTCTGGGATTCTTGAGCATTCAGACGACAATCCTATTTTTATAAAAACATTGGGGAAATGAACATATTTCACTAACAGGCAGCTAAAATTTAAAGCAGTAGTTAGCAGAGTGGCGCAGCGGGAGTGTGCTGGGCCCAAAACCCAAAAGTCAATGAATCGAAACCATTCTCTGCAATTTGTGTTTGATAGTAACACAAACAGTTCACTTTTAAAACATCAAATATTTACCCATAATAACAAGATGCTTCCTGAGGCACTCTATTGCAATCAGCACTTTTCTTCTAGTGAACACATCAATCAGTAACAACTCACTTTTGCTCACACGAACACAAGCTGCACAAACTGCAAACACGGACCAGCCGAGTCTCTCCCGCTTTGTCAACCCCTTCCTGCAGAGCCTCCTCTCCACCACCAGATGCTGATGTTGGCCACAATAAAACCAGGGCAAATGGTCACAGTTAGGAGACGGTCAGCAACAAAAAATAAAACAATAACAGGGAAAACCTTTACACAACAACAGGGTACATCTTTACACAACAGAAAACATATTTACACAACAGGAAATACCTTCAGATAACAGGGAGAACACAATCATACAAATGCCTTGTTTCGCCATCTCAGTCTTGTTGTCTCTCTGTCCCTCACTTTTGCTTCCTCACAGTCTATTCTTGGTTTTCTGTGTGTTTTTCTCTCTGTCCCGTTGTCGATGGTGTTACTCAGCGTCCTTGTAACATTGTGTAGCAAGGGTGAGCTTCCCAACACCTGTGTTGCTGTCATAAAAACAGAAAATGCTGGAAATGCTCAGCTGGTCTTTCAGCATCTGTGCAGAGAGAAACAGTTAACAGTTCGGTCTGTTTCCTTAGCTCACATTAACTTTGTTTCTTTCTCCACAAATGCCGCCAGACCTACTGACTATTTCAAGCATTTTCTGTTTATGTTTCAGATTTCCAGCATCTGCAGTATTTTGCTTTTGTACGTGTGTTGCTATGTCTGGGACTGTTTGAGTGCAATGCTATTGCTTGATAAACAGCGTTGAAACAAACATTTATCTCGCCAACACACAGCACTAATACACAGCTGGATATAAACAGCAGTCTGCAGCAGAGGGCGCAGTGGAAGTTTATGAACACAAATAATTCACCAACACAATATTTACTGCTATCCTCAATCACACCACGCTTCGTCTTAACACGTTTTACTCTTTATTTACATCAACTTCTTGCTTCCAATAAACACTTCAATTTGGAAAACAGCTTCCAAATCACCTTTATTCACAAACCCGAACACAAACTGCAAATGCTGCAAACACAGACCAGCCCAGACTTTCCCCTTTCTGTCAACCCATTCCTGCATCACTGCCTCTCCATCAACAGTTGTCGCTAGAATCATACAATCAGAGAATGGCTACAGCACAGAAGGAGGTCGTTCGGCCTGTCGAAGCCGTGCTGGCTCTCTGTTCGAGCAACTCACCTCGTCTCACTCCCCAGTCAGTTCAATTTTGGTGGTGGGAACACTTCTCGAAAGAACAATTCGGGACAAAATTAATAGTCCCATGGACAAATGTGGGTTAATTCAAGAAAGCCAGCATGGATTTCGTAAAGGAAAATCATGTTTAACTGTCCTGCTGGAGTTTTTTGATGAGGTAACAGAGAGGGTTGATGAGGGCAATGCTGTTGATGTGGTGTACATGAACTTTCAAAAGGTCTGGCAGCATCTGAAAGGTCACTGAGCTGAAACATTAACTCTGTTTCTCTCTCCACAGATGCTGCCAGACCTGCTGAGTATTTCCAGCACTTTTTGTTTTTATTTCAGATTTCTAGCATCTGCAGTATTTTGCTTTTATTGACTTTCAAAAGGAGTTTGATACAATGCAACACAACAGACTTGTGAGCAAAATTATAACTCATGGAATAAAAGGGACAGTATTAACATGGATATGGAATTGGCTGAGTGACAGGAAACAAAGAGTAGTGAGCAATGGATGTTCTTCGGGCTGGAGGAAGGTTTGTAGTGGAGTTCCCCAGGTGTCAGTGTTGGGACCCTTGCCTTTCCTGATATATATTAATGACAAAGACCTTGGTGTACAGGGCAGAATTTCAAAGTTTATGGATGATACGAAAATTGGAAGCATTGTGAACTGTAAGGATGACAGTGCAGAACTTCAAGAGGACATAGACAAGTTAGTGGAATGGGAGGACAGATGACAGGTGAAGTTCAATGCAGAGAAATGTGAATTGATTTATTTTGGTAGCAAGAACATGGAGTGACAATGTAGAATAAAGGTACAATTCTAAAGGGGATGCAGGAGCAGAGGACCTGGGGGTGTAAGTCATCAAAGGTGGTGGAATTGCTTGAGAGAGCGGTTAATAAAGCACACAGTATCCTCGGCTTTAGTAATAGAGGCATGGAGTACAAGAACAAGGAGGTCATGTTGAACTTGTATAAGACTGGACTCAGCTGAAGTACTGTGTCCAGTTTTGGGCGCACACTTGAGGAAAGATGTGAAGGCATTGCAGAGATTCTGGAAAGGATTCATGAGAATGGTTCCAGGGGTGAGGAATTTCATGTATGAAGATAGATTGGAGATGTTAGGACTGTTTTCCTAGGAGAAAAGAAGGCTAAGAGGAGATTTCATGGTGGTATTCAAAATGATGAGAGGTGTGGACAGAGTGGATAGGGAGAAACTGTTCCCACTTGTGAAAGGATCGAGAACGAGAGGGCACAGATTTAAAGTAATTGGTAAAAGAAGCAAAAGCGACATGAGGAAAAACTTTTTCACACAGCGAGTGGTTAAAGTATGAACTGCCTGAGAATGTGATGGAGGCAGGTTCAGTTGAAGCATTCAAAGGGGAATTAGACTGTTCTCTGAAAAGGAAGAATGTGCAGGATTATGGGGAGAAGACGGGGAAGTGACATGAGGTGAATTGCTCATTTGGAGAGTCAGTGCAGACATGATGGGCCAAATGGCTTCCTTCTGTGTAGTAACAATTCTGTGATTCTGTGATTCCAATATTCAAGTCATTTCTATATATGGTGGTCCTGACACTGACCCTTGTGGACATCACTGTTTACCATATTCCATTCTGAAAAACAACCAAATATCACAACTCGCTTTTCTTGATATTTCATCCATTTTTGAATCGAAGCAGATACTGACCCTCCTATTCCAGCAGCCTCAGTTTTGTTACCCAGCCTTTTATGTGGTAGTTTGTCAAACGCTTTCTTAAAATCCATATAGGCAACATCCATTGCTTTCCTTTCATCAACCTTTTCTGTTACTTCATCAAAAAAATCAGTTATTTATTAATAGATGCAGCACTGAAACAGGCCCTTCGGCCCATCAAGTCTGTGTCAACCAACAACCACCCATTTATACTAATCCTACATTAATCCCACATTCCCTGTCACATCCCCACCATTCTACACTAGGGGCAATTTACAATGGCCAATTTACCTATCAATCTGCAAGTCTTTGGCTGTGGGAGGAAACTGGAGCACCCGGCGGAAACCCACGCAGTCACAGGGAGAACTCAAATAATGAACCGATTGCCTCATTAGTTCTGTGAATGATACAATGATTTAATAGACAAAGTTTTGAAACATTCCTGCCCATAAATCTTGATAACAGAGAGTGTGTGAATCTCCTGACTCAGAATGTTTAATGGATACAGTCCTCAGATCCGACAAGGAACCCCTGAGCATCCACAGTAAAGACAGTGTGGATGAGGAAATGTAAGAGGCAGGAGCTGAAACACAGGGACCGCCGAGCTCTCCTGTCATTGAGCTTGTGTGTCTGCTCTGCTCGCCGCACTTCCGGCTCTACTTTGTTTCCAATGAAAAGATGAAAAGGGCCGTTCGGTTTTCCTCTCACTGAGAGCGTGTTTCACTCGGGTTAATATAACCCGGGACTTTTGCTGCTGAAATGAATTCTGCAAGGTCCCAGCAAACACACAGGCTCCCTCCTTTCTCCCCTCTTTCTTTCGGATTGTTTTGTCAGGAGGGGCTCAATAATAACAAACCCCCTGCAGGGAATGACCACACATTGAGCATCTAAATGGGGCAAGTGGGCAGCTTTCTGGGTTCTAGGTTCCCCCTGCTCCGCCCCTCCCTCCCTCCAGTCCAAGCCCCTCTTCACTTTCTTTGGGACGTTGATGAGGGTGAAATGGGGAAAGTTCCCATTGATGTTTCAATGCTGAATTGCTGCAGGGATCTGCGCACGCGCGATGCAGCCCCGCCCCCAGTGGTACGTCACAATTAGGAGTGGAGCGCATGTGCAGCCTTTCCCCAACCCAGTCTGTGAGGCCATTCACTCAATCAGGGGAAGATGGTTTAAATCAGCTGCTAATGGAGACTTCCCGGGCCCGGGGGAAGGGAACAAACAGCATCAGCTTCCAGCAGCCACTGCTTTGGAACCTGAATGGATGTGGTGATTCTTGGACAAAAAGAAAAGTGCAGCGAGCTCGTTCCAACACACTAAAATAAAAGCAAAATACTGCGGATGCTGGAAATCTGAAACAAAAACAAGAAATGCTGGAATCACTCAACAGGTCTGGCAGCATCTGTGGAATGAGAAGCAGAGTTAACGTTTCGGTCAGCGACCCTTCTTCGGAACGTTCCGAAGAAGGGTCACTGACCCGAAACGTTAACTCTGCTTCTCTTTCCACAGATGCTGCCAGAACTGCTGAGTGATTCCAGCATTTCTTGTTTTTGTTTCGTTCCAACACACAGTCGGTACAGGATAACTCCCAAAGCACAGAGATACTGCCAGCTCATCAGTTCCACTGGAACAAACCAAAGAAGTAGTCAGACAGACACTGATCCCAAAGTCGAGAGACACATTATCAATCCAACAGTCAAACAACAGCAGGAGAGACAGAAGTTGTTTCAATTTCACTCCAATTCAATACAGCTGATAGTTTGATACATCAATCACAGTCCAAAGAAAAACTCACTATCAGATCTAAATAAACTCTGTCACCATGGCCACAATTTAAAAATAAAACTTGAAATTGAACAGACAAAATTTACCTGATTGAAAGGTACAGAATGAATGCAAGGAGGCTTCAAGGGGATTTGGACAGGGTAAGTGAATGGGCAAGAACATGGCAGATGGAATATAATGTGAATAAGTGTGAAGTTCTCCACTTTGGTAGAATAAACAGAAAGACAGAGTACTTCTGAAATGGTGAGAGGTTGGGAAGTGTTGATGTCCAAAGGGACATGGGTGTCCTTGTTCATGAGACACTAAAAGCTAGTGTGCAGGTGCAGAAAGCAATTAAGAATGCAAATGGTATGTTGTCTTCATTGAAAGGGGATTTGAGTACATGGTTAAACATGTATTGCTTCAATTGTATAAAGTCTAGATGAGGCCGCACCTGGAATATTCTGTCCAATTTTGGTTTCCTTATCGAAGGAAGGATAGACTTGTCATGGAGAGAGTGCAACGGAGATTCACCAGACTAATCCCCTGGGATGGTGGGATTGTCTTATGATGAGAGACTGCAGAAACTGAGCCGAAATTCTCTGGAGTTTCGAAGAATGAAAGGTGATCTCATTGAAACTTACAAAATTCTTACAGGGTGTGACAGGGTAGACATGGATAGGATGTTTCCTTTGTCTAGTGAGTCTAGAACAAGGGGACACAGTCTCAGAATAAGGACAGGCTATTTGAGACTGAGATGAGCAGGAATTCCTTTACTCAGAGGGTGGGAACTCTGTGGAATTCTTTATCCCAGAGGGCTGTTGAGCCTCAATCATTGAACATATTCAAGACAGAAATCGATGGACTTCTAAATACTAACAGGATCAAGGGATATGGAGATGGCAGGGAAAAATGGCGTAGAGGTAGATGATCAGTCACGATCTGTTTGAATGTCGGAGCAGGCTCGATGGGCTGAATGGCCTAATGCCCCTATTTCCTATGATCCTATGAATCCCAATAATGTACATCAGACGTTAGACCAAGTCATGCATTGCATACCAGTTCAAAAATCCCACAGAGATTAAGACTGAAAGATACAGTATCAATTCCATTACTGCAAAATGAAGGACTTGGAGCTTGCAGACCAGCCCATGTATAAGATTGAAAGTTATATTTTCATTCACAATCTTCTTCACAGAGCTAAATATTGAATACCAATCCACAACTTGTACAGGACTACCAAATAAAACCTACAACTGTAAAATACAGTTAATCCATATTTTAAATTAAACACAAGGCAAATAAATATTGATACATTAAGAGAGCGGGAAACAGTGAGAGCAGAATGGAGCAGAAAGAGCCCAGGAGAGGGAGCAAGAGTTCACTCGGAGAGCAGGGAACAGCGAGAGCAGATGTAAAAAAAGGAAAGGAAAACACAATTAATGGTAGAACACTGAACGGTGCAGAGGAAGTGAGAGACGTTGAAGTGAATGTCCACAGATCCGTGAAGGTAGCAGGGCTGGTCAATAAGGTGGTTCAGCAGGTTTATGGAATCCTTTCCTTTATTAACTGAGTTATAGAATATAAGGGTGACCTGGTATCCATGTCAATAAGTCACTGACAGCTAACATGCAGGTGCAGCAAGCAATTAAGAAGGCTATTGGTATGTTTGCCTTTATCGCAAGAGGATTTGAGTACAGGAATAGTGAATTCTTGCTTCAATTGTAAAGAACCTTGGTTAGACCGCACTTGGAGTACTGTGTGCAGTTTTGGTCCCCTTACCTTAGGAAGGACATTATTGCCACAGAGGAAGTGCAACAAAGGTTCATCAGACTTGTTCCTGGGATGGTGGGACTGTCCTATGAAAGAGATTGGGGAAACGGGCTGTATTCTCTAGAGTTTCAAAGAATGAGAGGTGAACCCATTGAAACCCACAAAATACTTAAAGGACAGTCAGGGTAGATGCAGCTGAGATGTTTCTCCTGGTTGGGGAGTCGAGAACCAGGGGACGCAATTTCAAAATAAGGGGGAAACCACTTAGAACAAAGAACAAAGAAAATTACAGCACAGAAACAGGCCCTTCGGCCCTCCAAGCCTGCGCCAATCCAGATCCTCCATCTAAACCTGTCGCCTATTTTCTAAGGGTCTGTATCTCTTTGCTTCCTGCCCATTCATGTATCTGTCCAGATAAATCTTAAAAGACGCTATCGTGTCCACGTCTACCACTTCCACTGGCAACATGTTCCAGGCACCCACCACCCTCTGCGTAAAGAATTTTCCACGCATATCCCCCCTAAACTTTCCCCCTCTCACTTTGAACTCGTGACCCCTAGTAATTGAATCCCCACTCTGGGAAAAAGCTTCTTGCTATCCACCCTGTCTATACCTCTCATGATTTTGTACACCTCAATCAGGTCCTCCCTCAACCTCCATCTTTCTAATGAAAATAATCCTCATCTACTCAATCCCTCTTCATAGCTAGCGCCCTCCATACCAGGCAACATCCTGGTGAACCTCCTCTGCACCCAATCCAAAGCATCTACATCCTTTTGGTAATGTGGCGACCAGAACTGCACGCAGTATTCCAAATGTGGCCGAACCAAAGTCTTATACAACTGTAACATGACCTACCAACTCTTGTACTCAATACCCCTGCCGATGAAGTAAAGCATGCCGTATGACTTCTTGACCACTCTATTGCCCTGCGTGGCCACCTACAGGGAACAATGGACCTGAACACCCAAATCTCTCTGCACATCAATTTCCCCCAGGACTTTTCCATTTATTGTACAGTTCACTCTTGAATTGGATCTTCCAGAATGCACCACCCCGCATTTGCCTGGATTGAACTCCATCTGCCATTTCTCTGCCCAACTCTCCAACCTATCCATATTCTGTTGTATTCTCTGACAGTCCCCTTCACTATCAGCTACTCCACCAATCTTAGTGTCGTCTGCAAACTTGCTAATCAGACCACCTATACTTTCCTCCAAATCATTTATGTATATCACAAACAACAGTGGTCCCAGCACGGATCCCTGTGGAACACCACTGGTCAGACGTCTCCAGTTTGAGAAACTCCCTTCCACTGCTGCTCTCTGTCTCCTGTTGCCCAGCCAGTTCTTTATCCATCTAGCTAGTACACCCTGGACCCCATGCGACTTCACTTTCTCCATCAACCTACCATGGGGGACCTTATCAAACGCCTTACTGAAGTCCATGTATATGACATCTACAGCCCTTCCCTCGTCAATCAATTTTGTCACTTCCTCAAAGAATTCTATTAAGTTGGTAAGACATGACCTTCCCTGCACAAAACCATGTTGCCTATCACTGATAAGCCCATTTTCTTCCAAATGGGAATAGGTCCTATCCCTAAGTATCTTCTCCAGCAGCTTCCGTACCACTGACGTCAGGCTTACCGGTCTATAATTACGTGGATTATCCCTGCTACCCTTCTTAAACAAGGGGACAACATTAGCAATTCTCCAGTCCTCTGGGACCTCACCCGTGTTTAAGGATGCTGCAAAGATATCTGTTAAGGCCCCAGCTATTTCCTCTCTCGCTTCCCTCAGTAACCTGGGATAGATCCCATCCGGACCTGGGGACTTGTCCACCTTAATGCCTTTTGGAATACCCAACACTTCCTCCCTCCTTATGCCGACTTGACGTCGAGTAATCAAACATCTATCCCTAACCTCAACATCTGTAATGTCCCTCTCCTCGGTGAATACCGATGCAAAGTAGTCGTTTAGAATCTCACCCATTTTCTCTGACTCCACGCATAATTTTTCTCCTTTGTCCTTGAGTGGGCCAATCCTTTCTATAGTTACCCTCTTGCTCCTTATATATGAATAAAAGGCTTTGGGATTTTCCTTAACCTTGTTTGCTAAAGATATTTCATGACCCCTTTTAGCCCTCTTAATTCCTCGTTTCAGATTGGTCCTACATTCCCGATATTCTTCCAAAGCTTCGTCTTTCTTCAGCTGCCTAGACCTTATGTATGCTTCCTTTTTCCTCTTAGCTAGTTTCACAATTTCACCTGTCATCCATGGTTCCCATATCTTGCCATTTCTGTCCCTCATTTTCACAGGAACATGTCTCTCTTGCACGCTAAATCAACCTCTCTTTAAAAGCCTCCCACATATCAAATGTGGATTTATCTTCAAACAGCTGCTCCCAATCTACATTCCCCAGCTCCTGCCGAATTTTGGCATCGTTGGCCTTCCCCCAATTTAGCACTCTTCCTTTAGGACCACTCTCATCTTTGTCCATGAGTATTCTAAAACTTACGGAATTGTGATCACTATTCCCAAAGTAGTCCCCTACTGAAACTTCAACCACTTGGCAGGGCTCATTCCCCAACACCAGGTCCAGTATGGCCCCTTCCCGAGTTGGACTATTTACATACTGCTCCAGAAAACACTCCTGGATGCTCCTTACAAATTCTGCTCCATCCAGACCTCTAACACTAAATGAATCCCAGTCAATGTTGGGAAAATTAAAATCTCCTATCACCACCACCCTGTTGCTCCTACATCTTTCCATAATCTGTTCACATATTTGTAACTCTATCTCACGCTTGCTGTTGGGAGGCCTGTAGTACAGCCCCAACACTGTTACCGCACCCTTCCTATTTCTGAGTTCTGCCCATATTGCCTCACTGCTCGAGTCCTCCATAGTGCCCTCCTTCAGCACAGCTGTGATCTCCTCTTTGACCAGCAATGCAACTCCTCCACCCCTTTTACCTCCCTCTCTATCCCGCCTGAAGCATCGATATCCTGGGATATTTAGTTGCCAATCGTGCCCTTCCCTCAACCAAGTCTCATTAATAGCATTAACATCATACTCCCAGGTCCTAATCTAAGCCCTAAGTTCATCTGCCTCACCTACCACGCTTCTTGCATTAAAGCAAATTCACCTCAGACCACCAGTCCCTCTGCCTTCATCATCTGCTCCCTGCCTACTCTTCCCCTTCGTCACGCTGACTTCATTATCTCGTTCCTTACAGGCTTTAGTTACTACCTCCTTACTGTCCACTGACCTCCTCATTTGGTTCCCATCCCCCTGCCACATTACTTTAAACCCTCCCCAACAGCGTTCGCTAAATCACCCCCAAGGACACTTTGGACAGAGATGAGGAGAAATGTTGTTACTTAGACGGTTGTGAATCTTTGGAATTCTGTACCCCAGAGTGCTGTGGAAGCTCAGTCATTGAGTATGTTTAAAGCAGAGATTGACAGATTTCTAAATACAAACGATATAAGGGAATATGAGGAAAGTGTGGGGAAAAGGGCATTGAAGTGGACGATCAGCCATGATCATATTGAATGGTGGGGCAGGCTCGATGGGCTGAATGGCCGACTCCTGCTCCTATGTTCCGATGTTCCTAACTCCACATGATCGGTGAGGCACAGCTTCAGGCCGACTTGGTGGGTGGTGTAAACAGATATCACTGCTTCTGATCTTCACCAGAACAGAGAGTAAGATGTAACATTGATCATCAAACAGACTGTGAGAGAATACAATAGAATAAAACACATGGAGAGACACTGTGGAATAACAAATAGATTTGATTTGAATGGATAAAACAGCTGATGAAATTGGGATTCTCATCATTACATTGATCTGGGACAGAAAACCCAGTGACCCGGGTTCAATTCTGGGTACTGCCTGTGTGGAGTTTTCAAGTTCTCCCTGTGTCTGCGTGGGTTTCCTCCGGGTGCTCCGGTTTCCTCCCACAAGCCAAAAGACTTGCAGGTTGATAGGTAAATTGGCCATTATAAATTGCCCCTAGTATAGGTAGGTGGTAGGGAAATATAGGGACAGGTGGGGATGTGGTAGGAATATGGGATTAGTGTAGGATTAGTATAAATGGGTGGTTGATGGTCGGCACAGACTCGGTGGGCCGAAGGGCCTGTTTCAGTGCTGTATCTCTAAACTAAAAACTAAAAACTAAAAACGAAACTGATGGAAAGAAGGGAAGAAGGAAGAAAAGAAAGGATGGAACTGTTCAGTTTTTTTGAGTTTTTTCACCCACCCGTCAAAGCTGGATTAATAAGAAGATGCAAATAACAAAGAATTTCACCAAAAAGAGAGATTAAATGCTGCCGAAACCTGGGATTGAAGGATGCCCCAAAAGATCACCTGTTTAACTGTCTCCTCACTGGGGGATTTCAATCAGTGAGTAATATTATTCTCTACCTTATTTTTGTTAAATGAACCCAGAACTGTCACTTGGAATTAATATCTGTGTTTCGACTCCTGAATAATAAAATTGTGAGTTTCTCGATTATTTCTGGACACATTTCCAGCTGAAAGAACTAAGAACTCTTTTCTAATTTACACAATACTATTTGCACACTCATCAAGCCTCCTAAGCTGGCATCCTTGGTGCTGCTCTCTCTTCTCCCAAACCTCATCTCATGTGACTGTTACGTCATCACTCTGACAGTGGGAGGGGTTGATCCCACTGTCTTCAGCATTAACCCTTTACATCCTTGTAATACACTGTCTGTCCAAAAAATGGGTGGAGGGAACTTCTTTCATTTATTGAAACACCAACAGCTGCCAGTTGAAAATCAACTCAAACCCATCAGAGAGAGAGAGAGAGAGAGATTGTCAGAGAACTTCCTGCATCCAGTCTTGACCCTGTTACACTCCGCAGCTGCTCACCCAGACCCCACTGAACACTGTTCCCGAGACACTTCAAATACTGTTTACAAAAGGCAGAAAAGGTCAAAGTTAATCACAGCTATATTGAATAGAACAAAGTTTAATATCTTCTCACCGTCTCTCGGTAACCACATGAGGCACAGGTCTTCTTATTTGCTTCCTTTGATTTTTCTTGTTCCTGACTGACAAATATTCCAAACCTCGGCTCAACCCTCTCGCATGCGTCATGTCCCAGTCACGGTTGAAATCAACACATAACGACAGAAACACTCTGAAACATACAACGCGGTCACACTTTCCTTCAGTGAGATTAATGTTGAGCTGTTTTCCAGGTTGAATGCAACTGTGAACAAACTTCTATGAAAGAAGTTGCCTTTGAAATATCAGCACTGAATTTCTGTGCAAGGAGGAACAGCCATTCCAAACTCACATCCTTCACAATGGCTGTTTTCTCCTGTGACTGAAATTCATTCTGCAATTTGAATTCTGAGTCAAAGTTCACAAGACATCGATAAAATTATTGATTAGGAAACTTCTAAAGCACACTGCAATAAGGCTCTGCTGGGAGTTGAATCCAGGATCTCCTGTTTATTAGACAAGTGCTGTAACCAACTAAGCTACAGAGCCAGATTGAAAGTGCTTGTGCAGTTGAAATCAGAGAATGGCACTATTTATTCTCAAATAAAAACAAGAAATGCTGCAACCACTTCGCAGGTCTGGCAGCATCGATGGAAAGAGAAGCAGAGTTAACGTTTTGGGTCAGTGACCCTTCTTCGGAACTTCCAAAGAAGGGTCATTGACACGAAACGTTAACTCTGCTTCTCTTTCCACAGATGCTGCCAGACCTGCTGAGTGGTTCCAGCATTTCTTGTTTTTATTTCAGATTTCCAGCATCCGCAGTATTTTGCTACTATTTATTCTCATCCCATTTCTCCACTGGTCACAACATATTTTAACTTTTCCCACTTACTGATACAGTCAATCATATTCTCTATTTTCCCCAGAACTGATAATGAATGTTTTGGAAGAAAATACATAATTCAATTTTTTTCAAAAGATTACAGAACACAATGTGAGTAATATTCCCCATTGCTTTCTCAGCACTGATGGCTTGTGAAGCGGGAGACAGCCAGAAGTCCCACTGAGCCGCACTGACCCTGAGCTGACAATGAAATGAGATAAAGTTCAATCTTTCACAGTGAGATGCTGCAGAGAGATAAGATTCCCGAATCAAAGTGAGACTTTCTCATACTGCTGTTGAATTTCATTGCAAACAGTCCTTGTACTCTCTGCTAATGAAGCCTAAAAAAATGGAGAAACAGAATGGCACTCAAACTCACAACCCTGAGATTAAAAGTCTCATGTTCGACTGACTGAACTATCACTTCTACTCGCTCGCTTATTGGATGGATGCAACTGTATGCTCCGACGCTGGGGCAGCTTTCAAATCCTGCCATGGATCCACATGGCAGAGTGAGTTACATGTTGTAGACTCAAGCAAAGGAAATCTGCTCACTTCCAAAACTGTCAGCGAGTTGAAGCTGATTACGATCAACATCATCAGAGGTTAGAACTACCTGGTGAATGAAAACACCCTGAAGAAGGATCCACAATTATTCAAACGCATCGGCAAAGTGAAAAACAAAAAATCGATGAGTTAATCCAAGACAAACAGCAGAAACACAGAGGAATTCCATTCCATACCAGAACCCAGTTGTGTTGTTTTTGAATCCAGCTCTCAGTTACTGCTTCACCTTCATGCACACACTTGGCAATCTGGACATTTAGTTCATTTCAATTTTGTCAACAGGCTCTTTGAATCCAGTTCTCTGGTCCTCAAACAGGCTCCGTGTGAAAGTCAACTCCGCTTTTTGTGAGGCTGCAACCAATCGATGACCTTCAACTAAAAACACAAATGAAGTGGGGGTCATGCAGGATTTGAAAACAGGACTTTTCACATGCTATCTAATCACACACCCAAAGTGAAAAGCATACCCCTAGACCAACAAGCCACTTACAAAGAACACTATTTTTAGCTCTCTTTAGAACTGTGCCATTAAGTATATATTGCCTCTCCCTATTTCTTCTGCCAAAATTCATCACCTCACAGTAGTCACTATTAAATTCCATCTGCCACCAGTCTGCCCATTCTGCTAGCCTATCACTGTCCTGTTGCAGGCAGGTCATTTCATCCTCACTGTTTACCAAACTTCCAGGTTTGGTGTTATCGGTATATTTTGAGATTATACACTATATTCCAAGATCCTAGTCATTTATATATAGCAGGAAAAGCAGTGGTTCTCGCAGTGACCATTGGAGAACACCCACTGTCGACTATCCTCCAGTCTGACAAAGAACCATTTACTCCGATTTGCTATTTTCTGTCCTTAAGGCAATTTTCTATCCAATTGGACAGGGAGTCTCCTATTCCATGAACCTCAATTTTGTTAACCGCCCTTTTATGTGGTACCTTCTCATCCATTCTTAATCCATCCATCCATCCTGTCTTAAAATCCATCATCTTCCTGTTTGTTCATCAAAAAATGCAGTTAGTCAAGCATGAACTCCCATTTAAAAATCCATTCTCACTCTCCTCAATTAACTCAAATCTCTCCAAGTGACTGTTGATTTTTTCCCCAATTATTGTTCCTAAAACCTTACTCACCACTGCTGTTAATCTAACTGGCCTGTAGTTACCTGGATTGTCCTTACACCCTTTGTTGAAATCGGAAGTCACATTTGCCACTGTTCAATCCTCTGGCACCTCCACAGTGCTTGTTGGGAGGCTGTTCCTGGTTTTTGACCCTGCAACAGTGAAGGAATGGCAGTATAGTGCCAAGTGAAGATGGTGTGTGACTTGGAGGGGAACTTGAAGGTGGTGATGTTCCCATGCGTCTGCTGCCTTTATCCTTCCAGGTGGTAGTGTTTGTGGGTTGGAAGGTGCTGTTGAAGGAGGCTTGGTAAGTTGCTGCAGTACATCTTGTAAATGTTACACACTGCTGCCACTCTGCACTGGTGCTAGCGGGAATGAATGTATAAGGTGGTGGATGAGGTGCCAATCAAGTGGGCTGCTTTGACCTGATGGTGTCAATCACTTGAGTGTTGTTGGAGCTGCACTCATCCAGGCATGAGTATTCCATCACATTCCTGACTTGTGCCTTGTAGATGGTGGGCAGGCTTTGGCGAGTTAAGAGTTGAGTTAGTTGCCGCAGAGTTCCCAGCCTCTGACTCGCTCTTGTAGTTGTAGCTGTAGTTGTAATTGCAATAGGCAACCGTCTGTCTCGGAAGGCGATGGGCTACACCCGGGGTGTACGTCACTTTTGTATTAAACATCATTTGTTGTGGCTGTAGAGGACGACTCGTGAGTGACAATCCCTTCTGTAGCTGGTACAGATGAATATCATTGGCCCGAGGTCGACTGATAATTTGTCCTTCCTCTGGGCTCTCTTTCCTTCCAACTGGTCATTTCTTTTGTCCTCTGATTTTCGCATGGTCTTCCTGAATGCCTTTCTCCAGGAATTCCAGTCAGCAGGAAGGACTTCCCATGCATCGACTCCAATCCCAGTCAGCTTGAGATCTCTCTTGCAGATGTCCATGTATCACAGACGTGGGTGACCTGTTGGTCTCGTGCTGATAGCAAGCTCACCATGGAGCATGTCTTTGGCAAGGCGACCATCATCCATTCAGCACACATGACCCAGTCAACAGAGTCACCGCTGACTCAAGAGGGAAAACATGCTGCAGATCCCTGCACGTTGGTGTACTTCCGCATTCGGCACTCTGTCCCGCCAGGAGATGCCCAATATCCATCTGAGGCAGTGGAGGTGGAAGCTGTTCTGCTGCTTTTCTTGAATTGCATAAGTTGTTGATGCTTCTCTACCAGAAAGGATGGTGCTGAGAACACAAGCCTGGTACACGCGGAGCTTTATATTTTCGATCAGTTTGCTGTCGGTTCACACTTGTCTTCTCAACTTTGACATGACAGCTGCAGCATTGACAATCCTGGTGCTGATTTCAGTATCAAGGGACAGATTGCTGGTGATTGTTGATCCAAGGTTTGTGAAGCTGTTGACAACCTCCAAAGTGAGGTTTTTTTATTTTTTCTTAATTTTTATTTCGAGATACAGCACTGAAACAGGCCATTCGGCCCACCGAGTCTGTGCCGACCAACAACCACCCATTTGTACTAACCCTGCAGTAATCCCATATTCCCTATCACCTACCTACACCAGGGGCAATTTGCAATGGCCAATTTACCTATCACCTGCAAGTCTTTGGCTGTGGGAAGAAACCGGAGCACCCGGGGAAAACCCCCGCAGACACAGGGAGAACTTGCAAACTCCACACAGGCAGTACCCTGAATCGAACCTGGGTCTCTGGAGATGTGAAGCTGCGGTGCTAACCACTGCGCCACTGTGCCAGGTTGTCGATGCTGATGGAAGGTGGAGTCTCTACGTCCTGGACCATAACTTTGATATTCCTGATGCTGATCATCAGTCCAAATTCCTTGCAGGCCAGGGAGAAGCGATCTACAAGATTCTGCAAGTGAACTTGATTTTGGGATGTTAGCACAGCGTCATCAGCAAAGAGCAACTCACAGACAAGGAATTTACCCACTTTGGTCATGGCGCGCTGTCTTGCCAAGTTGAACAGCTTGTCGTCAGCTCTGTTATGCAGGTGGACACCCCTATCTGAGTCACTGAAACTGTAAAATAGCAGCATGGAGAAGAATATGCCAATTATAAAGGATGTGAGCTGTGAGGAGGTTACGAGGAGGTTTCCAGGGGACTTGGAGTGGCGAAGTGAAATGGAAAGAACATGACAGATGGAAAATAATGTGAATAAATGCGAAGTTATCCACTTTGGTAGAATAAACAGAAAGATAGAATATTTCTTAAATGGTGAGAGCTTAAGAAGTGTTAATGTCCAAAGGGACCTGGGTGTCCTTGTTCATGAGACACTAAAAGCTCACATGCAGGTGCAGCGATCAATTAGGAAGGCAAATGGTATGTTGGCTTTCACACAAAGGATCTTGAGTACAGGAGTAAAGATGTCTTGCCGCAATTGTATAGAGCCTTGGTGAGAACGCGCTGGAGTATTGTGTCCAGTTTTGGCTTCCTTATCTAAGGAAGGATATACTTGCCATAGAGGGACTGCAGCAGAGGGTCACCAGATGAATCCCTGGGAAAGTGGGATAGTCTGATGAAGAAACTGGGCCTGTATTCCTTAAATTTCAAAGAGTTAGAGGTGATCTCATTGAAACTTGCAATATTCTTACAGGGTGTGACAGTGTGGATGTCGACAGGATGTTTGCCCTGGTTGGTGAGTCCAAAACCAGGAGACATAGTCTCATAATAAGGGATAGGACATTTAAAACTGAGATGGGTGGAATTTCTTCATTCAGAGGATGGTGAATCTTTGGAATTCTCCACCCCAGGGGTCTGTGGAAGTTCAATCATTGAGCATGTTCTAGACAGAAATTGATAGAAATCTTGATACTCATGACTTCAAGGGATATGGGGATAGCATGGGAAAGCAGTGTTGAGGTAGATGATCAGCCATGATCATTGAATGACAGAGCAGGCTGGACGGGCTGAATGGCCTCCTCCTATGTTCCGGAGAGAGTTGGCACCAGGACGCAACCTGCTTTATCCCACTGCTGATCGTGAAAGCGTCTGATGTTGCTCCATTGTAACTGATGGAACTGCGCATGTTTTCGTAGAAAGAAGCGATGAGGCTCAAGAGTTCAGGAGGGCAGCCTAGTTTCCATCGCAGTTTGAAGAGTCTTTCTTTGCTGACAATATCCAAGGCCTTGGTGATGTCTATAAAGACAATGTAGAGTGATCTGTACTGTTCACAGTACTTCTCCTGGAACTGCCGAAGTGAGAAAACCATGTCAACTGTCAATCTACCAGCTCTGAAGCTGCACTGAGACTCAGGATAGATGTGTGATGTCAGGGTCTGCAATCTGGTCAGAGCAATGCTAGCAAAGACCTGCCCCACAATACTTAGCAAGGAGATGCCTCGGTAATTGCTGCAGTCACTGCGATTCCCCCTTATTTTTGTCCAAGGTGACAATATTTGCATCACGTATGTTTTGAGGTGCAGATCTTTCCTTCCAACAGAGACACAGAAGTTCATGGAGATGATGCAGCAGAGCCGCTTTTCCACTTTAGATGATTCCACGTGGAATACCATCATTTCCCGGGGCTTTATCACTGGCAAGACGGTCAATGACGTTGTTGAGCTCTATTATAGTGGGGTCACTGTCCAACTCCTCCATGACAGGGAAGTCTGGAATGGCGCTGAGAGCTACTTCAATGACAATGTTCTCCGTTATGTAGAGTTCAAGGTAATGCTCCACTCACCTTTCCATCTGCTTGTTAGGTTCAGTGATGATCACCCCTGTCTTTGTCTTCAAAGGTGCTGATTTAGTTACTGCTGCTCCCATTGCTTTCTTAATTCCTTCATACATCCCTCTGGCATCCCCGGATTCAGCAGCAGATTGTATGCTGCTGCAGAGTTTTAACCAGTATTGATTGGTGCAGTGCTGAGCAGTTTTTTTAAATTTCCAAAATATACTTTATTCATAAAAAATCTGTAAAAAATACATTACCGAACAGTTTCAAACAGCACCAAGTCAAAAAATGCAATCAGCGCAAGGGAGATCAGTTTCCTTCAATACAATCATGAGTTGCCTCACAACCCTTCCATTTCATTTGTCATGCCATATACATTTTCACATTTTACAGCAAATGAAAATATTCCCGATACAGTTCGAGGGGTTTCCCATGGATCCTGCTCCTCAGTTCAGCTTGGTGGGGGGACCGTACACAGTTGTCTTTCCCCATTGAGCCTTTGCTGCGGCTGCCCCAAGCTTTAGTGCGTCCCTCAGCACGTAGTCCTGGACCGCGGAATGTGCCAGTCTGCAACATTCGGTCGTTGTCAACTCTTTGCTCTGGAAGACCAGCAAGTTTTGGGCAGACCAAAGGGCATCTTTCACCGAATTGATAGTCCTCCAGCAGCAGTTGATGGTTGTCTCAGTGTGCGTCCCTGGGAACAGCCATAGAGCACAGACTCCTGTGTTACCGAGCTGCTTGGGATGAACCTCGACAAAAACCACTGCATCGCTTCCACACCGGCTTTGCAAAGACACATTCCAGGTGGGCCGAGCAGTCTGCAGAGACTTGTTTCTGGCAGCTCTAAGAGCATCTAGATTTTGTTTGCTGGGGACTTGTTTGTAGTTCATGAGGGCTCTCATCTTAGTTGCAATCACTGACTCTATAATCCTCAAACCAGTCAGCATTCCTCCCATCTCTTTTCCCTTACACAGTGAGTGCATTGTTGTCTGAAAGAGCCTGATCGAGGATGTTGAGGAACTCCTGGGTCCTTTCTGGATCCGTGGTTTGGCAAGTGTTGATCCGAGAACGACCTTTCTTCATGGATGGGTGAAGCTTCCCTGGCTGAAGCCTGAGCTTGCTACATGCCAGGGAGTGGTCAGTGTCACAGACAGCGCTGTGATAGCTGCGTGTGATGAGGACACTGTTGAGGGTGGTACGTCTGGTGATGATAAGGTCTAGCTGGTGCCAGTGGCGTGATCTCGGATGGCTCCAGGGCACATTGTGACGCAGCTTGAACTGGAAGTAGCTGTTTGTGACACAGAGTCCATGGTGACAGCATAGCTCCAGAAACCTCTGTCCATTTTTGTTCATCTTCCCAATCCCCTGGTGCCGTATGCTCGTTGGCCAAGCTAGAGTCAGTACCCACACTTGCGTTGAAATCTCCCAGAAGATACAGTCCCTCGGTGCTGGGAATTCTACTGATGGCAGCGTCAAGTGTTTCATAGAATTGATCCTTGACATCTGGGGTGGAGGTGAGTGTCGGGACATAGATGCACATGAGATCAACTGGGCCCGCGCTTGTTGACAAGTGAAGAGTAAGACGTCTCTCTGAGCCAACTGTGGGTGGTTCACTCATCGCAAGTAGCGTGTATTTTACTGTGAAACCCACTCCATGCTCACGAGTGGCCTCTTGGGCTTTCCCCTGTCAGAAGAAGGTGCAGCGTTTCTCTTTGAGGGATCCACTTTGAACGAGTCTAGTTTCTTGCAGCACAGCAATGTCCACATTGAGCCTTTTGAGTTTTTTGTCCATCACAGCTGTCTTGTGTGTGTCATCAACCTGCAGAAGGTAGTCAGTAAGGCCAGGACACATGGTCCTCACATTCCAGCTTGTGATGCGAAGGACTGGTGTCTTCTTTGTTAAGTTTGTCTTGCCTGGTGCATAGATTATCGATCCACCTGTTGAGAGATATCTCTCTAAGCTCCAAGTACCCATTGAAGCAATTAGGTCGTGGCAGGACAGCAGTTAACTGAGTGGGTGGTCGCTATCCTATGAGACATGAAGATCTCTCCCACTGCCAGAAGTAACTCCTGGCGATCATACTCTACACCAATTGAGTGAGAGCTTACAATCGGTAACTGTTCATTCCCGTGTTGTGCTAATGTTTAAGCACAAAGCTGGAGTGTCCTCTCCAGGGCACAGGCCTGGGCAAATAGTATGGAGACCCTGAGTATCAGGACCCCCCTCTCAGCATTGCTAGTATTGTCCAAAGGAAAGGAAAAAAACAATCCTGTTTGGTACCAGCTCTGCTACAGGAGTTGCTGGAAAACTACCTGATAAGTAACAGGTAACCGCCTATGGGACTCCATTCCGGATTTACTGTCCAGGTTTACTCCCTAACCCTGCTTTTCTCTCAAGACACCCACAGGGAAGTGAGACTTTTTGCCCATAGATGGGGCTCTGTTTCTTGGCATCAGGATGGCACCACAAGCCAGTGGGCCTGCATGACATGCACAAGGATATCACACTCTGCCCCATCCCTGTGACAGCTCAGAGAGATAGCCTGATGATAATGCACACCACAGGAACATCACAAACAGCCCCCACCCTCGGACAGCTCATGGTCAGACACTGCACACACTGCAACAATAGTGACATTACTGTATTAGTTCCTCCATTCTGAAAAAACAAGCATTCATCCTACTTTATTCTTTTTGTCCCTCAGCCAATTTTGTGTCTATGCTGCCACTGCCCCTTTAATCCCATCTGCTCCAATTTTGTTAACAAGTCTATTTTATGGTACTATTTCAAACGCAATTTTGAAGTCCAGACACACACCATCAACCTCACCACCCTGGTCAACTCTCTGTGAAACTTCATCAAAGAAATTAATCAATTATTTCAGACACAATCTTCTGTTAACCAATCTGTACTGGCTGTCATTTATTCGGCCATGTTCTACCAAGTGACAGTTAATTTCCTCCTGGATATTTGTCTCTAAAAGTTTCCCCACCACCGACATTAGACTAACTGGTCTTTAGTTCCTGGGTTTATCTCTCTTTTTAAACAGGGCTGTAAAATTAGCAATCCTTGCAGACTTATCTTTTAGTTCTGGAAAGTCTATTGTGGACAATCTCTTTGGGCATGACTTTAACCAATTAAAGCAACAGGATATTTGATTAATATGTCCAGAACTTTTATTGAGAGTAAAATAGTGCTTAATAATTGAAAGTAAAATTATCTTTAACAAACTTGGGGAATATAATTTTACAGCTCTAGCAGGTGTGTGGACTGGTCGAGCTTGGTCTCAGAGTGTCACGGTCCTCTTTGTCCAGTCTAGATCCCTCGTCAGGTGGAGAACTTGGTTGATGATCTGAGCCTTTACCCCTGAGGTCTTCTAGTGTTCCTGCACACTGAAACCTTACAAGATCCCTACTTTTGACCCCTGGATGGCCATCACACCACCTTGCAAAATAATAATTGGTCCGAGCTGTTGCTAGGTACATTTAATTAGTTCTTAATGATGTCTTCCACTGACAGTCACCTGTCCTCAGAATCTCAGACATGAGTACAATGGAGTGGTTTCACACTGTCTCCCAATCTTATCTGAAACAAGTTTCCTATTCATTAAATCGAGACTCTTGAAGTCACGATGTACCAGACCATGAGTTTTATCAGGGGTCCTAGAAAGGTCCATTGTTTCTATACATTTAGCTGAAACTGCCCTTTCCCACACAGACACAGAAACTCAAAGTAATTAGATTGAACAAACTTTAAATGAAAACCCATTCTCTCTAAAATTATTATTGATTCATTAATTATAACTCAATCAGGGTTCAGTACCTTGACAATCCTCTGTTTCATGATGGGTAGCTACTCATTAATTATACAGGATATAAACATTAGGACTGAACACAAAATGGCTCCTTTGGTCATGTGTGAATTATAAAATGGCTTCCTTGACCTTATTAGTTATTACAATGGATACATTATAAAAATGGTCAAGTTAAACTGAGATCGAACTATGTAAGCTTACCTCCATCCTCCAGTCCTTTGGCATCATTCCCATATTCAAGGAGGATTGAAGATTGTGGATCAAGTCTCCGCTATTTCCACCCTTACTTCCCTCAGCAACCCAGGATGCAGCCCATCCAGACCGGGTGACTTTTCTACTGTGAGCACTGCTAACCTTGTAATTATCTCCTCTTAATCTATTTTCATCCCCTCCAATTTCTCCACAACCTCCTCCTTTACTGTGACATTTGCACAATCTGCTTGTTTTGTGATAGATGCAATGTACTTAATTAGTACCTCAGCCACGCCCTCTGCCTCCACAGAATCTCCTAATTGACCCACCCTTTCATTGACTGTCCATATGTTGGTAAAAGACTTCAGTGTTCGCAGTTATGTGACCCGCTAATCTTTTCTCACACACTCTCTTGCTGATCTAATTTCCCTTTTCTGCTGTCCTCTGTACTTTCTGTATTTTGCTTGTTTCTCCTGCATATGAATCCTCACATAATTTCTATATTAATGGTTTTCGAACTATTTTGTTGAAGGATTGAGTTTTGTAAATGTCTCCCCAGCTCCGCAAAGCCTGTCCACTATCTACAAGGCACAAGTTAGGAGTATGATGCAATACTCTCCACTTGCCTGGATAGGTGCAGCTCCAACAACACTTAAGAAGCTCGATGCCATCCAGGACAAAGCAGCCCACTTGATTGGCTCTCCATCACCGATGCACTGTGGTAGCAGTGTGCACCATCCACAAGATGCACTGCAGCAAGCCTCCTTCGACAGCACCTTCCAAACCCGTGACTTCTACTACCTAGAAGGACAAGGGCAGCAGATGCATGGGAACACCACCACCTGCAAGTTCCCCTCTAAGCCAGACAACATCCTGAATTGGAAATATATCACTGTTCCCTTACTGTTGCTGGGTCAAAATCCTGGAACTCCCTTCCTAACAGCACCACATCGACTGCAGTGGTTCAAGAAGGCAGCTCACCACCACCTTCTCGAGGGAATTAAGGATGGGCAATAAATGCAATAAATAAAAATAAAATCAACAAAAAATGACAATATCCTGTAATCCCCAAAAGTAGAAAATACATATGAAAATGAAAATATAATAAAGCACAGTCAGCATGGATTTTACAAAGAAAGACTTGATTAACTTTAACTTTGAAGAATCAACAGCAAGAGTAATACAGCAGATGTAGAAGAGTTTAAGTTAATAAAGCCTCATCCTTTGATGTGCTTAAACCAACAAATTGTGGGTTAACAAACAAGCACACTAACTGACAGAGCTGGGTGTTGTTCTTTCTAGATTACCCTAAAGCAGGGTGTTAATGAGTTAAATCTTCAGGTTGCTGCAACCAGAATAGCCATTGTCCACTATCAGTTTTACTGTTGCAGATAAAGGGTGGAACATTCATTGTGAATCTACAGAAACAGTCTGGTCCTGCACACTGCAGACACATCCACGTCAGCACCAACCAGCTCTCCGATAATTGATGCAGTTATTTGACTTTTCCGCATTAGCTCCATGGAATTACTTTTAAAAGATTTAAATTCTAAGAAGTTTTGTTAATATTCAGCCCTTGAGAAGAAATCATTCCCTGGCCACAGTGGAGAGAGCATTGAATATAAAAAGGTAGACTACCAGGTAACACAGAGAAAGCTGATCAGCTAATCTACAATTGCTTAGTTTTCTTACTTTTGCTCTTGCTATTCGGTTTTTCATCCTTTTCAGCTCCTGATTGTGGATATTGTTGTGATTAAATGTGAAAAGATGCACTGTGTCTCAGCCCCAGTATATTGGCTCTTTCTCTGGACAGTGCTGGATACACTCAGATACTGACAGCGTCTCTCCCTCCCTCAGCTTTCCAGCCCTGACGGTGCAGAAAGCGCTGTTCAAAGTTTCACATTCTGACTGTTTGCAGTTGATTAGTGAGATATTATTAACGTATCCTTCTGCAGCGCTGCCTCGGTTAATAACAGCAGATCTAAGTCACATTTCAGATACAGAAACAGACGCATCAATTATTCACTCTTTCCCACAGTGTGTGAGGCCGGGACAGGCAGCAACATTCCAGGCCCACGCTCTGCAATTACCCAGCACCAGCGGAAAGCAGTGAATACAGATTCAATCAGTGGGTTAATGTCCATTACAGGGATGCAAGATTCCACGGCCCAGGACAAACATCCCCATACACCGAGAACAAGCTCAGGAAAACCCGGGGGAGTTAATATCCCAATCACTGAGCATTCCAGCAACATTGAACAAGTTCCTGAACTGAGTGAACCTTTCAAAGTACACAAGTGATGACGAGGTCAAAAAGGTCTGAACAGTTGAGGTGACTGAGCGGTTTCAGCTTCTCTGTTCAGGTTGCAACTTTCACTGGAGGCATGTGTTTAAATCCCACTTCTGACAACTTGATTTTCAGTTACTTTGCAGAGATTCCTTGAAGGTTTGAGGTAGAGTAAATACTGAGGAACTGTTTCTAACTGCTGAACGGTCAATAACCGAAGGTTACAGATTTAAGGTGACTCACAAAACCAGAAGGAACTTGAGGAAAAATTCCTTTCGGTTAGGATTTCAGTTATGTGGATAGATTGGAGAAGCTGGGGTTGTTCTCCTCAGAGAGGAGATTTGATAGAGGTGTTCACAATCATGAGGGGTAGTGACAGACCCGATGGAGAGAAACTGTTGGCAGAAGGATTGAGACTCAGGTAAAAGATGTAGCTCAGTTGGTCACACTCACCTCGAAATCACAAGCTTCTGGGTTCAGATTTCACAGCTGACACTCCAGTGCAGCACTGAGGGTGTTGAAGGTGCTGCCTTTCAGGTGTGATAGTTTAGTTTAGAGATACAGCACTGAAACAGGCCCTTCGGCCTGTTACTTGTTGTCAGTGTATGTCTTTGTTACTTGGTGTAAGTGTGTGTCTTTGTTACTTGGTGTAAGTGTATGCCTTTGTTACTTGGTGTCAGTGTATGTCTTTGTTACGTGGTGTCAGTGTGTGTCTGTGTTACTGGGTATCAGTGTATGTCTTTGTGACTTGGTATCAATGCATGTCATTGTTACTTGGTGTCAGTGTATGTCTTTGTTGCTGGGTGTCAGTGTGTGTCTGTGTTACTGTGTATCAGTGGTTCTCTGTGTTACTGGGTGTCAGTGTGTGTTTGTTTGTATTACTGGCTGTCAGTGTGTGTCTGTGACACTAGGTGTCAGTATTTAGTTTAGTTTAGAGATACAGCACTGAAACAGGCCCTTCGGCCCACCGAGTCTGTGCCGACCATCAACCACCCATTTATACTAATCCTACACTAATCCCATATTCCTACCACATCCCCACCTGTCCCGATATTTTCCCGACCACCTCCCGAGACTAGGGGCAATGTCTAATGTCCAATTTACCTATCAACCTGCAACCGGCATGTGGGAGGAAACCGGAGCACCCGGAGAAAACCCACGCAGACACAGGGAGAACTTGCAAACTCCACACAGGCAGTCCCCAGAATTGAACCTGGGTCGCTGGAGCTGTGAGGCTGCGGTGCTAACCACTGCACCACTGTGCCACTAAACCAAGACCCGGTCTGCATGTTTGGGTGAATGTAAAAGATCCCATGCTGCAATTTCAAACAAGTGAAGAGCAATTATCCCTGGTGTTGTGATCAATATTTGCCCCTCAATCAGATCAGTTAGACATTATCACATTGTTGTTTGTGGGTATTAGCTGCTGCATTTCTGACATTGCAACAGTGATTGCACTTCAAAAGTATTTCATTGTCTACAAAGTGCTTTGATATGTCCAGTGGTCTTGAAAGGTGCTATATAAATGCAAGTCTTTTCTTTCTTTATCACATCACATCGCTGTGTAAAAAATGGTTCCTCATGTCACCTCTGGTTCTTCTGCCAATCACCTGATGTCTGTGTCCTCTTCTTACTGACCCTTTTACCACTGGAAACAGTTTCTCCTTATTTAAACTATTGAAAACCTTCATGATTGTGAACAAATGTGTCAAATCCCTTCTGAACTTTCTCTGCTGCAAGGAGAACAACCCCAGCTTGTCCAATCTCTCCACATAACTGACGTCCCACACCCTGCTACCATTGCGGTAAATCTCTTTTTTATTCTTTCATGGGATGTGGGCATTGCTGGCAAAGCCAGCATTTATTGCCCATCCCTAATTGCCATTGGGAAGGTGGTGCTGAGCTGCCTTTTTGAGCCGTTGTAATATGTGCTGTTAGGAAGGGAGTTCCAGGATGTTGATCCAGTGATAGTGAAGGAACCATGATATAGTTCCAAGTCAGGGTGGTGTGTAGCTTGGAGGGGAACTAGCAGATGGTGGTGTTGCCATTCATCCAATGTCCTTCTGGGTGGTCGAGGTGGTGGTCAATAAAGTGCTGATCAAGTGAGCTGCTTTGTCCTGGATGGTGTTGAGCTTCTTTGGTGTTGTTGGAGCTGCACTCATCCAGGCAAGTGAGGAGCCTTTCATCACACTCCTGACTTGTGCCTTGGAGATGGTGGACAGGAGGTGAGTGATTTACAGTGGAATTCCCAGCCTCTGACCTGCTCTTGAAGCTATAGTATTTATATGGCTGTTCCAATTCAGTTTCTGCTCATTGGTAACCCCCAGGATGTTGATAGTGAGGGATTCAGCAATGATAATGCCATTGAATGTCAAGGGGAGATAGTTAGATTCTCTCTTGTTGGAGATGATAATTTTAAGAATTGATAGGAAGCTGCTTCATGGTTGGTGGAACAAACGCCCGCCCTTGGGGTGGAGCCAACAGCTGCATCCGTCCAATAACAGACAGAGTAGAAGTACTGTATCAGGCCTTGTTAGCTCAGTTGGTAGAGCATGAGACTTTTAATCTCAGGGTCTTGGATTTGAGACCCATGTTGTGTGGTTGTTCTTCCCTTTTTCAGACTTCGTCAGCAGAGAGTTCAAGGAGTGTGTCTGGTCCATTTCCCACACATCTGCCCTCCACTCTTCCCCTCCCTCCCAGAAACGCCACAGGTTTCCCCTTGTCCTTACTTTCCACCCCACCTGTCTCCACATCCAAAGGATTATCCTCCGCCATTTCCACCACCTCCAGCGTGATGCCACCACCAAATGCATCTTCCCCTCACCTGTCAGCATTCTGAAAGGATCGTTCCCTCCGCAACACTCTGGTCCACTCCTCCATTATCCCCAATACCTCTTCCCACGGCACCTTCCAATTCAATCGCAGGATGTGTAATAAGTTCCCTTTTACCTCCTCTGTCCTCACTATCCAAGGCCCCAAACACCCCTTTCAGGTGAAGCAGTGATTTACTTGTACTTCTTTCAATTTAGCGGACTGTATTTTCTGTTCACAATGCGGTCTTCTCTAAATTGGGGAGACCAAACGCAGATTTGCTGACCGCTTTGTAGAACACCTCCACTCAGTCCGAAATCATGGCCCTGAGCTTCTGGTTGCTTGCCATTTCAACATTCCCCCCTGCGCTCATGTCAACATTTCTGTCTTTGGCCTGCTCCAGTGTTCCAGTGAACATCAACGCAAGCTCGAGGAACAGCACCTGATCTTTCGATTCGGCACTCTGCAGCCTTGTGGACTGAACCTTGAGTTCAATAACTTCAGAACATGACTGGTGTCAGGCAAATCCCCCCACCCCACCTGCCAAGACTGAGGCACACATGAATTTTGCCACATGAACATTAAAACTTAAAATTGCCATCGCCTGACTGGAAATAAATTTGCATAGTAACAAACAGTATTGAAACAAAGGGTCGCAGTCTTTTGCTTCCCCAATACACAGCAGAAGTGGTCAGACCAGTTTTAGTCACATGACTAATTGGCTGTTGGTTTTTTGAACTTGACACAGATTTGAACTCAGAACACCGTGTGCTCCCGAATGGGGCAGACCCTCTCCAGTCCTGCCTGCCTCCATCTCTTTCCCACAGAACTGAACCTTGTGAAAACATGTGAATCTCAAATAGACAAAAATCTCCAACATGTACAAAGTTTAAGTCGAATACTGGGCCCCACGAAATGCAAGAATTACCTTCAAAAGTGCTATACCGTGAGCTCGAAGCACAGGAACAAGATATTGCCTCAAACTGTTCCACTTTATCTTTTATTTTTTCTGTCCCTAGCTGCATCTGTAAATCACGTGTGCATGCTAGCATGGGTGCATTGTATATCTGTCGGCATGAACCGTATTAAAGTTTAAGCAAGTTTAATAAGTTTCACTTTTCTTCTTTAAACCAAAGAAAGCCTGTTTATGTTCATTTCTTTGCATTATAATTGGAAAGCTGTGAACAAGGATTCACAAAAGGGGGAGCACAAAACACAGTGTTTAAAACCATGTGCCTGTTTTTCATGTAGTTGGAGCTGCTCATTATTCTGCTATTAACACTCTCTCTTGACAAATGCCTTGTCTTTGACCACAAGCATTAACGGACTCTTTGCCTTTGTCCCAGGACAACTTTGTTATTTAATCTTTCCTGCCCTCTGCCCCATCATACACCTTCCCCTTTGTTCTCTCCCACACGCCCCTCTCCTTCACTTGTTTAAAACCGAATTCTTTTCTAACCTTTGCCAGTTCTGATGAAATGTCACAGACTTGAAACTTTAACTCTGTTTCTCTCTCCACAGATGCTGCCAGACCTGCTGAGTATTTCCAGCACCTTTGTTTTTATTTCAGATTTCCAGCATATGCAGTATTTTGCTTTTACTATATCAGAAAGTCTCTCCTTGATTCAGGACTCTTCCGTCTCTCCAGCGTCTCACTGCTAAAGATTGAACTTTATCTCATTTCACTCACAACTCGGGGTCAGTGCAGCTCAGTGGGACTCCTGGCTGTCTCCCGCTTCACAATCCATCAGTGCTGAGAAAACAATGGGAAATATCACTCATGTTGTGTTCTGTAAATTTTGACAAACACTTCAATGTGAACATTGTCTTCCAAAGCAATGAGCGAAGGCTGGTTTTGGTGTGTGGCTGAAATAGTTCAGCTGGATTTGCATAGTATTAAAAAGCACAGTTCTTGGTTCAATCCCTGGTTTTGGCACTTTCAACCTCTCCTGTCTTTTTCTTTGACTCCAATTGTCAAGCTGCATGATTTACTCTGAAATTAGCACCAGAGAACCAAGGCACCAGCGAGCATGAGGAGCTGAAATTAGCATAGATCAAAACCACTTAATATTTCTGACTGAAGATGGTTGCAAATGATTCAGTTTTGCCTTTTGCACTGACGTGCTCGGCTCCACCATCATTGAGGATGGGCATGTTTTTGGAGCCTCCTCATCTTGTTAGTTATTAAATTATCCACCACCATTCACGACTGGATGTGGCAGGACTGTGGAGCTGTGATCTGATCCTGAGGGAGATATCCGTGCGTGGAGTGGCGGGATGTATGGACAGTGATCTTGAAGAGGGTGTCCGAGCCTGGAGTGGAAGCTTTCCGTGGAGGTGCAGGAGTAGGCCATTCAACCCCAGTGTTTTATAAAGGTTTAGTATAAGTTATTTGCTTTTACTCTATGTCTCTAGTAACAAAGCCAAGTGTCCTGTTTGCTTTTAGCAACATTTTCAAACCTTCTAAGATTGGTGCTCATTGTCTCATTCTTCCTCCCAAACCTTATCACTTTACACTTCTCTGTGGAAAATGTTATCTGCCATGTGAAAGCCCATTTTTGCAGTTTTTTAATCTTCTCCTGAAGTGTGTTACTGTCACTGGCATAAGACGAAATTCCCCAGCATTCTTTGATGCTATCTCCATGGAAAGAGCAATCTTACACGCGAGCTGAAATGTAGGATTTTGCGTGTTTAGTATCTTTGCTCATCCACCAATATAAGCACAAATCTGTCTCATAATGCACGGTCTAAGAATATGCCAAAGTTGCAATGTAGTAATAAATTCTTCAGTGCCACAATGTACTCACCAACTGTTTCACTACTTTTCTGCTTTCTGGTTCCAAATCTCTCGCTTTCTGCGATCTCTAGTGGCTTCGGGTTGAAATGTTCCTCCAACTTGGTGATGATTGTTTTGAATTCACATCTTTTGCCTTGATGGGAGCAGGAAGATTTGTTGGCATGTCATACACTTCCAGGATAAATTCCATTCGCAAAATTACTTTCTTGCCCTCAAGAATTGCCTTATTCTGAGTCTCGACTTCTTCACTTTGACCTTCAAGTTCCAAAAAGTTATTAACTCTGAAAAACATGTCCATTCTTTCAATATATGAACTGAATGGGTCTCGCGCCCTCTCATATGTTCCTCGCCTTCCAATGTATCCCTTGGGTGCAGCCATATTGCCCCAAATAATCACTTTCAATCAGATGCACACTAAGACCATGTGGTAAAGGCCTGCTCAATTATGAAATTGAAACCCAACCCGGCCCGACCTGACCACATCCAACGTGAACTCAACCCGGGCCCGAGTCCTTTGATTTTTTTTCCGCACCCGACCCGACCCGACCCGACCCGACCCGACCCGACCCGACCCGACTACCATAATAAAGTTAATTATATCAAACATACCTTGTCCAAATGTTGTGATCCTCCATTCCGAAAGCTGGCTATTCCTGCGGAATCATGCAGAAGTTCCCTCCCTGAGCAAGGCAGCACTGTGTCCGCCTCCAGCCTGACCCATCACGAACCCGAATGCCGGACATGGAAGAGAGACCCGACCCGAACCTGACATGTCATCGGGTCTGGTCGGAGTCGGGTCGGGTAGCCATGCTTTACCCGAGGGCATCTCATTCAACTGAGGAGACAGTCTGTAGTACAGGCTTCACACAAACCACCCAAAATCTCCTCCATCCGAGCAGGTAGGTCACCAGGAGCTGGCTGTTCTTGTTCACTGCAGTCCCTGCTGCTGTTAGCTGCCTATATTTACAGACTTTTATCTCATCCTCATCACCATTTTCTCCAATATATTCAGGGGGCATCAGCAGAGAAAATGGAGACCAAATGTGACAAGTGCAAGGAAATGTTTATTTGCAATATTACATCATAAACATAATATACAAAAACATTACATGTGTGAATCATGTCCTGATCAAGATGTATCTGAATAAATGGATCCCCAAGCACTGTAACCTTTCAATGTTCAGTGGACGAGTGTGAGGGCCAGATGTGTGTGATTCCCACAGTAATGTGTTTGTTCAAAGTTCAGGAAAAGATGGAGATAAGAATAATTTACAGGGAAATCTTTGAAGCATATCTCCATGTCTCTCACTCACAAAGATCTGCAAACTTATGGATTCAGAAAGAACCCAGAGACAGATAGTCCTGCAATAACCTGTAACTCCAGCAAAGGATGTGTTTGAGGTTTTGCCCTGTTGCTTAGTTGGTTAAAGCCTCCGTCTAATAAACAGAAAAACCTAACTTCAAACCCCAACAAAGCCTTACTGCAGTAAAGAAACGGAAAGTTATGATTGAAAGATTACTCTGTCAATCATTCACATCTCTGTCTTCCCCTGAACTTCGAGTTTAAATTTGTTTGTGAAGTTGAGGGACACGTTAAGACAGCACAGTCTTTGTCTTTGTGAAAGAAGTGATTCGGGAATGGCTGTTTGAAACTGTCCCTCCTTGCGCAGAAATTCAGTGCAAATACTCAAATGTTTTGTTGCAACATCTTTGGGTCCATTGTTATTTTGTTCGTCCATGTTCTTTCCTGCTTTTTCTTTGCTTTTGACCGCTGCTCCCAAACGCCTGTCAAAACACAACTTGTCAGAAGTGGGATTGGAACCCACGCCTCCAGTGGAAACTGTCACCTGAACGCAGCGCCTTAAACCGCTCGGCCATCCTGACTGCCTGCTCTGGACAGTTAATGCGAAGGAAATTATTCATTCTTTGTGGAAGTATTTGTGAGATTGTGGAAATGTCTGGAAGAGGAAAGACCGGCAGGAAAGCTCGGCCCAAGGCCAAGTCTCGCTCCTCCCGGGCTGGACTGCAGTTCCGGGTGGGCCGTGTTCACAGGCTCCTGAGAAAGGGTAACTATGCTGAGCGTGTGGGTGCCGGAGCCCCGGTCTATCTGGCTGCTGTGCTCGAGTATCTGACCGCTGAAATCCTCGAGCTGGCCGGGAACGTGGCCCTGGAGAACAAGAAGACCTGGATCATTCCCAGACACCTGCAGCTGGCCGTCCGCAACGACGAGGAGCTCAACAAGCTGCTGGGAGGGGTGATCATCGCTCAGGGCGGGGTGCTGCCTAATATCCAGGCCGTGCTGCTGCCCAAGAAAACCAGCGCTCAGAGCTCCCAGAAAAAGTAAAGCGGCCAAAATGTCATCTGACAAACCAAAGGCTCTTTTCAGAGCCACCCACAGTCTCTGTGAAAAGACTGGTTACTGTCAGGAGGGAGTCAGTGATGGAGTTATTGTAACAGTGGATTGACCTGTTTCACATCTGTCCAGGTGTGTTTTCAGTTCCCTCTCTGGATTTCGCTCTGTTTCTCTGCTCACACATCTCCCCCTCTGGTTAAGTGAAGAACTGAAGTACAGGGTGTAGAATCAACAATTTGATAAATTTCGCTGCCTTCGATTTGATAAATCCCGAGATTATCCCGGTACATTAACGGGAACTGGTTCGGAGCTGATGAATGCATTTAATAATGGAAGTGTCCGGGTTAATTCTCTGTTTTTCATTTAGACAGTTTGAATTGTGTTTCTTTTTCTCTCCGGTGATCTGAGCACCGCTTCTCAATGAGAATCTGCTCCCAGAACAGAGTAAATGCAGGAAGGAAGAGGCCATTCTCGGGCTGTGTGTTTCTCTCCTAACCTGATCTGTTCAGATCGCACTGTTCCCAGAGGACGGAATCAGTGAGAGTTGTGCACACACAGGATCTGAGTCCACTGCAGCGCTTTAATATGTGCCTTCCCCCCGGCCCTCCCTATTCTCCGGACACAGAGCTGTCTGGTCCCCCCGGCGGCGGGGTAGAGTCGGGGATTCTCTCCCCGCAGTGTCAGGGTCTGCAGCCCCGGGGAACTGGCTGTTCTAGTCAGAGTGACCGAGCTGCCTTACATATCCTGTGTACTGATCTCCAATGGATTCAAATATTGGTGAACTCATTGGGTAATGTTTGTAAATAACCATCATGTGAACGGACCCGGCTCCATTAATGCCTTCCAAATAAAACTGGGATCCATTTCTTTTCCCCAAATGCCAGCTAACGGATCCCAGGAGCGGGGTTGAGATTGTGCAGAGCAGCAATGAGTCTCCGGTAATGCTGCTTTCTAAATTCCAGATCAGCTCTCAGTCCGACAGGCCTTTCAGGAAAGTGATGTGACAAAACAGAAACCATGTGACCGCCCCTCCAATCTAATGGGTTTGATGATGAACAGAGATGGCAGCTCTTCCCTTTGCTGATTTGGTGGCTCTGAAAAGAGCCCTTGTTACACTTGTTACTGAAGCTGGGTTTTCGGTGCGTTCCCCGCGGATGCGGCGGGCCAGCTGCATGTCTTTGGCCATAATGGAGCGTGATCATTCTGGTGAATCTGCTCATTTTCCGGCAGAAGCACCAGTCGCTGTTTGAACTGTTTAAATTCAGGGGTGTATTAGCAGCCAGAAAGTGAAGGGCAGTTCATTGCTCCCTGCAGCATTATCCACCTCTTTCAGGAGAAAAGATCAGAAACCGCTCGTTTCTGTCAGTCCCCGAGAAGCCTGTGAGAAGCGGTTAGTCGCTAATGTGTTCCTTTTCCAGAGAGGAAGCTGATATTTGTCCCGTTTAAAATTGCTGCACCGGACCTTCCTCCCGCTGCTTACAGTTAACAGATTGACAAATGAAAACGATTCCTGAAATCGCGTCAGGATTTTATGATGGTAAATACAGTAAAACAGAACATAAAATGAGAGGTTTTAAAATTGTTGCCTGAAAATTGAAATTTTCCATCACTTCAATTCCTTCCTGCTCTGGAATTGCCGGGCTTTTTCCAATTGGAAAATCTAAGCCAATGAGAACTTCTATTTACTTATATGTGGTTCTCCAATTGGTTAAGAATTGGATTGAGAAGCGGGTGACCAATCAGAGACAGAGTCAAACTGCGGGGATTCCAGGCCCCCAGTAACTGAGCTGAAACTGTTCAGATTGACAAACCCTGGCAGCAGCTTCACACATTGGACACTTCACACTGAGTCATTCAAGGGCTGGTGTGAGAGAAGCTTCAGATCCTGTCATTACTCTCTGACTCATTATTCATCTCGAACCAAACAATTAGTAAATGTGAAGCAGTGAAGAGACTTTTCACTCTCACTGCAGAATGTGTCATCTGGGGAAATAAGGAACTATTATATTCGGAGAGTCCAGGTACATTCCTCCCTGAACAAATCCATTCCTAACATTCCCGATCACAGCCTATCCCAGCTCCTGTTGTCACCCGACTCCAGCTGAATTGGAGAAACTCATGTGTTGGGGTTTGAGTTGTGAGGTGGGGTTTCTCCGCCAGTGTTACCGTCTTACAAACTCTCCCCCTGAATTTGTGAACTGAGACTACACCGAACACATCTCCAGTTAGAGTGAGGGCCGGACATCCCTCTGTTTTATGACAGAGAGTGGGGAAAGGGCTGGGTGGAGGGGAGTCACCAGGGATCCTGGGTGTACTCCAAATCATTTCCATGTGGAATCTGCAGGCGGGGCCGGGACAGGGATCATTTGATCAGGGGATCAGCTCTTTCCTGAGAGATGTGGGTTCCTCTGAGAAGAGCCTTTGTGTTCAGATGTTTACAAGTTTCCCGCGCTCTTTCACTTCTTTCCAGACCCTGCTTTCTGATCCTTCGCTGCTTTCGGCTTGACCTTGCTCTTCCATGTCTGCACTTTCTTCAGCGCCTTTCCGCCCGCCACACTCTTGCCTTTTTTGACCTTCTTCGCTGGAGACTTTTTCTGAAGCGTTGCTTTCTTCACCGCCTTATTTGGCTTTGCCACCGCCTTGCTGCTCGTTTTCTTGGCTATTACTTTCTTTGTTGTCACTTTCTTGTCTGCTGGTTCATTCACGAAAGATTTCTTGTCTGCTGGTTTGTTCACTGAAGATTTCTTGTCTGCTGGTTTCTTCACCTTCTTTCCCACTTTTCCCTGGGTTTTCCTTCTTGCTGATTTTGAAGGAGCCGGAGGCTCCCTGTCCCTTGCTCTGCACCAGGGAGCCTTTGTCCACTTTCCTCTTGATACTTTGCTTGATCTGGGTCTTGAGCTTCTCCTGAGCGGTGGCAGACCTGCAAGGAATCAACTACCAGCTAGCGTATAAAGCGAGACCAAGGCTCAGGGCCTTCAGTTACCTGGAGGGGAGTCGGAGATGCAGCGGATCCTGTGAGGAACCACAATCCAGGAAGGATGAGAAGGTCATTGTCAGGGGACAGAGGAGATTAAGTTAAAGATTTACCAGTTTATAAGCAAGCGCAGAGCCAAGGAACGGTGCTGGGGCAGATCAAATAATAGGAAGCTGTGATCAGTTGGAAGGCAAGAGTGATTAAATGACAGAAGAGATGATGGTGCAATGCAAAAGTCAGGGACAGAATAAGTAACGTTTTGTAAGCGCAGATACAAGAAGTGGGGTTTGAACCCACGCAGACACATGTCGATTGGATTTTAAGTCCAACGCCTTAACCACTCGGCTATCCTGGAACATTAAGCCATCGCTTAAAATGAAATTTAATGTGATCCGGGTGCCATCTGGCCTTTTAAAATACAAAGTTATGACTCCTCTCCCATGCTGAATTGGACCCTTCATTATTTATGAGCCTCAATCGGATCACCCCTCAGTCTATGTTTCTCTAAGGTGTAGGGTCCCAACTCTTTTAGTCTAACTTGATAACCAAGATGTCTTATACTGGGAATTCGTCGAATGTCTCTCCTCTGTACCCTTTCCAAAGCCTCAATATCACCCATCATGTGAGGAGACCAAGACTGGATGCAATATTCCAAGTGAGTCGTGACCAATGTTTCATAAAAGTACAAATTCGGGACATCTCAGATACTGAAGGAGTCCGTGTCCAGAAGCAGCAAGACCTGGACAACATTCAGGCTTGGGCTGCTAAGTGGCAAGTAACATTCACACCACATAAGTAACAGGCAATGACCATCTCCAACAAGAGAGAATGTAATCATCTCCCTTTGACGATCAACAGCATTACCATCGCTGACTCCCCCCACCATCAACATCCTGGGGGTTACCATTGACAAAAGGTTAACTGGACAATTCATATACATACTCTGGCAACAAGAGTAAATCAGATAGTGGGAATTCTGTGATGAGTAACTCAGCTCAAGGCACGTGGTGAAATGCTCATTAGGAGAGCTGGAGAAATGGACTGGTCAGGTGGGCAGAAAAGTGGCAAATGGAATTCAACTTGGAGAAGTGTGAGGTGATGCCTTTGGTGAGGTCAAACACAGCAAAGGAATACACAATTAATGGGTGAATGCTGAGAGGTGTAGACGAAGTGAGGGACCTTGAAGTGAATGTCCACAAATCCCTGAAAGTAGCAGGACAGGTTGATAAGTTGGTTAAGAAGGCTTTTGGAATCCTTTCCTTTATTAACCGATGTATAGAATATAAGAGCAGGGAGGTTATGCTGGAACTGTATAAATCATTAGTTAGGCCACAACTTGAGTTCTGTGTGCAGTTCTGGTCACCTCATTCCAGAAAGGATGTAATTGCACTAGAGAGGTTACAGAGGAGATTTACGAGGATGTTGCCAGGACTGGAAAAATGCAGCTATGAGGAAAGATTGGATAGACTGGGGTTGTTCTCCTTGGAATAGAAGAGGCTGAGGGGAGATTTGATTGAAATGTACAAAATTGTGAGGGGTCTGGATAGAATGGATGGGAAGAGTCTATTTACCTTAGTAGGGAGGTCAGTGACTAGGGGGCATAGATTTAAAGTGATGTGTTGAACAATTAAAGGGGAGATGAGGAAAGGTTTTTTCACCCAGAGGGCTGTGGGAGTCTGGAACTCACTGCCTGTAAGGGTAGCTGAGGCAGAAACCCTCAACTCATTTAAAAAGACTCTGGATGTGCACCTCAAGTACCTGAACCTGCAGGGCTACGGTCCAAATGCTGGACAATGGGATTCAGCTGGGTGGCTCGTTTTTTGGCCTGCCTGTGCTGTAAACTTTCTATGTTCTATGATTCTATGCAGACACAATGGGCCGAATGGCCACCTTCTGCACTGTAATAATTTTGTGATTTTTGACTCTCCAAAACTTGTCAACCGTCCGCAAGGCACAAACCAGGATGAGTGCAGCACCAACAATACTCTAGAAACTCGACACTGTTCAGGACAAAGCAGCCCCCTTGATTGTCACCCCATTAACCACCTTAAACATTCACTCCCTTCACCACTGACGCACAGTGGCAGTAGTGTGTTCCATCTACCAGATGCACTGCTGCAACTCACCAAGGCTCCACAGACAGCACCTTCCAAACCGAAGACCTCCACCACCTTGAAGAACAAGGGCTGCAGATGCATGGAAACACCACCATGTGCAAGCTCCCCTCCAAGTCACACACCATCTGATCTGCAAATATATCGCTGTTCATTCACTGATGCTGGGTCAAAATCCTGGATCTCCCTTCCGAACAGCACTGTGGGTGTACCTACACCACATGGAGTGCAGCATTTCGAGAAGGGAGCTCACCGCCACATTGTCAAGGACAATTAGGGATGGGTAACAAATTCTGGACTTGCCAGTGTCGCTCACATCCCATGAAATAATATGCCTCATTTTATACTCAATTGTCCTCTGAATGCAGCCCAACCCTCTATTTGCTCCAACTATCACTTCACAGCATTGCTGCTGTACCTTTAGAGATCTGTGCACTAGAACATCCAGATCTCTGCTCAAAATTATTTTCTTTTTTCCACCTACTTTAATGTTTTTCCCTGAAGGGTGTATGAATGTTGAGCATTCGCCCTGTCCACATGAATAACACTGCACTTACCCAAATTAAACATCATTTACCAGTCATGAACCCAATCTCCCAACACATTAAGATCAGCCTGAAACAGCCGAGCATCGTCGACAGTCTAAACACTCGCACAGATCTTCAAATCATCTGTAAATTTACAGATGGTGCCCCCTACACCTACATCCAGATCATTAATAAAAATAGTAAAGAGCAACAGACCCAACACCGATCCCTGTGGGACACCACTGGTAACTGGTCTCCTAACAGATCCAGATCCATCTGTAACTACTTTCTGCCTCCGTCTGCCAGTCCAATCCAGATCAATATATTACCACTGATACCAGGGACTTTAATCTTATAGAGAAGCCTCTTGTGTGGAACCTTATCAAAATCTTTTGGCTGAGATCTGCTAATTGAACACAGGCCGTGGATGAGCCTAGGCCTGTCCTGCTTTGTGTGTGGGTCTCAGGACCACACAAGGTGAGATCAGCTCACTGAGCACAGGCCCATCCTACTCTATATGGTGCTCAGTACCTCACCAAATGAGAATAACTAACACACCACAGGCTATGGAGCCTCGGCCCATCCTTCCCTGATTGCGGTTCAGTGCCAACCAGGTCAGATCAGCCAATTCAGCACAGGCCGGAGATGGAAGCTGGACCTTTCCTGCTCTGGGGTCTCCGTACCATACCAGGTGCGATGAAGTAAAATACCACAGGCCGGGGATGGAGCCTGAGATTTCCCTGTTCTGTGTGGGGCTCTGTACAACAACACGTGAGAAGAACTATCATCCCTCAGGCTGAGGAAGGAGCCTGGGTCCATTCTGTTCAGTGTGGCTCCTACCACACTGAGTGGGATCAGTTAACTCAACACAGGCCATGAATACAACCAGGCCCTTTCCTGCTCCGTGTGGCTCAGTAACAACCCGTAAGATGAACTTTTTTCAAAAGACTTCAGTGTATTTATCTCTATCCAACACTCTGAGGCAGCTTTCTGTGTTTATAAAGAGTGTAATTTATTGACTGGTCTCTTGGATCTTGGATCAAACAGGGTAACAGACAGAGGTCTGTGTGCAGAGGGTTTGGGGGTGAGCTCTGATTCCTAACCCTTTCTGGACTGTGTGGAATAAAGAATGAATGAGAGAGAGAGAATGTGGGAGAAGGGATGATGGAAGAATTTGTCCGTGAACCTGATTAAAAGTGGCTCAAACACAAGATTATATCAAGATATCAAGAGCAGAACATTAACATAATCTGAGTTCCGCGATCTGGTCGGGTCCCATTCCGCTGAAGTGAGGAATGAACGGGTTTGGAAATTCCACCTGGAGTTATATTTGTCTCCAATGAAGATGAGTTCACAGTGAGGATGGAATAGCTCAGTTGGGAGAACACTAGATTGAAGAACCAGGATACAATCCCTGGTTTCATCAGTTTTAATTTGGTGTCTCCATCAGTTTAAGTAGAGAGAATCAGAGGGGAGATTTTCCACTCTTGACCCCATGGGCTGAATTTTAAACTAACGGTGCGGCTCTCGCCAGAGGCACCGGAAGCGGGTGCCGTCACCACACGAATGAAATGTGGCCGGCCGACCCCGATCACGGAGCAGCCGACCAATTAATGAAGGGGAGGCGTGGGGCCCATGTAAACAAGGACCAGAGGTAGGGAACGAGGCACCGATGGCACCGACATCTGACACAACGGCAGGTGCTGGCACCATATTTAAAGGGCTGCCAGACCTGCATTCACTGCTGCCTGGTTTAAAGGAGTGTCTTCCTGAGAGCCCTCTACTGCCCCAGGACCCGTTCTGCTGCCTCTGCTGTCCCAGGATCCGTTCTGCTGCCTCTGCTGTCCCAGGACTCGTTCTGTTGCCCCAAGACCCGTTCTGCTGCCTCTGATGCCCCAGGACCCGTTCTGCTGCCCCAAGACCCGTTCTGCTGCCTCTGATGCCCTAGGACCCGTTCTGTTGCCTCTGCTGCCCCAAGACCCGTTCTGCTGCCTCTGATGCCCCAGGACCCGTTCTGCAGCCTCTGCTGCTCCAGGACCCGTTCTGCTGCATCTGCTGCCCCAGGACCCGTTCTGCTGCCCCAAGACCCGTTCTGCTGCCTCTGATGCCCCAGGACCCGTTCTGCTGCCCCAGGACCCGTTCTGCTGCCTCTGCTGCTCCAGGACCCGTTCTGCTGCCCCAGGACCCGTTCTGCTGCCTCTGCTGCCCCAGGACCCGTTCTGCCGCCTCTGCTGCCCCAGGACCCGTTCTGCTGCCTCTGCTGCCCCAGAACCTGTTCTGTTGCCTCTGCTGCCCCAGGACCCGTTCTGCTGACAGAGGACCCGTTCTGCTGCATCTGCTGCCCCAGGACCTGTTCTGCTGCCTCTGCTGCCGCAGGACCTGTTCTGCTGCATCTGCTGCCCCAGGACCTGTTCTGCTGCCTCTGCTGCCCCAGGACCAGTTCTGCTGCATTTGCTGCCCTAGGACCTGTTCTGCTGCATCTGCTGCCCCAGGACCTGTTCTGCTGCCTCTGCTGCCCAGGACCCGTTCTGCTGTCACTGATGCCCCAGGACCCGTTCTGCTATCACTGACGCCCCAGGACCCGTTCTGCTGTCTCTGCTGCCTGATAGGTAAGGAGCTGAATGCGAGCCTGCAGTGACCATGGTCCAATGGTTTGGCGATGCCTTCCTGCAGGTTCGCCTCCAGGTGACAACAGATAGGTGGAAGATCCTCTTCCCCAGGGATGGGAGGTGGAGACCTGTCCACCTGACAAAGCAAAGCTGCTTTGAGATAGTAGGTGAAGTCAGCAGCCGTGGGGTCACCCCCAAGACATGGATCCAGTGCACGAAGTGGGTCAATGACCGGATCCGGGCTGCTCAGGCGCAAACTCAAAACACTTTGGACCCTTTGGACATTGCGCATGGCCGAGTGAGAGGGAGTTTTTGATGGAAAGGGAGTGACCATCCAGTCATGTGTATTGGGGAAGGGCAGCAGGACATGCTGCCTGAGGCTTGGCTGCATCTCGGTGGGAGGTGCACGTCAGTGATTGTATAAACTCACACAGTCCCTCGAGAGGGGCCACATGCAGGAGGAATATGTGTGTCCACATCATGGACTGCTGGACTATCACCATCAGAGATATTGGGCTTGTCCCCGCTGGGAGACTAACTTTGTTGATCATAGTGGCTGCAGGACAAGACAGCCCACAATCGGAAAGAGCGTGTCAAGACTGGCAGTGGATGCCTTATCTCCATGTCCTCATCCCGATGGAGGAGGAGGCCATGGAACAGGCCGGGCAGCAAAGCAGCTGCTCCATAGCTGATGGACAGACAGGGACACCTACCTAAGAAAGTGAGTGAACATCTCCTGGGGCACAAGGGAGCATCCGCTGCAAAGGAGCCACACTGCTCATCTGTTCACCACTGCATCAATGGAGCTGCACAGTAGGGGTGGCTGGAATGTCACGATGTGAAGACCCTAACACTTCAATGTCCCTGTTTCCACATGCAGGCTGGGATGAACGACAAGAGCGAAGAGCTGGAGAGACTGGGGGACAACCAGACACCTCTGAGGAGGAGGAGGGAGCCTCAGAGGGTGCACCGTCACATCATTCCCCTGCACCCTCCACCAGCACAGAAACCCTCACTCGGTGGGTATCCACTCGCTGTTAGATTTGGGCACACACATGCAGGTGAGCACGTCACAGACAGGCCCGGGCAGCTGACGGAGGCTGTGACAGCCGAGGCCACTGGCAGTTGGAAGTCTGTGGGAGGCCAGGCCCATGCTGAGTCCCAGGCTGATGACGTGCCTCTGGTGTCACCAGCCACACGGGAAATGCTGCAGCTGCAGCAAGAGGTCAGGCAACATCTGGCAGAGTTGCCGGAGGTTATGTGTACCCAAGTTCGGATGATGGAGGAGTCCATCCAGGCCTTGCATGCTGCACTGTCTCTGATGGGGGTGTGTCTGGCTTCCTTCCTTGAGAGATTGGTGACTCTAATGGAGAGCCAGATCCAGCCGACCAATCAGTGGCTGCCGGAGATGTGCACAGACTTGCACTCCATCGCTTTGTCCATGAGCTCCATCCAGTGGTGACAAGGCGAGAGGGGGGACGAGGCACCTGAACTCTTCACCACGTCCCTCTCAGGTCAGCAGCGAGGTACAAGTGTGTCTTATAAGGGGGAGGAGAAGCTGGCTGCTACATCTGGGGTCTCCTCTCAGGGTGCTCCTGGTGTGGACAGTAGCTCCAAAGCCCCTCTGCCAGTGACACAAGTGATGCCAGTGCCTGCCTCCATCACCCTCGATGACAGAAGGGGGTCCCTGTACCTGTGCAGGAGGCCCTCTGTGTGCCGGAGCCCTCCAGGCCTCAGGCAGCAAGAGGACAGCCACCAATGTCATCCCAAGCCATGGGGCAGCAAGGTCAGCAGCCTGTCTCCACCTCAGCTGACAGAGCAGGGGGAGCACCTCGTAGGAGCATGCGGAAAAGATTTCAGAAGAGCACCTAGATTCACTTAGGGTTCACGGTGAATGTGCATTCCAGATGGATAGGGTTGTGTTTGGTGTCACACGGAATAAAGAAATGATGTGCTCTCACTATGTCTCCTTCCGATTGTTGATGTCCTTTGGGACTTCATTTAAACCCTTCCTCCCAAGGGGCTGGAAGTGAGTGACCAAGCCCTGAGTTCACAAAGCTTCGGCCTTGTCACTGTGCGATGTGTACCTGGACGCTGCAGTGCAGAAGGAAGGAGGCGACAACAGGGCTGCTGAAAGCTAAGACTTTATTGCTGTGGTTCCAGAAGGTGGTAAGGCTCAAAGGAAACTTGAATGTATAAGGGTGCCTCATGTCTCCCTTGTGTGTATCTCATGGCCCCTTTCCTCCTGTGCCTGAGGTTCTTCATCTGGCACTGCTTGGGCAGCATCCTCCTCCACATCCTCATCATCAGAGGAGATATCACACTCCACGATATCCTCACTAGTCAACACCTCACCCCTCTGTAATGCCAGATTGTGCTGTGCACAGCAAACCACCACGATATGCGAGACCCTCGCCGGGACATACTGAAGGGCTCCACTGGATCGATCTAGGCACCGGAATCTCATCTTCAGGAGACCAATGGCCTCCTTGATGGTCGCTCGGGTTGACCCGCAGCAGGTGTTGTACCTCTCCTCTGCATCCGTGCGTGGGTTCCTCACAGATGTCAGTAGTCATGTCCTCAGTGGGTAGCCCTTGTCTCCAAGGATCCATCTCTGAAAGCGGATGGGTCGCGGAAAGGTTCTGGCACCTGGGAGTGCCTTGGTATGCAGGTGTTGTGGCTGCTTCCCGGGATTTGTGCACACACCTATGGGATCCATTTGCAGTGGTCGCAGACCAATTGCACACTGAGCAAGTGGAAGCCCTTCCTGTTGAAGGCTGCTGGCTGGTCTGCAGGAGCCTTGATGGTCACATGGGTGCCGTCAATGACACCCTCCACCTGGTGGAATCCAGCGATGGCCCCAAATCCGATAGCTCTCTCAGCTTGACTGTTTGGATCAATGTGCACATCGTCAGCGGCCCTCCTGAACAGGACATTGGTGACCTCCTTGATGCACTGATTCACCACAGACTGTGAGATTCCACACATATCTCCAGTGGATCCCCGCAAAGATCTGGTGGTGTCGAAGTTCAGTGGCACGGTGACCTTCAGTAACACTGGCATCAGGTGCCCACCAAGTCGCATGGGGCACAGCTGCATCATGGCAGAGAGATCAGTGACGACCTCCGTGGAGAGGTGCAGTCTGCGGAGACACTGTCACTCGGACATCTGCAGGTAGTTGAACCTCGGCTGACGTGTTCCTCTGCCTACTTCTCCAGCCTCCTGTTCGAGGCTGGCCGTCCTGTGGGCCCCCAAGCTGCTGTGGTACCCCTGCTGGTGCCTGCGCCTCCCTCCCTTCCTCTCTACTCCTCCTCCTCCTCCTCAATGGGAGCCTCGAATCCAATGAGAGCCTCGAATGAGGCCCATGACAGGTTGCCCCTCCCTGAGTGCAAGGCCTTCACAGTAAACAACACCCAGCCACATTTAGCTCACTTGTCATCCTCAAAGAGGTGGCACTGCCCCAATGGCACTCTGGTGTTGTTTCTCCTGCAGAGCTGGCACATTGGCCCCCACTCCTGACAGTGTTTCCCGATGCCCTTTCCCCCTCCACCCTTGCTGCCAAGTTTTGCTGCCTCACCCGATAGCTTCCCAGTGAAGCCAACACTCAGCTCCCAACTCCCAGTCACCTCCTTTAACCAGACGAGGCTCTGAAGCCCCGTGGTTCCCGTGCACTATTAGTTCAATTGGATCCAGTGAATAAAATTGCTGACAATTGGACTCATAAATACGTTAAATGCCTTCTTGCCGTGTGAATGTGCGAAGTCTGCCCTCCATGTCAGCCGCCGACAGAAAAATCCGGTCCAACGTCTTCCATCCCTATTTTATACACCCCCCCCTCCCCCTCCCCGGCCTGCATTCCCGTCTCCAACGGTCCCTTAAAATTCTGGCCCATGTCTCTAAGACTAATGGGAGTGAAACTACAGCTGCTCCTTAGACTGAACAAGGAGAGCTGCTCTCTCTGTGTTTGAAGTGAATGAATCTGACCTTTACCTTGTCTTACTGGAACGTTCACTGTCTGGAAATGTCTGTTTGAAAATGTTTTCCTGTTATATTAATGGAGCAGAGGAGCAGATGTGAGGTGCTGTTCAACAGAGAGGTTTGGAAGTGGGTGAAGGGGTGGAGTGACGGTGTGAGTGAGAGGCGCAGTGAGTTGGCCATTCTCAATAAAGTGTCAGGAATGAAGGTCAGAGGAACAGACCAGGCAGGAAACACAGAAAGAGCGAGGAGAGGCTGGTGTGAAAAACAGAGATTAAACAATGGGCTTGTTCATTTGGTTTGGGTCTGGTGTTTAGAATACCCGGAATCTGGGTTCACTTCCCTTCCAACTCAGCGAATTGTACCAACATTATGTTCATAAAACCATAGAATGATACCCAAAGAAGGAGACCATTTGGTCCATTGTGTCAGTGCTGTCTCCTGTAATCTGTACATTTTTCCTTCCAGTATTTATCCCAATTGCTTTTCAAAGTTACGACTGAATCTGCTTTCAAGTCCTGATCAGACAGTGCATTCCAGATCACAACACATCACTGTATAAAAAATCATTCCTCATTTCGCCTCTGGTTCTTTTCTCAATCACCTGATAAATACATCCTCTGGTTACTGACCCTTTTGCCACTGGAAACAATTTCTCCTTATTTAACTTATTGAAAACCTTCTTGATGATGTCACATACTAGACTGCCAGTAAAACTGAAGCCCATGGAATAAAAGGGACAATGACAGCATGCATATGAAGTTTGCAGACTGATAGGAACATAGGAGCAGGATCAGGCCATTCAGCCCGTCGAGCCCACCCTGCCATTCAATATGATGATGACTGATCGTCCACTTCAATGCCTTTTTCCCGCACTATCTCCATCTCCCCTATGCCATTTGTATTTAGAAATCTGTCAATCTCTGCTTTAAACATACTCAATGATTGAGCTTCCACAGCCCTCTGCGGTAGAGAATTCCAAAGATTCACAACCCACTGAGTAAAGAAATTTCTCCTCATCTCTGTCCTAAGTGGCTTTCCCCTTACGTTGAAATTGTGTCCCCTGGTTCTAGACTCCTCAACCGGGGGAAACATCTTAGCTTCATCTGCCTGTCTATCCCTTTAAATATTTTGTAAGTTTCAATGAGATCACCTCTTATTCTTCAAAACTCTAGAGAATACAGGCCCAGTTTCCCCAATCTCTCTTCATTTGACAGTCCCGCCATCCCGGGAACAAGTCTGGTGAACCTTCGTTGCACTCCCTCTTTGGCAATGATATCCTTCCTAAGGTAAGGGGAACAAAACTTCACACAGTATTCCAAAGTGCAGTCCAACCAAGGTTATATACAATTGAAGCAAGACTTCACCACTCCTGTACTCAAATCCTCTTGTGATAGAGTCTAACATATCATTAGCCTTCCTAATTGCTTGCTGCACCTGCATGTTAGCTTTCAGTCACTTACTGACAAGGACACCCAGGCCCCTTTGTACATTCACACTCTTACCAGTTAACAAATAATCTGCAGTCTGTTTCTCCTACCAAAGTGGATAACCTCACATTTTTACACATTATATGTCATGTGCCACTTTCTTGTCCTCTCACTAAGTCTGTCCAAATTCCCTTGAAGCCGCTTTGCATCTTCCTCACAACACACATTCCCACCTAGTTTTGTGTCATCTGCAAACTTGGAAATACTACATTTGGTCCCCACATCCAAATCATGTGAACAGCTGGGTCACAGTGTGGTGGTGAACAGTTGTATTTCTGTCTGGAGGAAGGTTTACAGTGGGTTCCCCATGGTTCCTCATAACTTCAGTTATGTGCAGACACTGGAAAAGCTGGGGTTGTGCTCCTTGGAGCAGAGCAAGTTCAGAACAACTTTGACAGTGTTAGAATCAAGGAATCAAATGGTTACAGTACAGAAGGAGACCATTCAGTCCATCATGTCCATGACAGCTCTTTGCAAGAGCAAATCAGCTAATTCCACTCCTCTGCCCTTTCATTGTAGCCCTGCAAATTTTCTCTATTCAGGTGTTTATCCACTTCCCTTTTGAAAGCCACGATTGAATCTGCCTCCAGCACACTCTCAGGCAGTGTATTCCAGATCCGAACCACTCAATCTGTCCCACACCCCGGTACCATTGCAGAAAATCTCTTCTGTTCATTTCATCCCTCATAAATAATTGAAATGAAATGATCATTAGGAAATGCACAACATAAAAAGGAGAGAGAAATAAATGCTGAGTAAAATAGAAGTCAATGTTTGGAAGGTAAAAAGAGCAAAAGATGTAACTTTTATTCTGGATGAGTGAGTGGAAAATATCAGACTTTGGGGATTTTGTGAGAGGATTTACTGATAAACCTGGGATTTGAGAGGAAGCTGGTTCATGGTTTACAGAACAAATTCAGCCCCTGGGGTGGAGCCAACAGCTGCACTGTCCAATAACAGACAGGACGGGGACACTGTCTCAGGCCTAGTGAGCTCAGTCGATGAAAGCATGAAACTCTGAATCTCAAGTTTTTGAGTTTGAGCCCAAGGTGGGTGTTTTCTATTTCCTTTTTAGGCTGATCTTACAGGCATTCTCCAGCTCTGAATTCCTCGGCAGAGAGTTCAAAGAGTGTTTGAAATGAGATTCAACAGCAGTATGAGAAAGTCTCTCCTTGATTCAGGACTCTTACCTCTCTGCAGCAACTCGCTGCTGAAGATTGAACTTTTTCTCATTTTATTCTCAGCTCAGGGTCAGTGTGGATCACTGGGACTTCTGGCTGTCTCCCACTTCACAATCCATCAGTGCTGAGAAATCAATGGGGAATATTAATCACATGTTGTAATGTTTTATAAATACTTGAATGTATTTCACACTGTGTTTAACAGTGCGAATCTTCCCTGGTATATCAGCTCACCAATACTTCAACAGAACATTCACATAATGTGAGCTCTGAGATCTGTTCGGATCCCATTCCCAAGACCTGGAAAGTGGGATTGGGCTGGATCGCTCTTTTTCAGCTGGCACAGACACGATTGCTAAATGGTCTCATTCTGTGCCATAAATTTTCTCCATTTTCTATGTTCTATGAAGTGAGGTGTGATTGGGAGGGGCAACTCCACCAGGGTTATATGTTCTACCAAAACAATGACACAAGGGATACTTCACATTTTTATTCATTCATTCATGCGATGTGGGCACCGCTGGAGAGGCCAACATTTATTGCCCATCCCTAATTGCCCATGAGAAGGTGGTGGTGAACTGCCTTCTTGAACCACTGCAGTCCATGTGGGGTAGGTACACCCACAGTGCCGTGAGGAAGGGAGTTCCAGGATTTTGGCCCAGCGACAGTGAAGGAACGGCGATATAGTTCCAAGTCAGGATGGTGTGTGGCTTGGAGGGGAACTTGCAGGTGGTGGTATCCCCTGCATTTGCTGCCCTTGCCCTTCTCGGTGGTAAAGTTCGCTGTGTTTTGAAGGTGCTGTCTAAGGATTCTTGGTGCATTGCTGCAGTGCATCTTGTAGATGGTACACACTGCTGCCACTGTGTGCCGATGGTGGAGGGAGTGAATGTTTGTAGATGGGGTGCCAATCAAGTGGGGTGCTTTGTCCTGGACGGTGTTGAGATTCTTGAGTTGGAATTGCACCCATCCCGGCAAGTGGAGAGTATTCCATCACACTCTTGACTTGTGAATTGCAGATGGTGGACAGGCTTTGGGGAGTCGGGAGTCATGGAATGAGTGAGAGGAATATATCACACTTTGGGGCTTTTGTAAGAGGATTTATTGATAAACCTGGGATTTGAGAGGAAGCTGCTTCATGGTTTACAGGACAAAATCAGCCCCTGGGGTGGAGCCAACAGCTGCACTGTAATTACTCACCTCAGGATTCCAAGCCACTGACCTGCTCTTGTAGTCACGTTATTTGTATGGCTGCCCATGGTAACCTCCATTATGTTGATGGTGGGGGATTCAGTGATTGTAATGCTATTGAATGTCAAGGGGAGACGGTTAGATTCTCTCTTGTTGGAGATGGTCACTGCCTGGCACTTGTGTGGTGCGAATGTTACTTGCCACTTATCATCCCAAGCCTGTGAGACTGAAATAGCTCAGTTGGGAGTGTGTTAGACTGAAGATCCCTGGTTCAATCTGGGGTTTTGGCAGTTCTCCTTTATTCTGCATCGCCCTTTGGTTTTGACTCTTGAACTGCACAATTTACACTGAAATTATTTACCCAACTCTGAAGGTTGGATTGGAATAGAGAGATATCAAGGATGGGAAATATTTACATTGTCAGCTTTAGCTTATTCTCTATCTCCTTGTGTCATTTTCCCCAGTATTTGAATCTTTCGGTGCCGGGTGAACATTTTATTTGCTGCATATGTCCCAAACTGAAGCCTTTTCCACATCTCTGGGCGATCAGACTCGCTCTGTCTGTTTTTGCTGCTCGTGACCATTAACGAGAACAGGCCACGAGTTCAATGTTTATCAGCAAATGGAAGATAATTGGAAAGAATTCTGTGTTACTCCAGACCAGTGACAAAGATGCAATGGATGTTATTCAAAATAAATTCCCTTTGACATTTTATGTAAACTTGTTTGCATCTAAAGGTTGGATTTTAAGTGTTACAAAAATGTGTCAAATTAATGACTGACCATGTGACAGCGCACATGGGGATCAAATCCACAGCCTTGTTGTTATCAACACTGCGTCCTAACCAACTGAACTAAGCGGCCTACAGACAGAGCCAGGTATGGGTTTGAGCCGCACGCTGTGTGGTTTGTGTTTTATTTCTCACACTGGGTGACAGAGCGATTGTACAAACAATGGACACATCACATCCCTGAAACATTGTTCTGATATAAAATAGTGTGAAATAAGAACTGAGCATGGAAATGGAACGGAACCAGAAATCAGGACTTTAATCTACTAAAGTTGATCTTGAAATTCTACCATGCACGAACATTCCAAGAGAACGAACTCTCTTCTGATATAAAATCCAGGAACTTGAGCTGCTGCAAAACGTAACTGAGCCTGATGTGATTTGAACACTCAAACTTCTGATCTGGAGTCAGACGCACTACCGTTGCGCCAAAAGCTCACAGATAAAGCAAAGTCTTCCATTCCTGGCAGATTTACTTCTTGTTTAGATTCAGTGATTGAAATTAATTCAATCCTCATCTGACCTCCGCTCTGTCAAGGCCTGCGACCCGACCTGAACCCAACGGGACCCGACGACCTGTGTCGGGTCCGGGTCGTGTCGGGTCGCTCTTCCGGGTCTGGCTTTCGGGCTCGGGCCAGGTTCGGGTCGGGCTGGGTCCAGGTCGGGCTGAGTCCGTGTCGGACACACACAGTAAGTATTACATTTAACTCTGCTGGGAAGTTGAGTTTAATAAGTGTCAAAAGTTGAAAAGGCAACCTTAGCTGGGAGTCCGGGTCATCAAGGAGGGAAACTCTGAGTCTGCGCAGTGAGCAAGTGAGCATCTCTATGACGTCATTGCGCTCATGCTGCAACTTCCGATGGATTCGGAATCGGGAGGCAGATAAAGTGAACATTCCGGTGGTCGGGTAAGATTCGGGTTAGTTTGGGCGTGGGAATAAATGGAGATACTCGGGCCGGGTCGGGCTCGGGTCCAATGTGGTTCTGTTCGGTTCGGGTCGGGGTTTTTTTCCTGACCTGAGCAGGCCTTTACCGCTCTGTCAGTTCAGTCCCTTATTTAAACTATTACTTGGAGTTCTGTTTTACAGGGTCTCGGCTGTTTAAGTGTTTCCCAGACCCACTACTCTGATTAATCAGACATTTTGCTGCTAACTGCTGCTGCGACAATTGAAATGTAAAAAAGAATTTCCAGTGACCTGCAACCAATGGACAAATACATTTCAGAAAGATAAAGCTCATTCACCAATCCACAAATGTGTCTTTCTGCTTATATTTATAAACAATTCCTTCTCTCCACGATGAGATCTATACAATCACTCCAGTTATTTGACAGTTAGTATGAGATGTTCCAGTTCATCAATTTTAAAACTGCAGCAGGTATTTTCCAGAAAACTTCTCTGTTGGAACCTCAGTCCCATTTAGATTGAAAGTGGACAATTATTGTATTCACTTGTTCATTGTGGACAGGTGTCTGACTTCAAATAAATCTCATTAACTTTCAATGAGGTGGCAGTATTTCTGTGCTCCCATTTTACACAGTCTGTCCTGTTCATGCACCATGTTTTTATTCTCCTCTCCCATTCTCCACAGGATACAGATGACAAGCATCATCAATCTAGCTGTTGAAATGCATTGGAAGAATCTGGTCACACAGGTATTGAAACATTCATTAACTTCCATTTTACAAGTTGGTTGCTTTAAACACAGTACGATGTGCAATCATCTTGAAAAGATATTCTCTTCAATATCAAATACAAACTGAATTACAAACCTGACAGACAAACACAGGAGAACAAGTGACTAGTGAACACAAACCTCATGGTGCTCATTTTCAGATTTATTGCAGTCATCCGACAAAACAAGTGAAAGAATATTACAGTGAAATGATTTGGAAAGTAGGTGTGACTTTTGTTGGTGCCTTTCTTTGCTCTGTTGGTGAAACTTTCTTGCACCTGACTCCTGTTCATGTCTCTGTTTCCTCCATTGAATGAGGAAGGAGGTATTTGATCAGGAATCAACTGGATTGTGTACCTTTGAGAGGGGATTTCTGCACCGTCAGGGCTGGAAACAGGAGTGAGTGAAAGACAATGTGTGGAGTTTGATTTTGTACAGAGGGAGAGCAAATCTAACAGGACTGTGAGATATTGGCCTGCATTTTACAGCCCCAATAGCGGTGAACACTGAAACTCAGGATAGATGTGTGATGCCAGGGTCTGAAATCTGGTCAGAGCAATGTGAGCAAAGACCTTCCCCACAATACTGAGCAAGGAGATGCCTCGGTAATTGCTGCAGTCACTGTGATTCCTATATTTTTGTGCAAGGTGACAATGTTTGCATCACGCATGTTTTCAGGCGCAGATCTCTCCTTCCAACAGAGACACAGAAGTTCATGGAGATGCTACAACTGTGCCGCTTTTCCACTTTTGATGATTCCAGGTGGAATACCATCAATTCCCGGGGCTTTATCACTGGCAAGACGGTCAATGGCGTTGTTGAGCTCTATTATAGTGGACTCACTGTCCAACTCCTCCATGACAGGGAAGTCTGGAATGGTGCTGAGAGCTACTTCAATGACAATGTTCTCCGTTATGTAGAGTTCAAGGTGATGCTCCACTCACCTTTCCATCTGCTTGTTAGGTTCAGTGATGATTGTCCCTTTCTTTGTCTTCAAAGGTGCTGATTTAGTTACTGCTGGGCCCGTTGCTTTCATATTTTTTTTTTTATTCATTCATGTGATGTGATCATCACTGGCTAAGCCAGCATTTATTGCCCATCCCTCATTTCCCATGAGAAGGTGGTGGTGAGCTGCCTTCTTGAACCGCTGCAGTCTGTGTGAGGTAGGTACACCCACAGTGCTGTTCGGAAGGCAGTTGCAGGATTTGACCAAGCGACAGTGAAGGAAAGGCGATATAGTTCCAAGTCACGATAGTGTGTGGCTTGGAGGGGAACTTGCAGGTGGTGGTGTTCCCATGAATCTGCTGCCCTTGTCCTTCTAGTTGGTAGAGGTTGCGGGTATGGAAGGTGCTGTCTAAGGAACCTTGGTGTGTTGAATTCCTTCATATGTCCCTCTTGCATCCCCCAGATTCAGCGGCAGATTGAATACTGTTGCAGTGTTTTAACCAGTATTGATTGGTGCAGTGCAGAGCAGTCCGCAGAGACTTGTTTCTGGTCGTTCTGAGAGTGTCTAGAGTTTGTTTGCTGGGGACTGGTTTGTAGTTCATGAGGGCTCTCTTCTTAATTATAGTAACTGACTCCATTTCAGTCCAATAAGCCTCAAACCAGTCAGCATTCCTCCCATCTCTTTTCCCGTGCAGAGTTATAGATGGTGGCGTGCAGATGATTCCACTTTGACACCGCACTAAGGCCTTGGGTGATTTCTGAAAGAGCCTGATCAATGATGTTGAGGAACTCCTGGGTCCTTTCTGGATCAGTGGTTCAGCAAGTGTTGATCCATGAAGGACCTTTCTTCTTGGATGGGTGAAGATTCCTTGACTGAAGCCTGACCTTGCTACGCACCAGGGTGTGGTCAGTGTCACAGACAGCGCTGTGATAGCTGTGAGTGATGAGGACACTGCTGAGGGTGGTACATCTGGTGATGTTAAGTTCGAGCTGATGCCAGTGGCGTGATTTTGGATGGCTCCAGGACACCTTGTGGCACAGCTTGAACTGGACGTCGCTGTTTGTCACACAGAGTCCGTGGTGACAGCATAGATCCAGCAACCTCTGTCCATTTTGGATCATCTTGCCAATCCCCTGGTGCCCTATGCTCGTTGGCCAAGCTATAGTCAGAACCCACACTTGCGTTGAAATCTCCTGGAAGATACAATCCCTCAGTGCTGGGAATTCTACTGATGGCAGCGTCAAGTGTCTCATAGAATTGATCCTTGACATCTGGGGTGGAGGTGAGTGTCGGGACAGAGATGCACATGAGATTAACTGGGCCCGCGCTTGTTGACAAGTGAAGAGCATGAAGTCTCTCTGAGCCTACTGTGGGTGGTTCACTCATCGCATGTAGCTTGTTTTTTTACTGTGAAACCCACGAGTTGCCTCTTGGGCTTTCCCCTGCCAGAAGAAGGTGTAGTGTCTCTCTTTGAGGGATCCACTTTGAACGAGTCTAGTTTCTTGCAGCACAGCAATGTCCACATTGAGCCTTGTGAGTTCTTTGTCCATCACAGCTGTCTTGTGTGTGTCATCAACCTGCAGAAGGTTGTCAGTAAGGCCAGGACACATGGTCCTCACATTCCAGATTGCGATGCGAAGGACTGGTGTCTTCTTTGTTAAGTTTGTCTTGCCTGGTGCATAGATTATCGAACCGCCTGTTGAGAGATATCTCTCTAAGCTCCAAATACCCATTGAAGCAAGTAGGTCGTGGCAGGACAGCAGTTAACAGAGTGGGTGGTAGCTATCCAATGAGACATGATGATCTCTCCCTCTGTCAGAAGTAACCCCTGGTGCTCATACTCTACACCAATTGAGTGAGAGCTTACAATCAGCAACTGTTTATTCCCGTGTTGTGCTAATGTTTAACCACAAAGCTGGAGTGACCTCTCCAGGGCACAGGCCTGGGCAAATAGTATGGAGACACTGAGCATCAGGACACCCTCTCAGCATTGCGAGTATTGTCCAAAGGAAAGGAGAAAAACAGTAACAGTTTGGGATTGCTCTGCGGTAGGATTTGCTGGAAAATTACCTGATAAGTAACAGGTAACTGCCTAAGGGACTCCACTCCGGATTTACTGTCCAGGTTTACTCTCTCAGCCTTCTTCTCCCTCAAGACATCCACAGGGAAGTGAGACTTTTTGCCCATAGCTGGGGCTCTGTTTTTGGCATCAGGATGGAACCACAAGCCAGTGGTCCTGCATGACATGCACAAGGATATCACACACTGCCCCATCCCTGTGACAGCTCAGAGAGAGACCCTGATGATAATGCAACCCACAGGAACATCACAAACAGCCCCCTCCCTAGGACCGCTCAGGGTCAGACACTGCACACACTGCAACAACAGTGACATTACTGGATTAGTCCCTCCATTCTGAAAAACAAGCATTCACCCTACTTTATGCTTTCTGTCCCTCAGCCAATTTTGTATCTACGCTGCCACTGCCCCTTTAATACCATCTGCTCCAATTCTGTTAACAAGTCTATTTTACGGTACTTTTTCAAACACAATTTTGAAGTCCAGACACACACCATCAACCTCACCACCCTGGTCATCTCTCTCTGAAACTTCATCAAAGAAATGAATGAATTATTTCAGACACAATCTTCTGTTAACCACTCTGTACTGGCTGTCATTTATTAGGCCATGTTCTACCAAGTGACAGTAATTTTTCGCCTGGATATTTGTCTCTAAAAGTTTCCCCACCACCGACATTAGACTAACTGCTCCGTAGTTGCTGGGTTTATCTCTCTTTTTAAACAAGGCTTTAAAACTGGCAATCCTTGCAGACTTATCTTTTAATTCTGGAAAGTCTATTGTGGACAATCTCTTTGGGAATTACTTTAACCAATTAAAGCAAAAGGATACTTGATTAGTAAGTCCAGAACTTTTCTTGAGAGTAAAATAGTGCTTAATAATTGAAAGCAAAATTATCTTTAACAAACTTGGACAATATAACTTTACTGCTCCAGCAGGTGTGTGGACTGGTCGAGCTTGGTCTCAGAGTGTCACGGTCCTCTTTGTCCAGCCTAGATCCCACATCAGGTGGAGAACTTGGTTGATGATCTGAGCCTTTACCCCTGAGATCTTCTAGTGTTCCTGCTCACTGAAACCTTACAAAATCCCTACTTTTAACCCCTGGATTGCCATCACACCACCTTGTAAAATAATATTTTGTCCAAGCAGTTGCTAAGTGCATTTAATAAGTTCTGAATGATGTCTTCCACTAACAGTCACCTGTCCTCAGAATCTCAGACATGAGTACAATGGAGTGGTTTCACACTATCTCCCAATCTGATCTGAAACAAGTTTCCTATTCATTAAATCGAGACTCTTGAAGGTCACGATGTAAAATACCATGGGTTTTATGAGGTGTACTAGAAAGGTCCATTGTTTGAATACGTTTCGCTGAAACTGCCCTTTCCCACACAGACACAGAAACTCACAGTAATTAGATTGAACTAACTTTAAATGAAAACCCATTCTCTCTAAAATGATTATTGATTCATTATTTATAACTCAATCAAGGTTCATTACCTTTGCAAACATCTGTTTCATGATGGGCAGCTACTCATTAATTATACAGGATATAAATGTTAGTACTGAACACAAAATGGCTCCTTCGGTCATGTGTTAATTGTAAAATGGCTTCCTTGACCTTATTAGTTATTACAACAGATACATTATAAAAATGGACAAGTTAAACTGAGATCGAACTATCTAAACTTACCTACATCCTCCAGTCCTCTGGCATCATTCCCATGGAAAGGAGGATTGAACGATTGTGGCTCAAGTCCCCACTATTTCCATCCTTACTTCCCTCAGCAACCCAGGATGCAGCCCATCCAGACCGGGTAACTTTTCGACTGTGAGCACTGCTAACCTTGTAATTATCTCCTCTTTATCTATTTTCATCCAGTCCAATTTCTCCACAACATCCTCCTTTACTGTGACATTTGCACAATCTGCTTGTTTTGTGATGACAGATGAAATGTACTTAATTAGTACCTCTGTCACACCCTCTGCCTTCACAGGATCTCCTAATTGACCCACCCTTTCTTTGACTGTCCATATGTTGGTAAAAGACTTCAGTGATCCCATTTATGTGACCTGCTAATCTTTTCTCATACATTCTCTTGCTGATCTCATTTCCTTTTTCAGCTCTCCTCTGTACTTTCTGTATTCTGCTTGTTTCTCGCCTGCATATGAATCCTCACATGATTTCTGTATTAATGGTTTCCGAACTATTTTGTTGAAGGATTGAGTTTTGTAAATTTCTCCCTAGCTCCCCTCATGGTCAGGCAGAAAGTTTAACTGCTGTGTTTTCAAACAGCAACAGCTTTATTTGAAAAGCCATTGTGACAGGATTCCGGGTTTTAATCCAGTCACAAATCTGGTTCTGATGTCTTGTGGCTCCAGCTGTCACATGACCTGTCAGAGGATGACCTCATAATTGACCAAGTCATGGAGCTGTGGGTTGATGTTTAAATTGTTTCAAAATAATTTTCAAGAAGGACAATCAAAATGACTCGAAATATAATAGGTAGATTTTGTGAATTTGTGCTCCCAGTGGAAATTCCTGCAGAGTCTGCTGGTTTTCATATCCCCAATTCCCCACAGGAAGCTCTTTGCTCGGAGTCTGTATTCCTTACATCAACATTATACAGAATCATTTCATGGGAGACCCCAGTGTGAATTGTAGACAGGTGGGTCCGTTTTAACTTTCAAAGTAACACAGGAGCAAATTACTGCAGATACTGGAAATCTGAAATAAAAACAGAAAATGCTGGAAATACTCAGCATGTCTGGCAGCATCTGTGGAGAGAGAAACAGAGTTAACGTTTCAGATCTGTGATCTTACATCAGAACTGGGCTGAAATTGTCTTCGGGACTGAGATTGTGGAATCAATTTCAGGATCAAAGACATTGGACTCTGTAAGGATAGGAAGATGGTGATTATTAAGTATAGTGCAAGAATATAGATGCTTTTACATTATTTGAATCAACATTGATTTAAACTTTGTGCTCACGAAACCTATCTTTTGATCAAAATGACACTGATAACAATGGGAAAAGCAACACATGCATTTCACGACCACAGGACTTTGTAAAGCCTTTTACAGCCAATGAAGGACTTTCCAAGTGTTGTCACTGTACAGTACAATACAATACCCGACAATAAGGATATTTCACATTCGAGTCACACAAGTGCCAGGCAATGACCATCCCAAACAAGAGAGAATCTAACCATCTCCCCTTGACGTTCAACAGCATTACGTTTGCTGAATCTCCCACTATCAACATCCTGGGGGTTACCATTGACCAGAAAATGAACTGCAGTAGCCATATAAATATCATGGCTACAAGAGCAGGTCAGAGACTAGGAATCCTGCGGCGAGTAACTCACCTCCTGACTCCCCAAAGCCTGTCCACTATCTACAAGGCACAAGTCAGGAGTGTGATGGAATACTCTCCACTTGCCTGGAGAGGTGCAGCTCCAACAACACTTCAGAAGCTCAACGCCATCTGGGACAAAGCAGCCCACTTGATTGGCACCTCATTCACAATATTCACTCTCTCCATCACCGATGCACTGTGGTAGCAGTGTACACCATCCACAAGATGCACTGCAGCAAGGCAGCAAGCCTCCTTAGACAGCACCTTCCAAACCCGTGACTTCTACTACCTAGAAGGACTAGGGCAGCAGATGCATGGGAACACCACCACCTGCAAGTTCCCCTCTAAGAAATACAACATCCTGAATTGGAAACATATCACTGTTCCCTTGCTGTTGCTGGGTCAAAATCCTGGAACTCCCTTCCGAACAGCATCACATCGACTGCAGTGGTTCAAGAAGGCAGCTCACCACCACTTTCTCCAGGGAATTAGGGATGGGCAATAAATAAAAATAAAATCAATAAAAAAGACAATAATTCCCAAAAGTAGAAAATACATATGAAAATGAAAATATAATGAAGCACAGTCAGCATGGATTTCACAAAGAAAGACTTGATTAATCTTATCTTTGAAGAATCAACAGCAAGACTAATACAGCTGATGTAGACGAGATTAAGTTAATAAAGCCTCATCCTTTTTTGTGTTTAAACCAACAAATTGTGGGTGAACAAACAAGCACACTAACTGACAGAGCTGCATGTTGTGCTTTCTAAATTACCCGAAAGCAGGGTGTTAATGAGTTAAATCTTCAAGTTGCTGCAACCAGAATAGCCATTGTCCACTATCAGTTTTACTGTTGCAAACATAGGGTGGAACATTCATTGTGAATCTATAGAAACAGTCTGGTCCTGCACACTGCAGACACATCCACGTCATCACCAACCAACTCGCCTATAATTGACGCAGTTATTTGACTTTTCCCCATTAGCTCCATGGAATTAATTTTAAAAGATTTCAATTCTAAGAAGTTTTGTTAATATTCAGCCCTTGAGAATAAACCATTCCCTGGCCACAGTGGAGAAAGCATTGAATATAAAACAGTAGACGACCAGGTAGCACAGTAAAAGCTTATCAGCTAATCTATAATTGCTTTGTGTTCTTACTTTTGCTCTTGCTATTCGGTTTTTCATCCTTTTCCGTTCCTGACTGTGGATATTATTGTGAATAAATGTGAAAAGATGCACTGTGTCTCAGCCCCGTTATATTGGCTCTTTCTCTGTGCAGTGCTGTATACACTCAGATACTGACACTGTCTCTCCCTCCCTCAACTTTCCAGCACTGACGGTGCAGAAAGCGCTGCTCAAAGTTACATATTCTGACTGTTTGCAGTTGATTAGTGAGAGATTATTCACGTATCCTCCTGCAGCGCTGCCTCGGTTAATAACAGCAGATCGAAGTCACATTTCAGATACAGAAACAGATGCATCAATTATTTAGTCTTTCCCAGAGTGAGTGAGGCCGGGACAAGCAGCAACATTCCGGCCCCACACTCTGGAATTACCCAGCACCAGCAGAAAGCAGTGGATACAGATTCAATCAGTGGGTTAATGTCCATTACAGGCATGCAAGATTCCACGGCCCAGGACAAACATCCCCATGCACCGAGAACAAGCTCAGGAAAACCCGGGGGAGTTAATATCCCAGTCACTGAGCATTCCAGTAACATTGAACAAGTTACTGAACTGAGTGAACCTTTCAAAGTGCAGAAGTGATGATGAGGTCAAATAGGTCTGAACAGTTGAGGTGACTGAGCGGTTTCAGCTTCTCTGTTCAGGTTGCAGCTTTCACTGGAGGCATGTGTTTAAATCCCACTTCTGACAACTTGATTTTCAGTTACTTTACAGAGCTTCCTTGAAGGTTTGAGGTGGAGTAAATACTGAAAAACTGTTTCTAACTGGTCCAGAACGAAAGTTACAGATTTAAGATGACTCACAGAACCAGAAGGAACTTGAGGAAATATTCCTTTCTGCAACGTGTGGTTAGGATTTCAGTTATGTGGATGGATTGGAGAAGCTGGGGTTGTTCTCCTCAGAGAGGAGATTTGATAGAGGTGTTCACAATCATGAGGGGTCGTGACAGACTAGATAGAGAGAAACTGTTGGTAGAAGGATTGAGACTCAGGTAAAAGCTGTGGCTCAGTTGGTCACACTCACCTCGAAATCACAAGCTTCTGCGTTCAGATTTCACAGCTGACTCTCCAGTGCAGCACTGAGGGTGTTGAAGGTGCTGCCTTTCAGGTGTGATGTTAAACCAAGACCTGGTCTGCATGTTTGGGTGAATGTAAAAGATCCCATGCTGCAATTTCAAACAAGTGAAGAGCAAAAGTTGCAGGTTCCGGGATTTAGATGTTTCAGTAAGAACAGAGAAGATGGTAAAAGAGTGGGCGTGGGGGGGGGGGGGGTGGGTGCGGCATTGTTAATCAAGGAGAATATTACAGCGACAGAAAGGACGTTTGAGGACTCTTCTACTGAGGGAGTATGGGCCTAGGTTAGAAACAGGAGAGGTGAGGTCACCCTGTTGGGAGTCTTTTATAGACCTCCAAATAGTTCCAGAGATGTAGAGGAAAGGATAGCGAAGATGATTCTCGACAGGGGCGCGAGTAACAGGGTAGTTGTTATGGGGGCTTTAACTTTCCAAATATCGACTGGAAATACTATAGTTCGAGTACTTTAGACGGGTCAGTTTTTGTCCAGTGTGTGCAGGAGGGTTTGCAGACACAGTATGTAGACAGGCCAACCAGGGGCAATGCCACATTGGATTTGGTACTGGGTAATGAACCCGGCTAGGTGTTAGATTTAGATGTAGGTGAGCACTTTGGTGATAGTGATCACAATTCGGTTAGGTTTACCTTCTCAATGGGCAGGGACAGGTATATACCGCAGGGTAAAAATTACAGCTGGGGGAAAGGAAATTATGATGCGATTAGGCAAGATTTAGGATGCGTAGGATGGGGAAGGAAACTGCAGGGGATGGGAATAATCGAAATGTGGAGCTTATTCAAGGAGCAGCTACTGCGTGTCCTTGATATGTATGTACCTGTCAGGCAGGGAGGAAGTTGTCGAGCAAGGGAGCCGTGGTTTACGAAAGAAGTTGAAGCGCTTGTCAAGAGAAAGAAGCAGGCTGATGTTCGGATGAGACGTGAAGGCTCAGTTAGGGCGCTTGAGAGTTACAAGCTAGCCAGGAAGGATCTAAAGGGAGAGCTAAGAAGAGCAAGGAGAGGACACGAGAAGTCATTGGCGGATAGGATCAGGGAAAACCCTAAGGCTTTCTATAGGTATATCAGGAATAAAAGAATGAAGAGAGTTAGATTAGGGCCAATGGGAAGTTGTGTGTGGAGTCAGAGGAGGTCGGGGAAGTGGTAAATGAATATTTTGCGTCATTATTTACAGTAGAGAAAGAAAATGTTGTCGAGGAGAATACTGAGATTCAAGCTACTAGGCTAGATGGGATTGAGGTTCACAAGGAGGAGGTGTTAGCAATTTTGGAAAGTGTGAAAATAGATAAGTCCCCTGGGCCAGATGGGATTTATCCTAGGATTCTCTGGGAAGCCAGGGAGGAGATTGCAGAGCCTTTGTCCATGATCTTTATGTCGTCATTGTCGACAGGAATAGTGCCGGAAGACTGGAGGATAACAAATGTTGTCCCCTTGTTCAAGAACGGGAGTAGAGACAGCCCTGGTAATTATAGACCTGTGAGCCTCACTTCTGTTGTGGGTAAAATGTTGGAAAAGGTTATAAGAGATAGGATTTATAATCATCTTGAAAAGAATAAGTTCATTATCGATAGTCAGCACGGTTTTGTGACGGGTAGGTCGTGCCTCACAAACCTTATTGACTTTTTCGAGAAGGTGACCAAACAGGTGGATGAGGGTAAAGCAGTGGATGTGGTGTATATGGATTTCAGTAAGGCGTTTGATAAGGTTCCCCATCGTCGGCTATTGCAGAAAATACGGAAGTATGGAGTTGAAGGTGATTTAGAGCTTTGGATCAGAAATTGGCTAGCTGAAAGAAGACAGAGGGTGGTGGTTGAAGGCAAATGTTCATCCTGGAGTTTAGTTGCGAGTTGTGTACCGCAATGATCTGTTTTGGGGCCACTGCTGTTTGTCATTTTTATAAATGACTTGGAAGAGTGTGTAGAAGGGTGGGTTAGTAAATTTGCGGATGACACTAAGGTCGGTGGAGTTGTGGATAGTGCCGAAGGATGTTGTAGGGTACAGAGGGACATAGATAGGCTGCAGAGCTGGGCTGAGAGATGGCAAATGGAGTTTAATGCGGAAAAGTGTGAGGTGATTCACTTTGGAAGGAGTAACAGGAATGCAGAGTACTGGGCTAATGGGAAGATTCTTGGTAGTGTAGATGAACAGAGAGATCTTGGTGTCCAGGTGCATAAATCCCTGAAGGTTGCTACCCAGGTTAATAGGGCTGTTAAGAAGGCATATGGTGTGTTAGCTGTTATTAGTAGGGGGATCGAGTTTCGGAGCCACGAGGTCATGCCGCAGCTGTACAAAACTCTGGTGAGACCGCACCTGGAGTTTTGCGTGCAGTTCTGGTCACCGCATTATAGGAAGGATGTGGAAGCTATGGAAAGGGTGCAGAGGAGATTTCCTAGGATGTTGCCTGGTATGGAGGGAAGGTCTTACGAGGAAAGGCTGAGGGAGTTGAGGTTGTTTTCGTTGGAGAGAAGGAGGAGGAGAGGTGACTTAATAGAGACATAAAAGATAATCAGAGGGTTAGATATGGTGGATAGTGAGAGTCTTTTTCCTCGGATGGTGATGGCAAACACGCGGGGACATAGCTTTAAGTTGAGGGGTGATAGATATAGGACAGATGTCAGAGGTAGTTTCTTTACTCAGAGAGTAGTAGGGGCGTGGAACGCCCTGCCTGCAACAGTAGTAGACACGCCAGCTTTAAGGGCATTTCAGTGGTCATTGGATGGACATATGGATGAAAATGGAATAGTGCAGGTCAGATGGTTTCACAGGTCGGCGCAACATCGAGGGCCGAAGGGCCTGTACTGTGCTGTACTGTTCTAATTCTAATTCTAATTCTAATTATCCCTGGTGTTATGATCAATATTTGCCCCTCAATCAGATCAGTTGGTCATTATCACATTGCTGTTTTTGGGTATTAGCTGCTGCATTTCTGACATTACAACAGTGATTACACTTCAAAAGTATTTCATTGTTTACAAAGTGCTTTGATATGTCCAGTGGTCTTGAAAGGTGCTATATAAATGCAATTCTTTTCTTTCTTTATCACAACACATTGCTGTGTAAAAAATGGTTCTTCATGTCACCTCTGGTTCTTCTGCCAATCACCTGATATCTGTGTCCTCTGCTTACTGACCCTTTTACCACTGGAAACAGTTTCGCCTTATTTAAAATGATTTTGAACAAATGCGTCAAATCTCTTCTGACCTTTCTCTGCTGCAAGGAGAACAACCCCAGCTTCTCCAATCTCTCCACATAACTGAAATCCCTCACCCTGCTACCATTTGGGTAAATCTCTTTTTTATTCTTTCATGGGATGTGGGCATTGCTGGCAAAGCCAGCATTTATTGCCCATCCCCAATTTCCATTGGGAAGGTGGTGGTGAGCCGCCTTTTTGAGCCATTGCAATACGTGCTGTTAGGAAGGGAGTTCCAGGATGTTGATCCAGTGACAGTGAAGGAATCATGATATAGTTCCAAGACAGGATGGTGTGTAGCTTGGAGGGGAACTTGCAGATGGTAGTGTTGCCATTCATCCAATGTCCTTCTAGGTGGTCGAGGGCGTGGTGCATGGAGTGCTGATCAAGTGAGCTGCTTTGTCCTGGATGGTGTTGAGCTTCTTTGGTGTTGTTGGAGCTGCACTCATCCAGGCAAGTGAGGAGCCTTTCATCACACTCCTGACTTGTGTCTTGGAGATGGTGGACAGGACGTGAGTGATTCACAGTAGAATTCCCAGCCTCTGACCTGCTCTTGAAGCTATGGTATTTATATAGCTGTTCCAATTCAGTTTCTGTTCATTGGCAAACCCCAGGATGTTGATAGTGAGGGATTCAGCAATGACAATGCCATTGAATGTCAAGGGGAGATAGTTAGATTCTCTCTTGTTGGAGATGATAATTTTGGGAATTGATAGGAAGCTGCTTCATGGTTGGTGGAACAAACGCCCGCCATTGGGGTGGAGCCAACAGCTGCATCCGTCCAATAACAGACAGAGTGGAAGTACTGTATCAGGCCTTGTTAGCTCAGTTGGTGGAGCATGAGACTTTTAATCCCAGGGTCTTCGATTTGAGACCCATGTTGTGTGGTTGTTCTTCCCTTTTTCAGACTTCGTCAGCAGAGAGTTCAAGGAGTGTGTCTGGTCCATTTCCCACACATCTGCCCTCCCCTCTTCCCATCCCTCCCTGAAACGCCACAGGTTTCCCCTTGTCCTTACTTTGCACCCCACCTGCCTCCACATCCAAAGGATTATCCTCCGCCATTTTCACCACCTCCAGCGTGATGCCACCACCAAATGCATCTTCCCCTCCCCTGTCAGCATTCTGAAAGGATCGTTCCCTCCGCAACACTCTGGTCCACTCCTCCATTATCCCCAATACCTCGTCCCCTTCCCACGGCACCTTCCTATTCAATCGCAGGAAGTGTAATAGCTTCCCTTTTACCTCCTCTCTCCTCACTATCCAAGGCCCCAAACACCCCTTTCAGGTGAAGCAGCGATTTACTTGTACTTCTTTCAATTTAGTGCACTGTATTTTCTGTTCACAATGCGGTCTTCTCTAAATTGGGGAGACCAAACGCAGATTCGCTGACCGCTTTGTAGAACACCTCCACTCAGTCCGAAAGCATGACCCTGAGCTTCTGGTTGCTTGCCATTTCAACACTTCCCACTGCTCTCATGTCAACATTTCTATCTTTGGCCTGCTCCAGTGTTCCAGTGAACATCAACGCAAGCTCGAGGAACAGCACCTGATCTTTCGATTCATCACTCGACAGCCTTGTGGACCGAACCTTGAGTTCAATAACTTCAGAACATGACTGGTGTCAGGAAAATCCCCCCCACGCCACCTGCCAAGACTGAGGCACACATGATTTTTGCCACATGAACATTAAAACGTAAAATTGCAAGCGCCTGACTGGAAAGAAATTTGCATAGTAACAAACAGTATTGAAACAAAGGGACGCAGTGTTTTGCTTCCCCAATGCACAGCAGAAGTGGTCAGACCAGTTTTAGTCACATGACTAGTTGGCTGTTGGTTTTTTGAACTTGCCACAGATTTGAACTCAGAACACCATGTGCTCCCGGATGGGGCAGACCCTCTCCAGTCCTGCCTGCCTCCATCTCTTTCCCACAGAACTGAACCTTGTGAAAACATGTGAATCTCAAAGAGAGAAAAGTCTCCAACATGTACAAGGTTTAAGTAGAATACTGGGCCCTACGAAACGCAAGAATTACCTACAAAAGTGCTGTACCGTGAGCTCGAAGCACAGTAACAAGATATTGCCTCAAACTGTTCCACTTTATCTTTCATTTTTTCTGTCCCCGCTGCATCTGTATATCACGTGTCCATGCTAGCATGGGTACATCGTATATCTGCAGGCATGAACAGTATTAAAGTTTAAGCAAGTTTAATAAGTTTCCCTTTTCTTCTCGAAACCAAAGAAAGCCTGTTTGTGTTCATTTCCTTGTATTATAATTGGAAAGCTGTGAACAAGGATTCACAAAAGGGGGAGCACAAAACACAGTGTTTAAAACCATGTGCCTGTTTTTCATGTAGTCAGAGCTGCTCATTATTCTGCTATTATCACTCTCTCTGGACAAATGCTTTGTCTTTGACCACAAGCATTAACGGACTCTTTGCCTTTGTCCCAGGACAACTTTGTCATTTAATCTTTCTTGCCCTCTGCCCTATCAAACACCTTCCCCTTTGTTCTCTCCCACAGGCCCCTCTCCTTCACTTGCTTAAACCCAATTCTTTTCTAACCTTTGGCAGTTCTGATGAAAGGTCACAGACTTGAAACTTTAACTCTATTTCTCTCTCCACAGATGCTGCCAGACCTGCTGAGTATTTCCAGCACCTTTGTTTTTATTTCAGATTTCCAGCATATGCAGTATTTTGCTTTTACTATATCAGAAAGCCTCTCCTTGATTCAGGACTCTTACGTCTCTCCAGCGTCTCGCTGCTAAAGATTGAACTTTATCTCATTTCACTCTCAGCTCTGGGTCAGTGTGGATCAGTGGGACTTCTGGCTGTCTCCCGCTTCACATTCCATCAGTGCTGAGAAAACAATGGGAAATAACACTCATGTTGTGTTCTGTAAATTTTGACAAACACTTGAATGTAAATATTGTCTTCCAAAGCAATGAGCAAAGTCTGGTTTTAGTGTGTGGCTGAAATAGATCAGCTGGATTTGCATTGCACTAAAAATCGCAGTTCTTGGTTCAATCCCAGGTTTTGGCACTTTCAACCTCTCCTGTGTCTTTTTCTTTGGCTCCAATTGTCAAGCTGCATGACTTACTCTGAAATTAGCACCAGAGAATCAAGGCACCAGCGAGCATGAGGAGCTGAAATTAGCACAGATCGAAACCACTTAATATTTCTGACTGAAGATGGTTGCAGATGCTTCAGTTTTGCGTTTTGAACTGACGTGCTCGGCTCCACCATCATTGAGGATGTGGGTGTTTTTGGAGCCTCATCATCTGGTTAGTTATTCAATTATCCACCACCATTCACGACTGGATGTGGCAGGACTGTGGAGCTGTGAACTGATCCTGAGGGAGATATCCATGCGTGGAGTGGCAGGATGTTTGGAGAGTGATCCTGAAGAGGGTGTCCGAGCCTGGAGTGGAAGCTTTCTGTGGAGGTGCAGGAGTACGCCATTCAGCCCCAGTGTTTTATAAAGGTTTAGTATAACGTATTTGCTTTTACTCGATGCCTCTATGAAAAAAGCCAAGTGTCCTGTTTGCTTTTCGCAACATTTTCAAACCTTCTAAGATTGGTGCACATTGTCTCATTCTTCCTCCCAAACTTTATCACTTTACACTTCTCTGTGGAAAATTTTATCTGCCATGTGAAAGCCCATTTTGACAGTTTTTTTTTTATCTTCTCCTGAAGTGTGTTACTGTCACTGGCATAAGACGAAATTCCCCAGCATTCTCTGATGCTATCTCCATGGAAAGAGCAATCTTACACGCCAGCTGAAATGTAGGATTTTGCGTGTTTAGTATCTTTTCTCATCCACCAATATAAGCACAAATCTGTCTCGTAATGTACGGTCTGAGAATGTGCCAAAGTTGCAATGTAGTGATAAATTCTTCAGTTCCACAATGTACTCACCAACTATTTCACTACTTTTCTGCTTTCTGGTTCCAAATTTCTAGCTTGCCGTGATCTCTAGTGGCTTAGGGTTAAAATGTTCCTCCAACTTGGTGATTATTGTTTTGAATTCACATCATTTGCCTTGATGGGAGCAGGAAGATTTGTTAGCATGTCATACACTTCCAGGATAATTTACATTCGCAAAATTACTTTCTTGCCCTCAAGAATTGCCTTATTCTGAGTCTTGACCTCTTCACTTTCACATTCAAGTTCCAAAATGTTATTAGCTCTGAAAAACATGTCCATTCTTTCAATATATGAACTGAATGGTTCTCGAGCCCTCTCATAAGTTCCGAGCCTTCTGATGTATTCCTTCGGTGCAACCATATTGTCCCAAATAATCCCTTTGAATCTGATGCACACTAAGACCCTGCGGTAAAGGCCTGCTCGTTTATGAAATTGAAACCCGACCTGGTCCGACCTGACCACATCCAACCTGAACCTGACCGGGCCGGAGTCCTTTGATTTTTTTCCCACACCCGACCCGACCCGACCCGACTACCATAATAAAGTTAATTATATCAAACATACCTTGTCCAAATGTTGTGATCCTCCATTCCGAAAGCTGGCTATTCCTGCGGAATCATGCAGAAGTTCCCTCCCTGAGCAAGGCAGCACTGTGTCGGCCTCCAGCCCGACCCGTCACGAACCCGAATGCCGGACACGGAAGAGAGACCCGACCCGAACCCGACACATGTCATCGGGTCTGGTCGGAGTCGGGTCGGGTAGCCATGCTTTACCCGAGGGCATCTCATTCAACTGAGGAGACAGTCTGTAGTACAGGCTTCACACAAACCACCCAAAATCTCCACCATCTGAGCAGGTGGGTCACGAGGAGCTGGCTGTTCTTGTTCACTGCAGTCCCTGCTGCTGTTTGCTGCCTATATTTACAGACTTTTATCTCATCCTCAACACCATTTTCTCCAATATATTCAGGGGGCATCAGCAGAGAAAATGGACATCAAATGCGACAAGTGCAAGGAAATGTTTATTTACAATATTACATCATAAACATAATATACAAAAACATTACATGTGTCAAACACGTCCCGATCAAGATGTGTCTGAATAAATGGAGCCCCTCACAATAAACACTGTCACCTTTCAATGTTTCGCGGACGAGTTTGAGGGCCAGATGTGTGTGATTCCCACAGTAATGTGTTTGTTCAAAGTTCAGGAAAAGATGGAGATATGAATAATTTACGGGGAAATCTTTGAAGCATATCTCCATGTCTCTCACTCACAAAGATCTGCAAACTTCTGGATTCAAAAAGAACCCAGAGACAGATAGTCCTGCAATAACCTGTAACTCCAGGAAAGGATGTGTTTGAGATTTTGCCCTGTCGCTCAGTTGGTTAAAGCCTCCGTCTAATAAACAGCAAAACCTCACTTCAAACCCCAACAAAGCCTCACTGCAGTGAAGAAACGGAAAGTTATGATTTAAACATTACTCTGTCAATCATTCACATCTCTGTCTTCCCCTGAACTTTGAGTTCAAATTTGTTTGTGAAGTTGAGTGGCACGTTAAGACAGCACAGTCTTTGTCTTTGTGAAAGAAGTGATTTGGTAATGGCTGTTTGAAACTGTCCCTCCTTGCACAGAAATTCAGTGCAAATACTCAAATCACCCACAATCTCCACGAGAGAAATTTGTTCACAATTGCATTTGACGTTAAACCGCCTCAACAATAATCTCACTGAAGCAGAGTGTGACCATGTTGTATGTTTCAGAGTGTTGGTGCCATTATGTGTCGCCTTTAACCGAGACTGGGACACAGGGCAAGGTTGATCCAAGTTTGGAATATATTATCATTCAGGAGCAAGAAAAATCAAAAGGAACCAAATAAGAAAACCCAATCTCCAGATTTGAGAATCTGTAGATCCGCTTTGGGAAAGTGAATCAGTGCAGAATGAAGGGTGAACTGTCTGACTGCCCAGAAGAGATGAAGACACAGCTCAGTCAGCACGTTCCCCTGGTTTATGATGCTGGAACATTCCTCACACAGAAATTATTCAACCCAATGACAAACATTCTTACAGCTTATAATTTATGCTAACGATTGAAGGACTTTCTCATGTGGTTACCTAATGGTAAGAAGATAGTAAACTTAGTTTCAATCAATCCAGCTGCGATGAACTTTGAATTTTTCTGCCTTTTATAAACATTATTTGAAGGGTCTCAGTGACAATGTTCAGTGTTGATGAGAGTGGGGTCTGGGTGAGCAACTGCTGATCGCGACAGGGTCAGGACTGGATGCAGGAAGTTCTCTGACAGTCTCTCTCTCTCTCTCTGATGGGTTTGAGTTGGTTGACAACTGGCAGCTGTTGGTGTTTCGATAAATGAAGGAAGTTCCCTGTAACCATTTTTTTTTGATTCACAGTGCAGTCTAAGGATGTAAAGGATTAACGCTGAAGACAGTGGGATCAACCCCTCCCACTGTCAGAGTGATGATGTAACAGTCACAGGAGATGAGGTTTGGGAGAAGAGAGAGCAGCACCAAGGATGCTAGCTGAGGAGGCGTGATGAGTGTGTATATAGTATTGTGTAAATTAGAAAAGAGTTCCTAGTTCTTTCAGCAGGAAATGTGTCCAGATAATATTGCTCATTTCCCGGCGGAGCAGCAGGAGAAGGTAGCGACTCTTCGGTGGATGAGTGAAGGCATCAGGAGCTGTGTTTTAAAAGTAAGTACTTACTGTTTTACTTACTGTTTTCCTTGTCTTTGAGTTTCTTTTGGCGCCGGAGGAACCGGAAGCTGGTCGGCAGCGAGGACTCCTGGGTAGGTATTTTCCTTAAAGGTGCAGAGCTGAGTAAACCCGAGGCACTACAGATGTAGTGTCTCCCACCCATCCTCCTCCTCTAACCTAATAATAAGACCCTTTTTACCCTCCTCCTCTAACCAAAAAGGACTGAGCAGGTAAGCTATTTACTGTTTTTGTTAATATCTATAGTTGTACTTAACTAAGGGGTAATTGAATAAAAGAAATGGCAGCCAGTGTAGTGTATTGCTCCTCCTGCAGAATGTTCGAGGTGAGGGAAACCTCCGGTGGCCCTGCCGACTTCACCTGCTGGAGGTGCATCCGTCTCCAGCTCCTATCAGACCGTGTTAGGGAATTGGAGCTGGAGCTGGATGAACTGAGGATCATTCGGGAAGCTGAGGGGTTGATAGATAGAAGCTACACGGAGGTCGTTACTCCACAAATCAAAGGCAGCTGGGTAACAGTTAGAGGTGGGAAGAGGTCAGTGCAGGGATCTCCTGTGGTCGTTCCCCTCAACAACAAGTATACAGTTTTAGATACTGTTGGGGGGGACGGCCTATCGGGGGCAGGCTGCAGTGACCGGGCCTCTGGCACGGGGTCCTGCACTGTGGCTCAGAAGGGAAGGAGGGAGAATGGGAGAGCACTAGTCATCGGGGACTCGATGGTGAGGAGTACGGACAGGCGGTTCTGTGGGCGCAGGCGAGACGCACGGATGGTTTGTTGCCTCCCTGGTGCCAGGGTCCGTGATGTTTGTGATCGCGTCTTCAGGATCCTTAAAGGGGAGGGGGAGCAGCCAGAGGTCGTGGTGCACATTGGCACCAACGACGTAGGAAGGAAGGGTGGCACAGATGTTAGAAGTGAGTTTAGGGAGTTAGGCTGGAAGCTGAAAGCTCGGACGGACAGAGTTGTTATCTCTGGTTTGTTGCCGGCGCCACGTGATAGTGAGGCTAGGAATAGGGAGAGAGCACAGCTGAACACGTGGCTGCAGGAATGGTGTAGGAGGGAGGGCTTCCAGTTCTTGGATAATTGGACTGCATTCTGGGGAAGATGGGACCTGTTCAAACAGGACGGGCTGCATCTGAACCAGAGGGGCACCAATATCCTGGGAGGGAGGTTTGCTAGTACTGTTCGGGAGGGTTTAAACTAGTTTGGGAGGGGGATGGGAACCGGACTTGTAATCCAGGGACCAGTGGGTCCACTCAGAAAGACAAAGAGTGTAGTGAGGTATTGGGGAAGGTAGCACTGTCACAGAGGACAGATGGGCACGGAGAAGGGTTAAAGTGCGTATACTTCAACGCAAGAAGCATCAGGAATAAGGTGAGTGAATTGAAGGCGTGGATGGGCACTTGGGACTACGATGTTGTGGCCATCACTGAAACGTGGATAGGTGAGGGGGAGGAATGGTTTTTGGAGGTACCTGGTTATAGATGTTTTCATAAGATTAGGAATGGTGGTAAAAGAGGTGGGGGGGTGGCATTGTTAGTTAGAAATAGTGTAACAACTGCTGAAAGAATTTTCGAGGAGGATCTGCCGACTGAGGCACTGTGGGTTGAGGTCAGGAACAGGAAAGGAGCAGTCACCTTGATGGGAGTTTTCTATAGGCCCCCCAATAGCAGCAGGGAGGTGGAAGAGCAGATTGGGAAACAGATTTTGGAAAGGAGCAGAAGTCACAGGGTAGTAATTATGGGGGATTTCAACTTCCCAAATATTGATTGGCAACTCTTTAGATCGAATAGTTTGGATGGGGTAGTGTTTGTGCAGTATGTCCAGGAAGCTTTTCTGACTCAGTATGTAGACTGCCCGACCAGAGGGGAGGCAATATTGGATTTGGTACTAGGTAATGAACCAGGGCAAGTGATAGAGCTGTTGGTGGGCGAACACTTTGGAGATAGTGATCACAATTCTGTAGCATTCACTGTGGTAATGGAGAGGGATAGGTATGTGCAACAGGGCAAGGTTTACAATTGGGGGAAGGGTAGATATGATGCTGTCAGGCAGGAACTGAGGAGCATAAGTTGGGAGCATATGCTGGCAGGGAAGGGCACGGTCGAAATGTGGAACTTTTTCAAGGAGCAGATAGTAGGGGCCATTGATAAGCATGTCCCTGTCAGACAGGGAAGGGATGGTCATGTGAGGGAACCGTGGTTGACAAGAGAGGTTGAGAGTCTTGTTAGGAAGAAGAAGGATGCGTATATAAAGTTGAGGAAAAAGGGCACAGGCATAGCTCTGGAGGGATACAAGATGGCCAGGAAGGATCTGAAGAAAGGGATTAGGAGAGCTAAGAGAAGGCATGAAAAATGCTTGGCGGGTAGGATAAAAGAAAACCCCAAGGCCTTTTACGCGTATGTCAGAAATATGAGGATGACTAAGGGGACCATAGGTCCGGTCAAGGACAATAGCGGGAGACTGTGTGTTGAGCCGGAAGAGATAAGTGAGGTTTTGAATGAGTACTTCTCTTCGGTATTTACGAATGAGAAGGGGTGTATTACTGAAGAGGACGGTGGGAAGCAGACTGGTAAGCTCGAGGAAGTGCTCGTTAGGAGGGAAGATGTGTTGGGGTTTTTGAATAACTTGAAGATAGACAAGTCTCCCGGGCCTGACGGGGTATATCCAAGGATGTTATGGGAAGCAAGGGATGAAATTGCAGAGCCGCTGGCAATGATCTTTTCATCTTCTCTGCTGACGGGGGTGGTACCAGGTGATTGGAGGGTGGCAAATGTTGTGCCCCTGTTCAAGAAAGGGAATAGGAACAACCCTGGGAATTACAGGCCAGTTAGTCTTACTTCGGTGGTAGGCAAGTTGATGGAAAAGGTGCTGAGGGATAGGATTTCTGAGCATCTGGAAAGACACTGCTTGATTCGGGACAGTCAGCACGGTTTTGTGAGGGGTAGGTCTTGCCTCACAAGCCTGATTGAATTCTTTGAGCAGGTGACCAAGCAAGTGGATGAGGGTAAACCAGTGGATGTGGTGTACATGGATTTTAGTAAGGCATTTGATAAGGTCCCCCATGGTAGACTTATGGAGAAAGTCAGGAGGCATGGGATAGTGGGGAATGTGGCCAGTTGGATTAAGAATTGGCTAACTGATAGAAGGCAGAGAGTGGTCTTAGATGGTAAATACTCAGCCTGGAGCCCAGTTACCAGTGGCGTGCCGCAGGGATCAGTTCTGGGTCCTCTCCTGTTTGTGATTTTTATTAACGACTTGGATGAGGAAGTCGAAGGGTGGGTCAGTAAATTTGCAGATGATACAAAGGTTGGTGGAGTTGTGGATACCGAGGAGGGCTATTGTCGTCTGCAAAGGGACTTGGATAGGTTGCAGTGCTGGGCTGAAAAGTGGCAGATGGAGTTTAACCCTGAAAAGTGTGAGGTCGTCCATTTTGGAAGGACAAACATGAATGCAAAATACTGGGTTAACGGTAGGGTTCTTGGGCATGTGGAGGAGCAGAGAGACCTTGGGGTCTATGTGCATAGATCATTGAAAGTTGCAACTCAAGTGGATAGGGCTGTGAAGAAGGCATATGGGGTGTTAGCGTTCATTAGCAGAGGGATTGAATTTAAGAGCCGTGAGGTGATGATGCAGCTGTACAGGACCTTGGTAAGGCCTCATTTGGAGTACTGTGTGCAGTTCTGGTCGCCTCATTTTAGGAAGGATGTGGAAGCCTTGGAGAGGGTGCAGAGGAGATTTACCAGGATGTTGCCTGGAATGGAGAATAAGTCTTACGAGGAAAGGCTGAACATTCTAGGCCTCTTCTCATTAGAAAGGAGAAGGATGAGGGGTGACATGATAGAGGTTTATAAGATGATCAGGGGAATAGATAGGGTAGACAGTCAGAAACTTTTTCCCCGGGTGGAGCAAAGCGTTACAAGGGGTCATAAATTTAAGGTGAAGGGTGGGAGATATAAGGGGGATGTCAGGGGAAGGTTCTTTACCCAGAGAGTGGTCGAGGCATGGAATGCCTTGCCCGGGGAAGTTGTTGAGTCAGAAACTTTAGGGACTTTCAAAAGGCTTTTGGATAGGTATATGGATAAAGGAGAATGATGGGGTATAGATTAAATTGTCCTTGACAGAGGACAAAGGATCGGCACAACATTGTGGGCCGAAGGGCCTGTTCTGTGCTGTATGTTCTATGTTCTATGTTCTATGTTCTATGTAATATCAAGAAACTCACAATTTTATTATTCAGGAGTCGGAACACAGATATTAACTCCAAGTTACAGTTCTGGGTTCATTTAACAAAAAAATGGTAGAGAATAATATTGCTCACTGATTGAAATCCCCCAGTGAGGAGACAGTTAAACAGTTGGGACATCCTTCAATCCAAGGTTTTGGCAGCATTTGCAACTTTTGCAACTTTTTTATATCCAGCTTTGATGGACGAGTGAAAAAACTGATAAAAACTGAACAGTTCCATTCTTCCTTCGTCTCTTCTTTCGATCAGTTTCTATTTTCTGTCCCAGATCAATATCATGATGAGAATCCCAATTTCAACTGCTGTTTCTGGTGTTTTATCCATTCCAATTAAAATTCAACATTCCAATCAAATCTATTTGTTGTTCCACAGTGTCTCTCCATGTGTTTTATTCTGTTGTATTCTCTCTCAGTCTGTTTGATGATCAATGTTACATCTCAATCTCTGGTCTGGTGAAGATCAGAAGCAGTGATATCTGTTTGCACCACCTGACAAGTCGGCTGAGGCTGTGCCTCACTGATCACGTGGAGTTGAAGCAATTCTTCCAGTCAGTTTTCTCAGTTGTCATTTCATGAGAAATTCGAAGTTATCATGACTTCGTCAGTGACCGAATGGTTCAGGTGTCTGAGTGATGTTAATCATGCTGTGATCAAATGATTGTATGTTCCAGTCTTTCCGTGGTGCGTTTTCACACTGAGTAGAAACGTGTTGGACATGGTCTGGAAATGTTTCACACCGCTCCATTCCCAACAGGCCATGACCTGATGTGATGGAAATTTCATTTACTGACAGAAGCTACATTTCCATCATTGCGCATCTGGTTGCACAGTCAGGATTTGTGTGAAGGTGACGGTTGTGCTTTTGTTACCGAGCAGATGAGGAGGTGGCTGAGAGATTAAGGTGATGGGCTACTAATCCTTTGTGTTGTGCTACTAATCTTTTGTGTTGTGCCCGTGTTGGTTCGAATCCCATCCTTGTCGTTAGTTTATCAAATGCCTGTTGCATTCTTTTTTACAGCTTCAAAGCAATGTCGGCCTGGAAACCTGTTCTTGTCAGTATCTTGACGGTGGTTCCAGAATAGTTTATACTTTATTAAAATTGAGATAGACAATTGGAATTCTTCACCCAAATTGGACTGGAATGAAGATCAAATAGGGATCACGAAACGGAGAAGGATTTTCCCTCCCCTCCTTCCTTCTTTCCATCTTTACTTTCTCTGGATTTGCACCAAGTGAAAGACTAACGGGAAAAGCAAATGGCGAGGGAGCAGAAGCAGAACATTATCCTTTGGCAAGAAATTTATTTTCAAATCTTCTTGATAGATTAAGTGAGGGAGCAATGCTTTGGCAGATGGAGTTTAAAATGAGGGGTCATCTGGTACCGACGAAAGATTGATCAGAGTGTTTTTTGTTAAGTGGTGAGATGATA